>NW_028186945.1:1000422-1132662 GCF_003343005.1 Rhea americana | reverse complement strand
GAGGCCATCCTGCATCTCTCCTTTTCTCAATAGTTTCTACCACTGGCATTCTTCAGGTCACAAAGAGGTTTGCCTAGTGCACCTTATCTGGTTATGGATGGGCCAAAGATGGCATGACTGATCAAGAAAGCCATCCAAAGACACAATACTTACTAATTTTGGAAACCTGTGTATCTTAACCCTTAAACGTCGTTTATGACAAAATGACTACAGATACTGTATAGCATTGCGGGGCAGGGACTGATGGCCCTGGGCTGGGCTGAAGTGGGGTTCTGGGGCTGGGCAGGGTCAAGGAGGCCTTGGAGAGGTGAGCAGGGRCAGGGAGAGCTGGTAGTGCTCACAATGCTGACTGATGTACTTTACATGTGAATTCTGTTCATTTTAAAGATTCTTATGGTCACTAGTACCTAAAATGTATGCCATTTATATACAAATGAACTTGGCAAACTAATTGTGTATAAGCAAACTGTACTCATATTTGTACATTTCACTGTCATAAATAACAAAATACCAGCCAAGTGCCAGTCACTATMTTTTTTAACAAATTAGCAAAAAAAAGTAATATATAATATTTCACTTGTTTAACCCAGAATATGRTGCTTTAATCTATGAGACAATTATATTGCAAGAATAGAGTAAATGCACATACAAGTAAGATATACAAACTAAAATGAAGAATCCTTTTCTAGATTCCTGTCTATTGGCTTTTAACATTTTTGTAGCAGGTCTTTGGAATAYGCATACCATTCATTTTCTTAAAAAGTTGCTGTTACTCTGTGATGCTGACAGCTTTTCTATTACTTAGATAACAATCTAATGATATTTAATTATAGATCATATTTTAAAGGTTCTATGCATGGATAACAGACCTTGATTCCTCATGGTGCATGCACTGAGGAATAGTCAATTATTTGCAGATAGACTTTTCAACAGAGATATGATTCTACTATAGCTGAAGTAGATTTCTAATTGACTTCACAGRGAACTGAATCATAAACCAACAGTAGGGATTGGGACTATTATTTAAATTAACCTAGAAAAATAATTCTTTGCTAAAAAGAAATTCAATGAAGCTGTAAAGCTTTCAGAAATTCTGAAAATGGTGTTTTGTTACAGAATATATTCTGGTCTTAGCAGCACAAACCTTGCTTTGTAATGCCAATGGGTTAATTTCATTAACATTACCAGTGTAACTGAGTACAAAGTTTGACACAAAGTCAGTAGAGCCATTGCGTTGTTGGGATCTGTTGAAGATCTGGTCTATTGCACATAAAAACAAAGCCAGACTGAGGCTGACATGTCTGATGCTCTTAAGCTCTTCCCATCTGGCGCTGCACGAATTCAAGCCACTTCACATATTTTCAGATAAATTTTCTTGTGTGAAAGAGTAAATGATACGACTGTTGTAACAGTAACGAGAGGGACAATGAAGACTTGCTGGAACAGGGTAAGTAGAAGCTTCAGAAACTGTTTCAGCATCTTTTAGCAGTTTCGCACACAGCAGTTCTGCAGTTTGTTACCCCCAGAAAGCAACAACCAAAAAGAGTCCACGCTGGAGTCTGACACTTATTTTTACAGCAAGCCGCAAAAATCATCTTTGATGTTTACAGTGGGAAGCAAGATCAGAGTTGATCAGACAGCTGCTGACAAGCTTCCCTGAAAGCACAGTGAGGTTGCTATGTTCAAGAGTCTATTTTGGTTTCTATTAGAATGAAGCTAATTTGTTTTGTACTATATTAGGAGAAAAATCTTCAAAGTGAAGCTTGGAAAGTTCCACTTCCTCCTTTCTGTCCTTGGTCTCATAATAAGTAGTAAAACTTGTAGTTAAACAACTACTCTCCAATATAGGATGAATTTACCCTCTATAAACTATATTTGTTGAAATATATAAAGAGTTTCTTAAGAAGCTTGGCTTTTMTATTGTCCTCACCTGTAGTAAAAAGAGGAAAAGAACAAGGAGCCTTGAAAAGAAGAGAATAAAGAACACTTTGAAAGCTCCCTCCTCCCTTCCTTCCTACAGCTGCATGGGTAACAACTCAGCAATTTCATAACAAGTGAAAAAAACCACCCAAACCTAGTATCAGTCTAATGAAAAGGTCACTGTGAATGATGATTTTTAGTTATTTGCCCATGTTATAAGTCCAATATTAGATGAAAACCAATATTTTTGTAAGATCCGCCCTCCCCCCCCCCCCCAAAAAAAAAGTAGAATTTGAGTTATACAATGTCAGTCCACAGATTTCCAGACATCTAGGGATCAATGGCTGGAGAAAGAGACTCCTCTGCATGTTCTACCATTATTCAGAAGTCTTTTGGAGTAGGGGTGTTCTCTTTAGACCATGACTAAATGGWAGAGGTCAATGAGTTACTGCAATATACTTCAGTGCAATTAACTGCTTAGTGACAGGAATAACAATGACAGGTTAGTGACAGTAACACTAACAACTTCTAACAATTCATAACTTTTTGGAAAATGTTATTTTATCACTTTTAACTTTGTAATTGCTATTTTATTGTTTAAAAATATCAAATCTAAAACCTGCAAAACTTGTGCAGAAAAGGAAGCAGTTTCTCCCCAGTAACTGAAATGCTGATGAGACAGGAAGAATTTGGAATTCACTTTCATACTTCTGGATATATATGATTTCAGAATCACCTTGAACATGGTAAGGCCCGAAAAAGACTACTATAGAAATCACAGATTTTAGGGTTCTGTAGTACAGAATGCATTTGCATGCATACTTTGCCTTAAAGCACCTGCATAAGGAGGTAATTTAGTCTCTGCATGGATGGAGTATGGAATTGCATCCAATTGCCCAGACAGATTTTGTCAATGACTTTTCTGTTTCGTATGTATTTAGTTAGACTATTTTGACTAGGTAGATATTCCTCAGGCCAGGAAATACAAAAATAGATGTGTGCATGAACAAAGTTGTTCATCTCTTGGTGGATCTTTACTGCCCAAGTATTCTTTAATGCAAAGGTGGTGATTATTATTTTTTGTTATGCATTCCAGCTTTTCACTCAGAAGCCTGTAGTATTCTTTTCTTTCTATAGGATTAAGCCTGGACACAATGTGTTTAAATATAGCTCTATAAACATTGCATTCAGCCTGTTGAAATGATGCAATTTATTTCCAATGCTTGGTAAAAATRTTGTCAGGGAACAGAACTATAGAAGGTGTTTTGGCAGCTGCAGCACTAGCATTTGAAGTATGTTCATAATTAGTGCTATCTAAGGCTTGTTTACTATTCAGATTCATTGAGATTTGCTGCCAAATTAACAATTTTTTGTTCTTTTAAGACTTTTAAAATAGCATAGTCCTCCACACAGTTTTATTTCTAGCTTGCCTCAGTTCTCTTTTCATTTTTTAATGAAGCTGATTATTTGCTTATGTCTTATTCTCTTTTTCTGATGTGATATCTTTTTTTCTGACAAAGTTAGAAGAAAAATATGTACCGATTTGGGATAAATACTGAAAAAATTCTTCAAGAATGAATAAATATAACTGAATGAAGAAGAAATCCATAGTACCTAATCTATATGATTATTACTGTTGCCTCTCCTGACCTGAGCTGTTACCTGGTAGTTGAGACACTCCATTAGGAGGAGACACTAATGACATAGCAAACCCTGTTTATTACCACAAACACATTTAGAGTCCTTTCAGTATGAATGAAATCTTAATCTCTGAAAATGGGGTAGAGGGTAGCATATGTTTTGGGCAAATTCCAAAAAACCAAATGTCATTTTGCCCTAAAGGTAAAGGGACTCAAAGACACCGGCTGACAGACTTTTTGGGTGGTAAAAAGAAGATTGAGCTAAGAGTTTACCACTTGGCTTTTTAGTCCTATATAGCAGAAAGACTTCATTCATTCATTCCCATTTATTGCTGTATTCCTTCTATTAGTTGTAATAGTGTAAAATATAAGCTATGCCATTCTATAAGCCAGCTGAGAATCAATCACTATAAAAGGCTGCTATTCAGATTAGTTTATCCAGGTTCATCCCCTCCCCTCAAGCCTTGTGAGACCATCATTTCCAGATCCCCCTTATTGAGGCATGAATAATGTCCACCTCACTCCTGGCAGCACATAGAGACTACTGTGAGAAGAATCCAGAGGWCAAGTCCTTCCACAACTTTGCTGGTTTTTGAAGTACTTTGAATCTTGAAGCAAAAAATTTACATTGTCACATGTATTTACTATAAGATGATAAATAATGAAATGCCTATATATTTATTTTCATGTATGTTTCAAGATATTCTTGTAAAACTAAGTATGAGAAAAAGCCTTTAGATTTAAACAAGGTTCTGAATGAAATGTGGTTCTCCAATCCATCTTTTGTGATTCCATCCTGGAATTTGCAATCACTTACCTGAAAAATGTTGGTATGTTCAAGATCACCGTCATTCTGTTCATAGACTTCAATGTGCTAGCTCCAGTATTGGAGGATTATCTAAATATCTGATTATAGTCAACAGCTCAGTTTCTCATGTGCTTATTTATTATCAAGACAAAGATAATATCTATGRAAAACAAAGTTATTCAAAGTTAGTYCAATCTAAGACYGAAACGAATATCTCAGGAAATAGGGATTATCACAGMTCTTACCATCTTCAGCTCCAGGAGGAAGGTCTAACTTACTGACGATGACGACACTAAACACTACTTACACTACTAATAAAAACTACAGAAAAATAAATCATTGCTCATATAATTCTGTTTCTRGTGGGAAGAAATATAAATGATGGATATTAACTCACTCAGTTGTACACTGCAGGGTATTCAGATGCCATAGTAATGATGGTGGCTTTGAACTCTAGAATAGAATAGACATTTTGCATATTAGGAAAAAACATAGAGAAATTATGTATAAAACACTTTACTGTGACCTCTCTTCTTCCTCTTTTGTTTTGTAGCACATTAAAAGTAAATTTGAATTACAGTATTCATYGATGGCTTTGTAGAGAAAGAATAGACAAATTTCTACGGTTTGAAGATGCCTGCCTTTGATTCAACATGCACTGTAGTCATCTGAAGTCTTTTTACTAACTTAATTTGTCTTTGGATCAGGGAGGTCGGGGGAGAAAAGTTCTGCTTGTTGTAGTGCCTCCTTGCAAGGGTCCAACACAGCTGTATAAAACAGCCAAACAGCATCATCTATTGGCACTGCTGTCTACCTCCTAAACAGGAAAGTGTGAGAGCAGGGCCATACTTCATCATTAACGGTTGCCACCAGAGTTCACCAGCTGTAGTATAGATCACATGCTCTTTCCTTAAACTGCCATCTGTGGAGATGGATTGGCTAAGTTAGAAGGCAATACCCTACACCACTCCCCAGTGCTGATCTTAGATGAAATGCCTTAATGAGGTCCTCTTTACTCTTCAAGGGGACAAATTGTAATACTGTAATATGTAAGGCCTTAGCTGCTGGCAATTTAAATCAGTTGTCTTTTATGCCTCCATAGTGCTGTCACACCTTGGCCTTTCTAGTGTTGCATAACACTATCTAATTTGGACATTGTCCATTCCTTTGAGAGCGTTCCAGTTCCTTGACAAAAACTTAACAACAGGTATTCTTCAGAAGCAGAAAAAGAAAGTCTGCTCAGCAACTCTCAGTAGGTTCTTGTCAGATTTTTCTATGTCCCAAGTGTATTTTTTTTTTTTGAAGTTTTCTGATGTTATCTCATAGAGGCTTATTTCTGTCTGAGTTTGGAGGATATAAATTTATGAAATGTTTTCTTTTTCCTTCTTGCTGTGATTTGTTAGTAAAAAGGAAGAAATGTTAAATATTTTATTTCCCTGTCTCTAATAAATTCATATTTTATAGCATCCACAGGAGCTTTGTCAGAGTGCTACCACCATTTAAAACAAGATTAAAAGCATGTGAAATCATATTGGGCAATACGGTGTGATTGTCCTACATCTGAAAGACGCATGGGTGTCTCTCTGGATCCTTGGCAAAAGGCTGCTTAAGATAAACAATGATAAGGGACCAGAGCTAATTCTTTCCTCTTTGTTAGTTACCCAAATTACGTAAATAGAAGATATGAATAACAACGTTTAATATAMTCATAATTTTCTTAATTTATATGTAAATACTACCTGGTACAAGATAATCCATTGCAGATTGTCCGTCATGACAGTGAAACAATAAAAAACAGGCTGTGTCTGGGTACTGTGAAGTCTCCTTTGAGARCAGGTTAGACAAACATGCATGAAGGATTGTGCAGATCCTGCCTCAGTGCAAGTGGCTAGAGCTGAAGGACTCAGCAGCCTGCGACTCCATGTCCTTTCCTGGGTGGCCATCCCAATCTGGAAGARCTGCCCTCAGCCAACCCCTTTAAGCATGGCCCTGGGCTCTAGCTGCACTGCCACCGCTGTCCATCATCATACAGGTGATGGGAGAGCCATGCATGTATGGGCTAGATGATATTGCTGAAAGAGTGTATTGTGCCTGTTGTCTCAGAAGGTAGGAGCCTCCAACCCTTTCTCTGCTTCCAGTTTCCTGAATGAATGACATTCTCCCTATGCCGGAGACTTGCTTTGATTTATTAAGGATTCAATCATCCTTCAGGAATGAGCAGCTGGGCTAGAAACAGGTGATGCTGTGCAATACATCTGCCTTGGTTACCTCTTACATCCCTTCAGTGCATTTTGTCTGACCTCACTGAAAACCTCCCATGGGCCTCGTCATACCTGAATTACTAGCAATTTTGTCCAGAGGTGCTGGACACAGGTTGATGAGGAACAGCTGATTACCTTGAAGGACTGTGTTTCTTTCTTACCCTCTGCATCTGGGTGGCCCAGAGCCTTGACCCTGCCCTCACCACCTGCTGATAGAGGGACATGGGCTGGCAGCCATGAGAAGTTGCACAGTAGCCTCTGGCTCTTGGTTTGCACAGGAATGAGAGATCCCAGTTCCGTGCCTGCTCCGGACTCACGTCACACAGAGTCAGTATCTCCCAGGACAGGGGTGGCTACCTTGGCTTCCACCACAGGCTTGTACCCTCAGCTACAGCTGCCCACTGAGCACTGGTGGCCCAGTTCCTGCAGGGTTTATGTCTGACCAGCTGGCCAGATCGTCAACAGGCGTCCCTCCTGCTACCCCTGCATTCATCCCTGCTTATCCAGCCCTTTCTTAGGAATGAATCATCTGCGCCATCACAGGTCAGCAGCACMGACAGCATTTCTCCTTCAACTTCCTTCATAAAGTTAATTGGTCACCTCTATTTTGGAAACTTATGTTGCCAAACTGGTGGTTTCAGCTGCAGCAGCAGCAATACCTCTAGAATAAATTTATTCAGCATCCCACCCTCAGTCCTAGCCTTTGGGAGTTACTGAGCACCGGAGCAGGTTGCCCAGGGGGGCTGTGGAGTCTCCATCCCTGGAGATGTTTAAAAGCTGCCTGGATGTAACCCTGTCTAACATGCTGTAGGCAACATCATTGCTTGAGCAAGGGGGTTGGACTAGATGATCTCCAGAGGTCCCTTCCAACCTCAACCATTCCGTGATTCTGTGATTATGTGAAATGGGAAATGCAACAGAAAATTTTTCAAAGGTGAGCAACCTAAGACTGCAGTGGTGCTGAAAGTAAACCTTGTAGAAAATAGGAAGTGTCTTTCATTCTGTTAGGTACTTTTGGTTCCAAGGTTCTTCTGCTTAAGTACATATACATACATACATGCATACATATATATAGTATATATAAACATATGCTTGATTTGAAAGGAACAGGATTAAACTTTAACATGTTCATATAATAAATTATTAAAAAGAGACCTAAAATTTCTGTTAAGTACTCTACTATTCCGCCTTTATTGGATGTGTTACTCCTGTGCCTAATTCATCAGAGTGAAAGAGCCTCAGAAGCAGAGCAGCTTTACTTTGTAGCTTTATTGAAAATTAAATGGTGCCTTTTTGAAAAATAACTTACTTCAGGGCTTTTCTGTGACTCCAAGGGCTCTGTTACAGACCACCAGGTAGCAGACAAAGCCCACTATCTATTAATAAATAAAGTCTGTTCCTGTTCTTTTGGGGATGATTCCCATCCTAAGCCACTCAGGTGTTCTGCTGCTGATAAAAATACATTCCTGTCCTCTCAAGTGCTCTGAAAGCTTGATCACTGGCCTATAGTTCTCTGAAATAGAGAAATGATGCTAAAAGTGATAATAACATTTATACAAAAACAAAGACTGATACAAAGACTGATGACAACTGACAAACAGCAACATTTATAAATCTACTATTGCCTGATATGGGACAAGCATCCACCAGTGCACCTGACCCCGCTGAAATCAGTAACAAATGCCCTATTGACTTGTAGGGAACCAGGATTTCAGCACATGTATTTAGGAATTCAGCTGCAGGGTTTGTGGCAAAAGGCAAGGTATTTATATGCAATGCTGACCACCCAGGAGATGGGACAACAGTTCTGTCAGCTAGCACAGAACAAAAGCGTGTTGAGATGAATCCACATGCGCTGCACAATACACTGGCTGCATTTGTACAACTAGCCCATCATAATGTGAGTCATGGATAATAAAGAGCTCTCTGTAATCCCACACAGTAGTAGTGGGAATGCCCCGTAGTAGYGGGGCATGGAAAGCTGTGGCTGTGGCTCACACATCTCTGCAGATAGGATTCCTCAAAGAAATGTAACCAGGTCACTTGATATATGGTAGGCGTCCATATGGCCAAGAAAACAATTCAGCCAAACACCTGGAAACCTCATGGGACTGGTGGAAACAGATGCATGACTAACAGGAAAATCCTGCAAACCCTGTTTCCTCTTGATTGCTTTTAAACTTGTCCATAATTTTTCTCATGCACTCACTGGAGTGAATATAGATCTGTATCTTTTTTTTTTTTTTTTTTTTTTTTTGGGGGGTAATTAAACTCATTTTTTAAATGAACGGAACGTGGAATGTTCTGCTACCTCTCACAGAGCTGAGTCCCAGATGTGTGTGGATTAACAAGAGCAGGAGGTTTTTCAGAAAATGTTACCTTAGCTTATCAGGAATTCAATTTCAGCAGCACACAGCGTTATCCTTTCATACATCTATGAGAATGCCTTTTTATTGTTTAGCTCTATGCTTTGTTAATTTGTAACCCTTATAGAGACATGACTTCTTGGCCAGCTTGGCAAAAAAACAAACAATTCTATCCTCTGCGCTACTTATTTAACAGATACCAAAAGCTCAGAGTATTGGCTGCGGGATGACCTACAGGARGCCATTCAAAATGGCCTACAAATAATCTCTGAAATCAAGTTAAAAAGTTCAGTTTTCAAGTGCAGCAGATCCATGTGCTTGTCTTGCTGCTCTCTGAGAAATTGTGAGTGTCAGCAGTGCTCCCTATATTGAAAAAGATTGGAAATCATTAATTTGATTTTAAAACAGCAAAATCTGGAACCCAAGACTTAGTCCAGGTATAGGTAGCTTGGTTAGTTCAAGCTGATTGTCACTTCTGTAAAATTATCTTGTGAAGGAGACCATCACTTCTGCAGTAGTTTCCTTTTTTCAGTGATGCATTCAGACTGGTTTTGGACAATGGTATCCTTCTTCTAAGAAATAACCAGCTCTACTACTAGGTCGACATTCCTTCTCACAGAGAAACATTAAAATTTTCACTGAGCTATTGTAGTTATTTTCACTATTATTGTTCTCCATTGCTTCTTATGGTGCTTTGATGAGACCCATGCTATGAAGGCTGTATTTGTATAAAGTAATTACAGAAYAGTGTAGGGAAGATTCTTCCTTTTCGTGCCTCCTCTCTTCGTGATAGGGTGAATGCCGAACTGATTTGGGCATTATTTAGGGCACAGTCAGTGTCAGAGACTTTCTTCATATATAATGAAAAAAATTACACATCCTAAATATAAGTCCTCGTACAGGACCAGATTGACAATCTATCCAGCATGTTACTCATGTTTCCAACACCCTCTACTGTTAAAAATCTGCCCTTTGATGGCTTCTCTTCTTGTCTTCTGCTTTAGATAAAGATTTTAAAATAAACAAGGAAAGATCTTTCCAGCAGAGAAACACTGATAAAGTATTAATTAAAAGGAGCTGGTGATTACAATGAACAAGTTCTGTGTATTATTTGGCATTACTCTGCACTTGTCAGCTGAACTAGTTTAGAGGAAATTTGCTTATATAAAATACAGGAGTACACTCATTCCTAGGGTATGTTTTCTGTTCAGCACCAAGAAAATATGTGTGTGTACAGGGCAAGCTAAAATTCTCTCTAAGAGAGAGATTAAAAGGGGATTTAGAAAAAAATATTTATATTTAAGCATCCTGTAAGCAAGCCTGGTGGACTGATGCTATGTCAGGCACTCTCTACTCCCATCTCATGGTGAACACAGATGACAGCAGCTGTGGGCACAGAACAGCCTGACCCTGGAGTTTCTGTGTTTTGTGGGAACTTCAGACATACCCCAAAATATTTGCATTCTGTATGAGACAAAGAGTCAAATAAAATTTTCTTCTAGAACATGATTTCTCAAAAATAATGTACATTAAAATAAAGTGAACCATTCTATTTAATTTTTTTTAATAACATGTATCACATCAACCAAAAATGTTTCTTTGCCTTGAAGAGAAGCCTTAGTGCTTTAAATCCACTCTTTAATGCTGCTGGCAAAAAATTATCTGTGAATTATAGTCTGAACAGTACAATTAAGTGAGGAAGAAGGTGGATCACTGACAAATAACCAGGAGAAACTCTACCTTTCAAAAATTGCTCCTATTTGGAAAATCCAGTCCTCCCTGCAGTGACACATCTCTTCTGAGGATTACCCAGAAGATCACTCCTTTCTTTGTTGTCCCATCTATAGTTTAGGATTAATGTCATAACAATTATCTATTTAGAGTGGCAGATCTCCTTATCAGAAATGAAACAATTTATTTCCCTTTGAACAGGGGAATAAATGCTGGGCATTTTTCCATCTCTGACCCACAGACCCAGTGCTGGGCACTCAGAGGTTGTGACAGTCTGTTTAAATGCTGCAGTGTGAAATAGCTCTCTTAGCTCTTGGGAAATTCTCCTGTTGCTATGAATGATGTGCAGAGCTGTGCTCAGAGGAGATCACAGTTTTAGTCAATGTTTTCAATTAATACATATTTACTTGGATCAAATTCATGCTTGAGTCCATAATCTCTGATTGTTTTACGTGTTGTCTGCAATTTTAGCTCATCTGGCGTGAGACAACTGACTCCTCAGTGAGAAAGCCTTGGCATGGCAAGGAACTGGTTTTATCTCTGCTCTTACAGAGGGTAAGACTACCATATGCACTTGAGTTTCTAAATAACTTACTCATCTAGAGTTATCCAAAAGCATCCCAACCTCCCTTCCCCCTTCTACTGATCACCCTTCAGGGATCAAAACCTTACTGTTTTGCAGTATAATGTGCAGTAAGTCAAGGCAGCCTTCTTGTACAAGGAAAATTCTGTTGCTCTTATGAGGGGTTACTCTTTTAGTTATAGGAGACCCAGTATATTAGTTGACATCTTGAAAGTTTTTATGAAGAAGCACAGTTTTGGGGTTAGCCACTTAGACAAATACTTCAGTGTAGAAACTTGGGGTTCCTGGCTGGCATCAGTGGATGGCCAGGGCAAGAAGGCAATAAAAAGGTATGAGGCTATCCACTTTAAGATGAAGGATTGAACCAGCCCTTCCTAGCCACAAGGCCTTTTTCTGGCCTTGTGACAGATACACTGTCATCCCTGGCATCCAGGGTGAAGGCAATTGGCTGCAGGCATACCATCAAGGAGAATGAACCTTGTCCAAAATCATATCAGCCCACTGAGCCTTGCTTCAACCCTGCCTAACACCCTGGAGGAAGTTTTGTTCCAACTACATCTGTTAGAAAAAGTTGGAGGGGAATCTTGGACTAGAGACTCCTGTATTTGATTTCTCTGGTCTTCAATAGGGGTGAGGAGCTATTTTTGACCTGTGAATGGAGGTCCATGGTTTACTACTATATAGCTTTTTAAGATAACTCGGAGGAGAAGTGCCAGGTAGCTTATACTGGTTTACAGAGCCACAGGAAACAGGTAGGAGGATCTGCAAACTGAAAAAGGCTGGAAACCTCTGTTTTATTTAATTCCTTTGGACTTAAACAAGGTTTAAAAACCTTCTATTTGATTTATTTGGTCTTGGGTAAAGGTGAGGAGCCTCTGTTTGATTTTATCTGACCTATTAAAGACAAATTGACACTACTCACTTAAGCTCCTGTTATTGACTTGTTCCACTATAGTAGACAATATGCAACCTCTCYTTTCCCTGAAAACATTTCATTTTATTTCCTGGACTCCTCAGGGAAAGGTGGTGGGTTTTATTGACCTAGAAAACATTTATTTCCTAGATTCCTAAGGGAAAGACATTGGGCTCTTCTGGCCATATCTTGTTGCTGTTACTTAGCCATGATGGCTTGTAATGCACATGTTGCTGTAACGTTTCTTTATTGCTTGTCTCTTGGTGTAGGCCAAAACTGGTCAGTTTTGTAATATTCCTGAAGTAATTAATAAATTTGCCCTGTCAGAATCATCTGTTACCTCTTGTTCCTCAAGACCTTCCTGGGGCCCTAGCTTTGCCATTTCTCCCCACCACTAGCCTTGCTACCTCGTAGACACAGGATATACAGTAGAAAAGTACATAACCAACTGGATGCTTCTACTAGTGGGGGCAGAAGAGAAACTGCCTGCAGATCTGGGAGATCACACAGCCCAACTCAAAAATTAAAARGGAGAATAAAAATAGCAAGGACCCTTTTAAGCAGCTCTTGGAAATAGGCTAGGGAAAATGATGGGCTGTGGGAGAGGGAAGGACGTGAACGTTTGAGCAGACCCATCCAGAGGAATGATACTTGAGCCACGTAGGTTCAGAAATCATGTACTTTGCCAGTGGACGATGGAAATATATCCAGTCCCAAGGATGGTTCTCCTTTGCAGAAGCTGTGACCCCTGTAGTGATGATTTCAGGATGGATTAACGAACACTCCTGAGCACTCCGTCCTTGTGGCAGATTTTATCACCAGCCTCAGAGAAATTACGCGGCATGTGACATGTTGTGGTGATGCATACAGTGCTAGGGATGCTGGCAGGCAGGCAGTGTCTCTAACTGCGGCTGTGTGCGTGCAAGCGCACGCGCGCGTGTAAGAGCCTGTAGGTTTGCTCCACACCCAGCCTGCAGGACCTGGGGTGGGGAGGGGGGGGATGAGGGCTGGCAGTGGATGAGTAGGAGCACAAAACCAAACTAGTACCCAACTTGTGGTGTTCCCACGGTGTAAGTTCCTGTCCATGAGCAGGACGTGAGTATTGGTCTGGGCCGTGCCCCTGTTTCAAAATACATCTGTGTGCCTTGTTTTCAGTTGTATTGATGATATTTTATTCTGAGAATTATTAGTATTTTGTTAGTGGAATGCAACCTCTATTTGTGGTATATCAAAATAATTCTTCTAAATAAGTTTCTCTATACTACATTCTGATTTAATCCAATCCTGAAAGTCCAGGCTTGGTATATTAAACATTTTTTTYCCTTCTGTTTCTTTAAATAAGTTTTCCAGGAATTAGTTATATAGGCCTTTTCGGTCATTTTTTTTCCTAGATTATATATTCCAAGCCAATGAGTTACAGGGCTATAAAGAGATTGAATGATACCAATTAGACTCAAGATCTGACAATCTTTTCATAAGTAGAGCAAAAGAGGTGGTTCAAAAGGCACTTCAAGTTGCTTCCTTCTACAGGATGGTAGTTACAATCAAAATAGATTTTATGGGACTACGACCTATTTTGGTTACGCTGGTGTACATCCACAGCGAACYAGTGATAAATCCTATGGTTTGAAACTGGTGCATTTCAGAGAGGTTTGACTCGCTTTGCACAGAACCCAGTGTCAAAGAAGGTGTCAGACCTATTTCACTTCAGTTTTATATTTGGAACAAGGTTGCTTGAGTCTTTAAGCGTTCAAGCAAGCATGTGCTTACTCGTGATATTCTATACTTGGAGCTGAGAGGTACTTATTTCAGTATTCATAAACTAGTCTGTATTCCTCTTTGGAAAAGCTGTTTTTCATAGCTGTATTTAACACTTGGAAGGCTAGATTTATGGACAACATTTCCTTAGAAATGAAAGAAAAAAAGAAAGAGGGAACACAATGAAAACTTCAAGTATTTCAGGATCATACTCTCTATTTGTCGAGTTTTAGAGACCAATTAAGTAATTCAGCTTYCTTTTCTTGATATATGACCTAATTGTGCATGTCCTTATTAATCTGAGTAATTTCATTAATAGCAAAGAYGGTTTTTTATGTGAATACATTCATGCAAAATTAATTTCATTTTCAGAGATTCATTTCTCAAATTCAGTGTTATTTTTTCTAAAATAAATTAAACAATATTTTAAAATGTTAATAGTCTAAACACTCACAAGGCAGTACTGTAAAAAMCCAGTGCTTTTACATGCTGCAGATGTTCACTTTAGTGAAGAAATAGATTTAACCTCTGAGTCTCCAACGGGCTATGCTTAAAAAATAATGGGTCAAATTCGATGCTAATTTTAGGGTTTTTTTCCCACGGTGTCCATCGCCAGCGTGTCTAAGCACTGATTGACACCATATGGGACTTCACAAGGCCTTCGGACTTATTCTTTTTTTTTTTTTCCCTGGGACAAGCCAGAGCCTGAAGCAGGAGCCAGTTTCAGGGCAAAACTGCAGGCCCCGGTGCCCGGGGAGGGCGAGGGAGCCGGGGGAGCCCGCGGCGTGCGAGGGCGGACGGCCGCGGACTGGAGCCGCTGCGCGCCGAGGAGCAGCCCGGGGCAGGCAGCGTGCGGAGAGGCAGCGCGGCCGCGCGAGCTGCCCGCGGCGCGATGGCTGGAGGAATTCAGCAGCGCGCCCGAGCCGGCGTCCTCCAGAGGAAGGTTTTGAACTCTCGTACTGCTAAGTAAAGCAGGCTATTTTGGGGTGGAGGAAACAACATGGGAGATGTTAGTTCAAGCAGTTAAGAAAAAAAAATGCTGAAAAAGAATAATGCTATTTGATACTGTGTGAACTTCTGAGGGAAAAACCTCTGCTTCCCTCCAGCCAGCTCAAAAGTCCCTAGTTTAACACAGACATCTACTGAAACAAAGAGAATAATATGGTATTTAAAACACATCAGATATGATATTTCCTTAGATGGGAACATGCATTGCTGCATTAGAGAGGCTTCAAAACTGGAAGAGATATAAATACTCATTCTAGAAACCATACATCAGCTGTTGAGTGCCAAAGTGGTGAAGAAACTTCTATAAAAAGTGGCTCTCTAACTGGCCAGTGCAGGTTTTGTGATAATCCAGCTCCCTGCTCTGACCGTGGCTGGGATTATGTCAGTCAGGATAGTCCGCTTTTCCCATCTGCAAGAACGCTACTGTCCCTGTGGGAGCTCCCCTGGCACTGCTCGTTCCAGAAGGCTGTGCAAATTGGCCATTAATTAGCCTCAGGAGATTAAAAGCTTAAAAATGAATAATACCAGTAAATAGAAAAACAGGTGAAAGCTAAGCATCACTTTAAAGGTGAAAAATTAATTTTGCATAACACTAAATAGGCATACACCTGATTCCCAAGGAAATGTATTTCCAATACTMCTAATAAAAATATTCATAATACTTTTTATTCCCTCAAAAGAGAAAGGTCAAGACTAGCTTTTCCTTTACATTCTTTCTGAGTAACCATATTGTATCATACTTCTGATTACAACAGAATATATATATATACGGGCCATAGTGCCTCCAGCAACAATTTTTACCTTTAAAGCCATTTCACCTTATAACACCTTTCATTTATATATTGCAAATCCTTCTGTATTATAATTTAAGTGATTATAAACCTATTTTAACAATAGCTGTAAGAGCATCCAWGAGTAATTAATACACTGTCCGTTCAATTAAATAAGTTATTATTAGTTTATTTTGATGCATATGTCATCTGTCTAGATCTTTTGGTATTATTTTTTATAATTTAAACATTGCTTTTCACATACTCTGAGCCTGCACTTGTGACCTACTGAGAAGTCTAATAGGTTGCATACAGTCCCTGTAAGAAAACAGACATTAACTGTTATGAACTCCATCACAGTCACAAGGATTAGATTCACTCATATTCGTATGGTAAATGTATATTACAAGATTCTTAAACAAGCAGGTTTTTTTYTGATGGAGCAAGTGGTGTAACTATTGCTGGTGAACAATATTTTCCATTCCTACAGGCTGCAAATGGCTATTGTCTGTCACATTTAAATCACTACATTCAGCAATATCATTCTGAATCAGGAGTGACCGTGACATCATTACTTTGGGCTTTTCTAAACTTAAGACCAATCTTATCATAAAGGGGGACAGGGAATGTTAAAGCTTTCTTGTACAGATTTTACTGTTCCCAGCAACTTTTGCCAGACTGCTGAAAGATAAAAAGGAAAACGTTCTAATTCATAACTAGTTCCATACCAGCAATTCAGTTTTTTCATTTCCCTGCCATACCTTTATAAATATCCATGTTTAATCATCTCAGCTCTCCATGTGAGATATGTAAGTATGACATACCTTAATCCTCATTTTACAGCTAAAGATGCWATCAAATTTCCCCAAATGATTAAATCTCTCAACTGATGAAACTAGGTAATGAACAGAATTTTTATTAACAATCTCTCCCCCGAACTTGCTCTTATTTCGCTGGACTAACCTGCTCCTGCTGTTCCTGGGTGCTRCAGATTTTGTGCTAATGGCGACAGGCCGGCTTGGCTGGTGGTGAGAGGAACATGCTAGTCCGTGACACCCTCTGCACTGCAGACGGGAAGAGGTGTGGGGCAGACCATGCCCGGTGGCCTATCGGGGTGACCACGCTGGGTCCCTGCCCCACCTCGCCGCCGCTCGCGTGCAGGGAGCCGGCTGCCCCCACTCCCGACCCGTGCCCAGGAGCGCTCCACAAGGATGCAAGCTGGCCAAAAGCACAGCAGGGGCTCTTCTGACGGTTATCATTGCAGATGGCTGAGTTCCACGTTTGGGAGTGTTTCCCGGTACTGCTGAGTATGCACATAACCAAATAATTCACTCCTTAAAATTTTCCATCCAGAGGCATATAAACATGGTGGGTACAGTCCAAGAAAGAGCTGTGGTGAATGACACCCTAAAGATGATCTAAACAATTAAAAAACCCTTTTTTTTTTTTTTTTTTTTTAAGATAGCGAAAGGGAAGGAAAAAAGCAAACTCCAAGCTGACCTTTGACAGTTTCGGGTTTCCCGGAAAAAGGAAAGCTCATGTGTGTCTCCCAAAGACAGCCTTGGGGCTGCTGGGTGGCTGCACTCCCGTCTGGCTTCCTGTGTGTATGTAACTCTTGAATGTTATGGCCTTTAGCCCTAATACCTAAGAGACATGCACAAATTAAGACCAATTAGGGTTTAGGGGGACTGCCTCAAACTTTTGTTAACAGACTGAAGATTCTGTGGACTTGAGATAATGGTCCAATAAATGAATGAAATAGGTTTATGATGGTTTTCTGTCATATACAAAAGGACATAGGTTTCCATTAATGGATTAGTAAAAGCAATTAATCTTGCATGGGATTGATGTGCTAGGTTTGAAATGTTTGTAAACTAGGAAATAAGACTGTTTAAACGTCAAGTGTCCTTACAAGACAGTAATGAAGTCATGTTATGCTTTAAGCTAATCAGTGTTGTCAGACACTCATTTTCCCAGTATCTGGTGATCCTACAACATAGGAGTGTTTACGTGAAGTGGTAAACAGAAGGATTAGCTATAGGAAACACAGAACAGTTGTGGCAAATACATGTATACCTCAATGCCACTATTTGGGCATAAAGTCAACAAGCTTAAGGATTTGGTTGGAGAAGAACTGTTTTCCTCAAAACTGATATCTGATGTCTCTCATTCATTTAGCTGCTGCTAAGCCTAGTGAAAGTAATATCTGGCTAGTAGAAATTGCTTGTCCATGCCCTCTTAAAATGTTAGTAATAGRTTGCAGTACAGCTCCCGTGCATTTGGCCATCTAGAAGTTGTGGTATGCAGCTTGAGCTAGCTGTCCAGGCTGTCCCAAAGGTTAATGGGGACAGAAAGGCCTAGAAGGTGTTTTGTTGTGCTGGTTTTAGGTAACATGAGGAATGGAAAGGCCCASAAGTGTCTCTCTGCCCCTACTGATTATGGTGGGACCTTGTCTGACTCGCTCAGACTAGATGCCTACTTTCCAGATGGCCTAAGAGAGATAAGAGAATATTAAGCTTTGATCTTGCCATACTTATTGCACAAGCATACTCTGTTTCCTATAATAACTTCAGTGACTTACTCACGACAGTTTAGGAGGAGGAAGCTAATTAACAACAGATATTTAACTGTTCTATCTTTATCTGTAGCTAACAGTGTACAKAATACACCACCTCCAACTTTAATAAGAAGTGCAATTATAAATAATATAGTGCTGGATAGAAGCCAATCCTATACATGCAATGTGGTTTTTAGATGGAATTTGTTCATTTTCCTAAACCTGTACCTTAAGTCCTAGCTGGATTATAATTTAAATTAGAAAAAGCAAATTAAAAAGGTACAAAGAACAATCTCAAGTAGGTTCTGTAAAATCTGATACAGTGTAGTGTGGTTRTGATCTTCTGTTGTACCTGATACTTTCTGATTTAAGGGCAGGTTATTGTAATCACGTGGTGCAGAACTCTGGATTGCAGCAGCAGGCCAGGCCTTACTTTCAGATCTACTCGGTATGTGAGGCGTGAGAGGGAAGTGAGCTCTTTGCCTGACTAATGCACTGACCCGCTGATGCACAGATACAGTCAGGGGTTTGCAGGCATGAAAGTAATGCTACATGTGATCAGTTCTTAAAATGTATGGCCCTACCCGTGGAGTTTCTCAAGCAGAATYTGAACCAATTTTCCACCTTTCCTCCCAGTGAGAACTCCCTTTTAGGTGGAGTTTTATCCATGACTCAGCTGCAGATTTGCGGAGTCCTAACTATTATCTGAGAATTAAAATCTGCAGACAATATTTCTCCAGCTCTCCAGGCGGTGGCACTCCAACCTTGTTTTTGTGCAAGGCAAAGAATGTGCCCTGAGAAGTCTAGGGGAAGTAAATGTTTTGTTTCGTATCATTTGTTCCATTTGTAAATATGCATTTAAACTGTTTTGAGAGTCACACTTAAAAGGAATCATTAGTAAAACAAAATAAGGACTTCTTACTATTCTTACCTATGATATTTCATTTCTTTTCTTCAAGCTTTTTTAAAATACTCTCTTATTCTGTGCATAGAGCCTGTTTATTATTTCATGCACTATTTACTCGTGTTAAAAATGAAATGACAAAGAATAGAGGCAAAGGTCTCCTGCTTGCCAGGAACAGTGGATAAATATATTTGTTTGTACTGTGGGATTGCAGTTCCACTAGAAGGAACACTTGACATTTTGACGAGTGTCTCCAGGGAAAAAAGGTACTAACTTCAGAACTTAGTTTTAATTATACTGAGGAGATTACATTATTCAAAAGCATCCCACTGGTAAGGTGCAGCATTTCCTGAAACAGTTTAGTGGAAAATGCCACATTAATCAGTTCAGTATTTCACTCAAATGGCTTAATGATGGGAAGAAGCTGAAAGCACTGTAGTATGAAAACAAAAAGAGACAGAATGTTCATTTAAGGGAGCAGGATCACATTTAAATGATCTCTTTCAAGCATAAGTTTCAGGAAGGGGAATGACAGCAGGGAGGAGGCAAAACTGTTTTATTCTTGTTGGTGTGCTGATCCCCACAGCGGCTCTGGTGCTGCGCTCGGCTGGAAGACGACCCCAGTCAAGCCTGAAAAGCTCACARCCCTGCGAGTTGTGCCTGTGGCCTTTCCGTAGCTGGCTAGTTGCAGCGTAACTGTAATCAGCTAYAAAACAGTTGACATGTTGGCATTTACACTGTCAGGACTGGAACCCTATTTAATGAACAGGGCAAATCAAACCTTTCCAGACCCACTTTGGTTTGTTTGCCGGTACAATGAGAATGCAGGACCGCAATGGTTCACATGGAGACATTTCTCTGTGGAAGGATAAAGGGTAGACATTTGGGGCTAACTCTTTTGAAATAGGCAAGAAGAAATGAACGTGAGGTGTAGGAGTGCGTTATGGCTGTGTGCAATCTCTGCACTTCTGAATTTTGTGTACAGGCCTGGCCTTTTTTATGTGCTTCCGTGATTTCAATAGGCGTTTGTGATATCTGTTAATGATGCACAACATTACCCGTGTGTTTTGCTGTCACGTTCATTTGCCTAAACATTTTATTAACCCATCCCTCCTCTTCGTGTTCCCTCATTCCCGTCTGTATCCATAGGCCATCAGAAAAGAGTTTCCATAGATGGTTCAATTCCAACTTGCATGAAGAAAAATAGAGTTGTCACCCAAACCATTAATGTCACAGAAGATCAGAGTGTGAGCTGCAATTTTTCTGAAGCARCAACACGCAGAATTGTCTCCACACTGCATCCACATGCCTTTAGCAGGACAGCTACCCCCATACCGGTAAGCAAATTTGGCTAAGACAAGCTGGGAGTCACACTACAGTCACACCACTGTATCTGGTCCTTTTCAAACAAGGAGGAGGGATGCAGAAAAGGGCCTTTTTAAGTGATGATATTAATTGAGAAAATAAATCAGAGAAAGTAGGAAGATCCTGGAAGTCCTCCCTTGACTTACTACCACTAAAATACTGCCAAATTGCACTATCTGCATTTTGCTAATGTACACACTCTAAGAAAGTACCGAGAATCTAACAAGGTGGTAAGTAACTGCCAACATGGATTTGTAAAGAACAGATCATGTCAAATCAATCCAATTTCCTTCCGTAACGATRTAAGTGGCTTTGTGGTAAAGGCAGAAACAGTAGATGTGATATATCTTGACTTTAGCATGTCTTTTTACATGGTCTTCCATGGCACACTCATAAGCAAGCTAGTGAAACATCATCTAGAGAAAACTGCTGAAAGCCAGGGCACAGAGCTTGAGAAGACCTTCCTTAAAGGACAGCAATGGTTCACTCGCAGCTTGGCCACACATACTGAATGGGGCTCTGCAGGGATCAGTCTTGGGTCTGCTACTACTGAATAAGGACTTGGATGATGTCTGCCATATTTCCACATAAGACTAAGCTGGGAGGAATTGCAAAAATTTTAGATGGCAGGGCTAGAATTCAAAAGGGTCTTGATGAATTGAGATGAATGGTCTGAAATAAATAGGCTACCATTCAATAAGGATAATTGGAATTCTCTATCCTTTGACTGAAGAAATGAAATGTACTGCTACAAGAGGGAGGGCAGCAGTACCACAAGGCTCTGCAGCTTTTAGCAAGGTGCAAACTGAACACAAGTTAACAGTGTTAGGATGCTGTTAAAAAAGCAAACCTCACAACAGGATGTATAAAACCAGGACTGTTTAAGGTATGTAAAGTCATTCTTCCATTCTGTTTAGCACTTGCAAGGCCTTGTCTAGACTACAGCATCCACTTTTGCACATATAAAGAAAACTGTGGGAGAAGGGGAGAGGGTCCAAAACAGATCAGCAAGAACCATCAAAGGCTGAGAAAACATAACCTGTGAGGACAGAGTGAAAGGTGGGATTCAGTTGCTCAAAAAACAGAAGCTTGGGGGATACATGGTAAGAGATTTCTATGTGTGAAAGTATACGTGAAAGGTTGCTTCGAGGAGCAAGAGTGTCCACATTCACCAAAGAATGGATAAAAGGTCATGGGTGGAAGCAATGGCAAAGATAATCTAGATAGCCTAGGAAACTATAGGATTTCCATCTTTGGAAGTCTTAGGACAGGTTAGCTAAGCACTGGTTGAGAACAGCTTGTCTTACAGTGTGGAAATAGATTAGCTGCTCTTTTAGCCTTATTTTCCAAGATACTCATCCTAGTATTAGTAACCACCTCTCAATCTGCAAAGCAGTRTAGAAACAGAGATTTGTACAGTGGTTTTAAATTATCAGGACTCCCACAGTCAGAAATATGCTGTGGAATATTACTGTTTGCTTTCAAGTAGTATAAATCATTAAGGATAACCTGAGGAGCAAAGAAATAAAAGGGTGGAGATTTTCAGGCAAGGTTAAAAGAGCTAAATATTTATAGTTTGATTAGGCAGTCATTACAAGCAAACAAAAAAAAAAAACAGGAAAAGTACAGACATTGAGAATAGTGAGAATAGTTTCATATGTTWTGTGCTTGTGAATAGGGAGTAAAGAGAGGGAATCAGAACTAGAAACTTGGGCTAGTATCATTAGAAAGACCGCTACCTTCTTGAATATTAGATATTATTAAGTAGTCTCTTTCAGAATGTATTAAAAGCCCTATGTACTGCAATCTATTATAACACCTTTTGGTGYTACGGTAAGGAATGATCCCACCTTTCAACGTTAGTGAGAATAATTACTGCACATGGKTATTTTCTTTCTCTAACTTTCAAGATTTTATGAAAAAGGCATTTTTTTTCTTCTACTGTCAGTTATTTACAAATTCTGTAATTCCCAGYAGGTTTTCCATTAATTAGTCCAAATTAATACATGTACCTTTAAACAGTCCTCCCTCCAAACTGAGATCATATTAGATGTTGATTAAGTGTGCAGGAAAAAAATGTTACATTTAGAGATTTTTTTTTCATAAGAGGATAATTTCTTTTGAATTTGCCACAATTAGAGGTTRAACTGTATCTGCAGGTAAAGAGGAAAAAATACTGCTAAGCCTTCCATGACCATTAGAAGAAGTGACCAAAGGAGGATGAAGTCTCTGGATGGAAGCTCAGCAGGAACAGGGCTGGCTGGATTTTGTCTTCATGAAGGATTCCTTGCATGCTGAGCTGCTTGCTTTGTCCCACCACTTGGAAGGCCACCTCAGTTCCTCCAGTTTGGCCCCTCTCCCTTCTCATCATTTCCAGAATTTCTGCATTCATCACCATTGCTGAATAAGAATTCAAGCTTCCCTTTTGAAGGAAGAACTACTGAACTGTCAAGCAATGCCCACAAACATTGCCAGTCAGAAGCTGAACTCTATCTATAGGGTATGTAAACTGATAAGACATGTTATTATTATTGTTATTATTAAATTCTTAGCCCGCACCGTAGAGTTAGTGTCATGCTTTAGGATTTGTCAGTATTTCATCCCAAATATCATATCAACCACATCTTTGGAGGTGAAGGGACTATCACTTTATAAAAAATAGAATAGCCTTTTGGAGTCTCCAGACAGTAATACTGAGTCAATAACTCAGGTGGGTCAGCAGGGTTTTGCAATGCATTCTGAGAGATACATGACAACCAGTACCTTTCTAGCCTTCTTCTCCTCTGTCTTCCTAATTTTGCTCTTGAGTTCTGTAGTTGGAAGCCTTCTGTTCCTTTGCCAGTTGCTAATCCCACATGCGCACACCATGTTTGGTAGTGATTTGCTGTGGAGGTATAGCTCTTTTATACCTGTGAGATGTCTGATTTTTGAGGCTTTTACAATCTTTGGGACCATACCTAATTTGGTCAGGTTTGCTCACCCTTTGCTACACCAATTACTGTTTGTATTACTGCTGTAATCACTTATCCATTAGTAGAGAAAGGAAAGGAAGATGCATTCCAGAATTGAAGGAGCCAGTGTCTTGCTTTCTGCTTTGTTCTGTCTTTTTAAATGCTGTCCTTCAAAAACTTTCACTCAAACATCTCCCTGCCAGCTAGAGAAGAAGAAAAAGCCCTCACTTTTATTTCTAAAAAATATAAAAAGAATAAAAAAGTGTTTGCCTTCTAACCAAGACCTGTTCACGCTGCCTCCAGCTAAGAGCCTTGCGTGGGGTGAGCCAGGCTCCGGTGTGCTGCGGAGGGGGCTCTTCCCAGGACGGCTCCTCACCAGGACCCCAGCTGGGAGCCTGCGGGGCTGCAGCTCGCCAAGAAGGCTTGTTTCTTGCTAATGCAGCTTTTTAGCCTTGAGACTTCATGCATCCTGAGGATTATATATCTTATCCTTACTCTTATTTTCGTTTTGCTTTAAAAAGTAAGCTTTTGTTTCTTTTGTATTTCAGGCACTTCAAATAGGCATTGTGGTTACAAAGTCTTCAGGGCATTAAAAATCTATTTCACAGTAGCAACCAAAATTTTTCATAGGATTTCCAACTGGAATTGTGTACATTTCCCTCTTCTTGACGCTTACAGTTCCATTTTACTCTAATTATTCCCTAGGGTTCAAATAGGCAGGTACTCAGTTGCCGCCAACGGACGCCTGGCTGCCACTGCTTTTTCTTGATTATGAAATTTAAAAACTCACAAGGGAAAAAGTAGTCATACTTTCTTTAAGGAGTGTTGACAGTCTGAGGTTTAACCACTACAGCTAGTTTGTAAGGACTAAATCTATCTTCTGTCATTTCAAATAATGGTCAAAATTCTGCTGTCAGTTATCTTTGGATAACTCCACTGATTTTATCAGTCTTACACTGCTTTAGGATAGATGAGAATATCCCCCACTTTCTCTCACAAGACTCTGGTTGGGTAAAATCTATATTTTGAAGACAGAATATTGATAGAATTGATGGGAAATAGAAGCATGATCAAATCTAACAAAAGATATTTGATACAGATCAGTCCTTCACTTCATTATAATTTTATTACACTGTAACTATGCTGTGGTCAGTTGAGCTACTCCAGATTTATGCCACTGTACTTGAGGATGTTACGTGGCTTCCTCAAGCAGAGGAATGGGAAGATATTGTCTCTGACTTTTATGTGCTAAATCTGAGTAAAGGTTACAAATTCCCTTGATCTAACTGCCATTAAGGACCGTAGGAAAGACAACAGTTAAGAGACAGAAGGAATCATAGGAAGCCTGAAGGAGCTGCAAGAAGATTCTGTTGAACAGTATTTGGTGCTTTCTGTGTGGGATGCAAAGGGTGGCACCTGCYGGATTGATTACAGATAACAATTTCCTGTGAACATGGAAAACACTGCTTCAGTTACCAAAACCTGGGAGAAGGAAGACTGCATCGAGTGAAAAAGTCTTTGTTTCTAGAAGGAAAGCGAGCAAGTGGAAAACAGAAAGAAGTTGTGAGGAAAATGAGAAATCAAACATATATTTCATTTGAAAAAAAATCCCTGGGATTAAAGCAGGAGACAGAGACTCCGGGAATCTGAGATCTCTTCCCAGACTTTCTGAAGTCACATCAACCATTTCCATTTGGCCATGGCACTTCAGGTCTCAGTCCACCAGTGAGCCAAGCTTAGGAAAAAAAAAAAAAAAAACACACACACACAAAAAAATCTCTGTGAACAAATCAACCCAACACCCTCCACCCAGTAATGTACCACTTCTACCTTGCTACAGGATGCACTCTTCAGGACAGGAACTTTCTTGGGGTTTGCTTGTTCATCATGAAGTCGCTGAGAGCTGCAGGGGAAATTGCAGGGCAAATAATAMTAAAAATCCCCTCTATATCAAGGAAAAAACCTTAAAGAGCAAAGCCTTCTAGAAGGAAGTGCCGCTGAAGATGATATCAAGCTTCATAAGCAGCTACTGCAGATGAGCTTTTAATTAAAAGAGAAGCAGCTGAAGAAAACTAATCAAAGGAGAAAGAAAAGGTGGAGAGGCTTTTTGATATTTCTTTTGTTTTTAATGCTACTTTTTATTGTTTATGAAGCAAATGCTTAAACAAGCATTACTGGTGTTGTCAGTAATACTGTAACATTTGCCTTCAGTCCCTTTGCTGCTCAGGGAACATGTCAGATTTTCAGCACATTTAGCCTTGCCATTTACTTCACAAATCACAGCTGCAGAGTGGTATAACCAAGCCAATTTTACTAGAAATGAAATGCTGAGGAAATGAAATTTCTCCAGTGGTGTTTCCAGATACACAGAGTTTAGGATAATCTTTTCATTAATTTTGTTCTAGCAAAAAGGTAAGCTTTAAAAACACTTTTTCTGTAAGATTAAATTATAAGGATCACTTTTGACAGTTAATGAACAAAACATTTGTACCTTTGTGGGTTTTAATGTAGGTTTGTATTGACAGAATATTTTTTGGAATATAATCATGTCCTTGTCTGATATTACAAAGGTGGATAATAGGAGATGGATGTAAAACACAAAAAATCTGAGACCCTCCATATAAATTGACTTAAACTGGTGTTTGGACTAAAATGAAATGCCATCTTTTAAATGACTTGCCTTTCAGTCAAGGTATTTCTTCCTGTAAATACTTTCCCTTGGATAGTAACGATAAGCTTTATTTTTAATACATTTGTAGTGACCTTCAGGGCAGACTGTAGAAAGAACCTGGTTGCGCTGAATGAAATGCTGTCACTGAATTCCAGATCCTGGATACCAGCAGCTTATGTAGCTGTCTCTGCCTAATCCAGCAGCTAGAAAACAATGCTACAGGAATGCACCATTTTTTATCCAATGAGAATTTAATTCTCTAAGTTCTTTTGCACAGGTTAAAGTGCTAAAGGAATAAGAAAATGAGAAAGGAGGCTCTTTTTCTTCTTGATGTGTGAGAACTAAAAGTAATTCTAATCAACTTTAACAGGTCAGTTGCACACYGCATCACAACAAAATAGCAGTCGTAGGCAAGAATATCCCTAAAACACAGTGCTGTGAAAAGATCGAGATATTCAGAAACACACACTTGCCTTAACTCTTGTCTTACTGAAGTCAAGGCTTGCACACTCCCCCCAARTCGTCTGCAGGAACTTGGTTATTTAGAATTTTTTGGGAGGTGCTGGCTGGCTGCTTAAAGCCCCAGTGCAGCTAAATGGATGTATATCAAGGAGAAGAGCTAACTGGAAGCTCAGTTCTTCTGAAAATCCACTTGTGATGTTTTCAATGCCTGCTTTAGTACAAGGATTTTTTCTTCCCTCACAGGTATGACATAATAATTTAGCAGCAGAAAAGATAAGTTTATTTGTAACCATGGTGTGATTTTGATGTTACATGAAAGCTTGCGAAATCTTAGGACGTTTTATTTATTTTAAAATACTCGTGTTTGGAAATAAAATGCAAGGTTACTGTATGAGAGAGTCACAGTACATACCACATCACAGTGCTCTAGTCTGGGAAAGGCAAAGATTAAATTCAGACAAACCTTCACAGAGAAAGTTTGGTCGCACATAAATGCAACTAATTAAGCCAATTAGAGATTTTCTCCCTGATCATCGTTCTGATAACTGGCTTATAGTAATGGCTCTTATGTGATAGGGGAAACACTTCTGTAATTTGTTTGGTCTTAGGAAACCTAGCAAAAGTCAGCCTGCTCTGAACACTCAGTTATAGAGCTGACCCATATCTGACAAATTCCTGCAATATTGTTGGTCCTGCATTTCCACTGAAGCATTAGGAATATTAAAAATAAACAATTTGGACTGTTATATTAGTATATTACTTTATTTCTTGCATTCTTTACATTGATACAATCCCATAATTCCTTCTTCTGCAATTTATTTTGTTGAGAGAAGTAAGGAAGCAATGAAGAGTAAAGGTCTTTCTGCTTTATCCTGCTTTTTCCTGCTAATTACGTTCTAGGTCACCACCTCTTTTCCTTTCATAAAAAGATAAACAAACTATCTACAGAATAGCAAATTAGTGAAAAGCAGTTTCTGAGGTATGCTCGTTTTCTCACTTACACCACTGCTGACATCAGCAGTGAGTTTGTCTGGAAATGCAATTCTTTTTCTCTTGAACTGAATAGGTGTTTTGCTATTGATTTCACTAAGCTCCACTGCTTGGCTCTCCATTTTCTATCTTAACTTCATATTTTGAAATATTGTCCTCAGAAAGCAGAGCCACATATACATAACTGAGGAATCTTCCATTTTAATGAAGCATGTTCTATATAGTGTTAAAATTCAAGCCTCTCAGTGCTAGGGATTTTTGAGCATTTCACAAATGCTTGGTGGTCTGAGTTTAGTCTTTGTCCTTTTCATAGGATTGTTGCTTCTCTTCAGTGTCAGCTTTAGTTCTTCGCTTACCAATTCTGTAGCCATGGACAAATATGTCATCTTGTATATTAGATATCCTGTGCTTTGCATCAGTAATCTGTTCACAAAGTTGTTCAATTTGGAAGTGACACATCTGATTCACTTGACGTTCCCTTTTGCAGCAGGGCAAAATTGGGGGGAATGTGAGARGTTCTAGGCAGAGCACAAGCTGATGACAAAAGCAATAAGGCAAAAAGGACAATGTGARAAAACAGAAAGAGTTTAAAAGCAAATTAACCCCATTTGCCATTAACAGCTTATGAGAAAAACTGTGGAGCATATGGATAATATGATGACACCCTCATAGATGGAAAGTCTTCCCTAGAAACACTCATCAGCAAATGAATATGGCACCTAGAATTATTTCACACCTTTAAGCGTGTGTTACAAATGTTTAAAAGAAAATTGACGCTCATCCTCAAACAGTAAATTCAAATAATTTTGATGATCCACTGTAGGCTACAATAATTCTCATTCAGGATGCAAATTCTGTACAGTTAAATTGAATGGTCAAACTGTGTAAGCTTTCCAGTGTGTTTCAAAATACAATCAAGAAATCAGTGAAACAGGACATAGTACTTCAAGAGACCTTTAGAATAATTCAGCAGCAAAAATGGTAGACACTGCTAAACGGCTGTGTCAGGCAACCAAGTATCCAACAAGTGCAAAGGCTCTGGAGAAGGCGGTTCCAGTTTACAATTCTTACAGGAGTAACAAGGAATTGAAAGATACGGGTAATAGGTATGTTTGGAAGTGCATTTATAAAGGTATTCTGAAAATACAAACACAACATCTGTGTGTAGTACTTTGTACTTAAAAATGGAGAAACATGAAGACTAAGACTTCAGCAGAAAGGCCAGTTCTAGAGAGAGCGTTTACAGGACTTTGGATGGAGTTCTCTCTGCCGTCTGGTCTAACCCAGGTGGATGTATATGTTCTTTCTATAATGAAGTCATGAAGTTTTGTCCTCCAGATGCCTGCTAGATTCTCCTCATATGCTCTTCCTGCTCTTCTCTTCGCTGCTCTCAGGGCTTATAATCACCATCTCAGAGGCAAACGTTAACACTTATTCCCCTACCTTTTCCTGTACCTTTATCTCTCTGTTCCTGCTGATCTTGCTTAATACGCTTTGTATCTGAAGCTCTTGCCATCCTCCTTTTCATGCTGCTATCTTCTTTTGTGCCTGTTCCTCCTCCCTAGCACTGCTTTAATGTTTCTTTTAGATATTCCGYCTTTTCCTCTCGGGAATGATCCTTGGCCCCTGACTACTATCACTCTATGACCTTCCTTTGGATGATGACATCTGCCTAATATGCTTCAACTACTATATTTAATCTGAGTCAAAAGCCCCATTCTTTTAAGCTATTCTTTTACCCATGAGTCTCCTTTGATCAGATCCAGTATTTCTCACTTCTCTTCTTGGATGTCTGATCATCAGCTTAAACTTAACTTGGCCAAAAGTGAACTCCTTTCAGGCCTTCACCAACTCCCACACTTTTCTCAGTCACTGATCACACCAGCAGCGTATTTTCTGTCACTCTGGTTCACAGTCTAACTGCAAATTTTAACTATTCTTTCTCCTTTGTTCTGTATACCTACCTTTTGCMGCATTTTTCTCGCCAGTATTTTCTAGACTGTAGACTTTCCTATCTTTTGTTTTCATGAACAAGTTCAGCCGAATCTTCATACACTCTTTATATATTTCCCTCCTTCTAGCCTTTCCCCAAATTATGGTGTCATCGTTCAGCATTTAAAGAGCAGATCAACTCATTTTCCTCACGTGCTATGAATTTCTTCTTTATCCCCTCATTTACTATGACATGAAAGTTCTTGTTTTGCCTTTCCCTTGTTTTCACTGTCAGCAATGATTGCTTTGAAAGTCCAAATTCCCACTAATTCACAAGCCTCTCTACTTTATTCCCTCCTACTGTTCTTTGCACTCAAACTGCTGCCTTAGATTAAAGGGGAAAGCATAGCAGATATATGGATCAAGATCTAGTTCAGTCACATGAGACAAGAACAAAAAAACAACAAAACCACCTGCARTGGCTGCGTGGGAAGTAGTAGGAGTAAGATATAAGATTTATTTACGTTAGAGTTTTCAAATGATTCAGAATGATGAAGTTGCAGCCCAGGATTTATTGCTGCTCTTTTAACARCTGTGCCTTCTCCCACTCTCTGATATGCCTTGACTTTACTAATTTCCTGAGCATTTTGCAACTTCCAACTGTGTGACCAGGTACTGTTGAAATTAAAATTCTTAAAAGTGAGATTCTAAGTTAAAATTAAACAGAGTGGCACTACTTGTTGCTGACTTTTAAAATTGCAAAAGTGATCAGGTGTTGGGAGATGAGGATAAAGTGTTACTSCTTTGGTTAACTTTTAGTTTGTATTTGTCCTATTAAAAGTGTGTCAAGGACATTTTGGCTCAGTGATTAGCATTCTTTGAATAAATACATTCAAATAAATAAACATCATTATTTGCATTACAACAGTGTCTTGAAGTCTCTACCAGAGTGAGGCAAGATGCAGACATTAAAGGAAAGACAATCTTTTCTCCAAGAGGTTTATAACCTTAACATAGGGCAAGATGTAGTAGATGAAAGAAACAAATGGAGGCTTTAGAGGTAAGGGGCAGATGGAGGTCTGGTGGTAGTAATACAGCCAGTTTTGGGGAGGACTGGTGATGAACATTAGAGAGAGGGCTTTTATGATGTTGTTGCTATTGCTAACAGAGACAAAAGAACACATCAAAAACAGATACTTTAGTTTATTACTGTCTTAGCCAGAATAAGTAAGCAATGTTTGAAGGTCACCATGCTATGTGGATCATAAGGAAAGATCTGAAGGAAGAGCATTACAGATCTGGTAAAACACGGCAGTTACTTCAGTTCCTTTCTCCTGTCTTGCTGTTTACCACAGTCACTTGTACATCCTTATTCAAAYGAAACTGTAACATTTTACAGTTCCCCATAAGCAGAGGCTGTATCCAGCATTGTGACTACACACTCCTTAATACAAGGGAGCCCTAAGAAGCCTGTGGTTCGTGGAAACATTTTCATCTCAAACCAAAACTATGCTTATATGCACTTTGCATTGTTTTCAAAGCTAAACAATAAACAGGTAGAAACATCCACATTCAGAGCATCGAGTTTCTTAAAACTCCTGCCTATATATCCTTCCTGCACACTGATCGGGACATTGTCTGACAGACAGGTTATATCTGGATATATAATTAAAAYTGATGATAAACACACTCAATAAGACCTAAGTTCTTAAATCACTTAATTAGTCTTAACACCGTTGCCCTTACCATGTCACTGCTGGGTGGCATGATCCTACAGATGACACATCAAAACCTTCATACGGTGTCGTAGCACCAAYACCCCCTAGCTCCAAGGGAAGGAGACAAAGCCTCCTCCTCCACTGCCACAGGGCAGGAGACAGCAGAGMTGGAGCTAGTGCGTCCTCGTGTTTGCCCCCCTGGGGTGCTGTGCCCCTCCTGTGGGGCGGGTGTCCCTCCATGCACAGGAACGTGCATGATGCACCAGCACTAGCCCACCACACCAGCATGTTTCTGTTGCTCAGGAGCCACGGGCTGCTYGTTGCCACTCTCCATAATACCTAGAGGTTTAACTGTGTGAATACCTTGAGTCAGACATTTCATAAGTTACAAACACTTTACTTTCCAAATCTAAATAATATTGTCTTAGTTTTCAATTTTCATTTTTTAAATGTAATTTTATTTTTTTAAAAGGCTAGAAACAAATTCTCCTAAGTACACCAGGAATACACCCTCTGTCCTGTTCCTCAGTGTGGCTTAACCACAAGCTTTCAGCAAAGAGCTGTAGCACATGAATGCTACAAAAATAATTATATTTTTTGTTTCCAGCTGCTGGCTGTTTCTTAGAGGGCTAACTGACTACTAGGAGCATGTTCTTGGGCCAAGTGGTGGTCCTGGTAGCAGAGCCTAGTTTTCCTCCATTTTATGGCTGCTCTAGTGGCACAGAAGTGTTCACATGGCAGTCCCATGCTTTGTAGGAGGTAGGAGCTTTCCGTAGCCCTTTCTAGCATTTGTGGTCCATTATCATCCTGGCAGGCTGTCAAAATTCTCCTGAACAAAATGAGCAAGAGAAGGAAAATGACAGTGACTTCTAGCAGTTTGTATCTTAACTAAATCAAAACAGATTTGGGGGGGATGAATTACAGAGAGATTCTTTGTAACCTCGGGGACTTTATCCCACCAAGGAATGAGATACTAACAATCAGCATGGTAGTAGCTCAAAAGGAGAGGACTGGAAATTATTTAAATGAATGAATGGAATGTTATAGGCAGCCAGCCTAAATGTAGGAATTGATCTAAGCAATCACAATGACTTATCAAACAAGTTGTAGTTTAGCTAACCAATATGCTCCAGTAAAAAAACCCCACAGTAAAAAAAATGGAAAAGGACCCTCAAATGACAAATATTAGCTCTATTGCTTTATCAGTTTCTAGATTGTGCACTGGTACTATATTGAAGCTTTCACAAATAACAGGACATTTTAGGGAAAGCAATGGATATAACTGTTTCAATACTTAATATATACACTTCAACAAGTCAATATATTGCAAAGGAGTACAACTACAGGTCTCAGCAAAGAATGCTCCAGACAGAAAAAGTAAAAGAACTGTAAATCCTAAGAAAATAATAAGATAGTTAGATGTTACTAGTAAACAGCRATTACATTAGTATAGTGGTATGTTGTTTTCCTTGTACATTAGTAATCTGAAGAGGGGGAGGAAGTCTGCATTTCAGAGGGCAATGGATTCTGAATGATTTGGAGGGAGTAATCCAAATTCAATACAGACCTGTGTTGCGCAAATTAGTACTGTCATTAAATAAGGGAGAAAACTTACAGCTAACTATACTCACAGTGCAGATATGCAATAAACATTGGGATGTAGATACATCTATAGCACTTACCAGACTGACTGATTTGCTAATTGAGTATGGGTCTCTCTTCTCCTTCAACTGCCTGACTGTTTTTGAAACTTCTTTTTATGAATTATGTTGCTTTTGTGCTTATAGAAATGCACTCTTCCTTGTTGCTTGCCCTTATCAAACCAGCTTTTTTATGGAAGTCTGTTTAATGGCAGGCAGACATAATTTCAATCCTTTAAGGTCATGCTGCTCTCTTCAAAGGTTAGGATATATGCTGGAGTTAGGCTGTTTTTTTGAGGTAGTTATATTATGGCTTTTAAAGAAAGATTTGTAATGAGTGAGATGTTCCTATGGAAATACTGTATATTATTTATAAACTATAATCCTCAAGGAATTTACTTCCATAGATAACTTATGAAGCATAACCATTCCCTATTTACATAAAGTTTAGAAAAAAGATATTCGTTCTCACATTTCTAACAATGCAGTAAATACATCAATATTAATCAGACAACAATTATCAGCTTCACAGAATATGCCTTGCCTTCATGACAGCAGCAAAAACATAAACTGGTAGGCAGCCTGAGATTAAAGCTCTCATTAGGAGTAAAGATGAGTGTGTAGGTTGTGTGCACTTTCTGAAGCAAAAAGCCAAGTGGCTGGAGGGGGCTGCCCTGGAGCTAGGAGTGCTGGCATCCGTCAGATGGTCGGGGAAGTGGCTTCCTGGGTCGGAGTCTTTGCCAAGGATAGGAAACCCTGACAGCATTTCACATGCTTCCCCCCCGCCCTTTTTTCTTAATATAACTTCCCATTTTGGTTCATCTCCATATAGTTCCTCACTCCTTCATCCGGGGCCCAAGTAGGGGATAGAATTTCCAGGACAAATATTAAAAGATTTAAGCCATTTCTAATATTTCATAATGACTTGTTAAACCTTTTGAATCCCACACTTSAGAAACACCTAATGCAATCGTACCTAGGGTCTCTTGGAAGATATCAGAAGTCTATAAGACTTGATATAATCTGCATCAGTAGTTCCTGTGAAGGCATAATGTATTTCACAGAAAAAGAAAGATTCTGTTTGATTTAAACCCTAGCTTAGGCCAAAGGGGATTTCTCCATTTTGTCTTAGCTGATATTTCTAAGCAATATTCTCCTAGAGCCCAAAGAAGAGTACATGACATTCATCCAGACTAGACATCACAAATTTGTCTCTTTTAAGATCTACTGGAAAAAAAATCGCAATTGTTTTAAGACCAGCTTTGAAAAAGAGTAGTTCTACTCTTAAAGACCTGGTTATTTCAGAAAGAAGCAGATATCCACAAGTTTCTGAACCTTCCCTTCATGGAAAAGTTTCTAGGGCAATTGTTCAAGGATTAGGATAATACCTGATATAATCCTTATTTTCCTCAATGAACTGGAAGTAAGTATAATATTTYGGTGATCTAAAATTTGTGGAAGGCTAAAGATTAATTAGAATGCTAAATAAAATCGTGGCCAGGTCAGTTATAAAAAGAGATCTCTTATTCTGGGCAGTTCCATGCAAATGGTACATTCCTTACATACAGCCTTGGGAGCAGTAGGTGGGAGCAAGAGGACAARCCTCGCTCAGCGTGTGACACTGCTGGAGCAGGCACGGCTGCAACCCGGGGGTCTCTTTCACCCATCTTGAATGCACATTGGCAAACTGGAACACAGAAAAAAGTCTGGAAAGGGTTCAGAGGAAATGTCGCAGAGTGAGAAACTTCAAGAGCTTGAGCTACTTATCTTACCAAAAATAATAGTGAAAAAAAGACTAGGTTTCTGCCTGCAGGGGGAGAAAATGCAGAATATTACAGGTCCCTTGAGTCTCTCAGAGAAAGACCCAATAAAAAGATACGGTTGTGTTGAAACCAAGTGAATTCAAATAACTGTGGTTTTTAATAGTGGGGATGGTTAACAACAGCRGGAGAAAGCTTCAAATGCTTACTTCTAAAATGGTTAGTGGACGGGTTTGACCCCCGGCAGCCCACATCCCCCTGGGGTTTGGGAAAAGCTGATCCGCGGCCCTGGCTGTGCGAATGGCCGAGGCTTCGGTGCTCGGAGAGAGCCGCGGATCCCAGCCGAGGCGGGAGGACTCCCTCCAGCTCAAGAAAGGGTCTGTCACGCACCTGTGAATCACTGTTTGAGAACTACAAGATGGATAAACACACTTAAGTGACCCTTTGCAAAAGTTTTTCTTAATTGGCAAAATAATCCATTATTTGAGGCAGAGTTTTCTCAAACTGAACTCTGCCTCATAGCTCAGAAATGTTAGTCTATTTTGATCCTAGCTGATATGTTCTTTTATTCTTGAAGGAAATTGAAATTGAATGTTGTAGACAGCATTATAATCTATTATTTTTTCGTTGTCATTATTATTGTTGTTGTTATTGTTATTATTATGGTATTTGAATGTTTTTATTGTCCTTTGTTAAATGCTCACAATCTGCTCAGTATTGTAGAAGATGCCGTCGATAGCACCTGCCCCCAAGTGCATATAATTTCAGTCTCTGATCTGACTTTTTAAAATGCATGGCTGGAATACACATTAAAGTTAATGGTGCTCCACTTGAACGCAGCAGTCTGCCTGAGCATTAGAAATTGCAGGATCGGGGCCGTAAGTATTTGCATGTGGATATAAGGTTCTCCTTGGTCTCTTAAAGTCAAAGCTTATGGCTGGAATACAGAGTGTGATTTCTGTATATTGGAAGGATAAAAGGGCTGTTCTGCAACCAGGTGTTCAGGTTTACAGATTTGCGGGTTTTTTCCTTAATTTGGGTCAGCATCTTTTTTCCCTCCCCTCCAACCCACATTTCACGTGAACCAGAGACTCCTTAAACCCGGCAGCCTTGCAGAAAGGACCGTGTGAGCTTCGCCGCGGCGGGGGCGCTGGGCATGGCCCGCGCTTCGGGGCAGAGCCGAGGGGCGCTGCTGGGAGCCGGGCACCGGGCAGGCGGCTGCTCCAGGGCTGCCGAGCAAGGCAGGGCTCTGCAGGGCTCCCGGACCAGCGCTGTGCCCCAAGGGCATCCGCACCTGCCCGGCTCTGCTGGGAACCCAGGGTCCTGCTGTGGGGTCAGCAAAAGGGCCGGCCCAAGATGCTTTGAGGAAAACAATTTCGTCTCGGTAAACTGGTGTTTCTGGAGGAAATTGCATYCATCAGAAAAACATGCTCCTCAGATCTTCAGTCCCCTAAATCACTTGAGTCTGTCTGAGTCCTATTTACCGGTGTGCGTAAAATTTAAAAAGGCATGAATAAAAAAGAAAAACACAGCCAGTGGAAATGATTTCCCTGTCACACTTTTGTTTCACTAATTAAAGAAAAAGAATTGCTGCAGCTTTGAAAGAGGAAGGCTGTGCGAGTGATTCTCACCGAGAAGGGAGCGGGTCACGTGCGGTGCAGCGCCAGGACTGTGGAGCTGAGCAGAATGCACAGCATCCACAACCAAATGCACGCGGCTAAATTTAGAGGAGCCCAGCAAAACCTACTGAGTATAGGATGCTGTGCAGAAATGGTAATTTTCATCAGTGTATTATCTTCTCCCTCTTTACACTGATTCTTCAGGAGAAAACAGCCAGCTAAACTCTAACTGCTATTAGCAAAAATAGCAGCAACCCAACTGGAAGTAATTTCACTGTTGACTGCATTGCAGTGTATACAAGTGATTTCATTCCAAATTCAGTGGAGAGCAAAAGTATTAGGGATATGTTGTCCTTGACCTCTGCCAGGCACAGCTAGTCTCCCAGCCCAGACAGCATGATGCAGGAAGATTATGTTCTCTCTCCAAAATGCCCAACAGTTTTTTTTTTTTTTTTTCTTTCTCTTTTCAGGATGCCTTTGAATTTTCAAGGCAGCTCCAGAAATTGTGCTTAGTAGGACTGTCTCTAATTAACTGGTTTCTCAATGTCCCCATCCCCTCTTACCTCTGTCATAAACCTTCTCTCTGTCCCCTAACTGTGAATTTCAATTTCTGTTTTGCTTTTCTTACATGCTGCCTTCTTGGATGGAAAACATTCTCCCAAGTCACTGGGCCAATTCTGTTAGAATTTAAGATCACAGAAGCTACAGCTGGAGAAGAGCATGCTGCCCTCTTAAATGTGAGAAGGTGAGTATAGTAAGGGGTCGGGTGCTGCCCTCAATTATCCCGGTACAGATCTGGAGAAATTTTGTTTTCTTCAATGACATTAATCCTGTTAACTGAAAGTCAAGAGCATTGCCTGCACATTTCCCTTTGTACCCCTTCTCCTTCTCCACTTCAGTTTATAAATGATTCCTATCATAAAGGATTTGGAGATATTCTGTATAACAGAAGGTTTAAAATATTAATGCTATCAGGCATTGCATGATGTAAGACAAAGTAGGCAGTCTGTTTAGAAAGAGCTCATCTATCTTCTGTGGGTAACAGGCACAGCCAGTCTAGGAGAGCCTGAASTTGGGAGGTGCAAGGGTCTGAGGACAAGGGAGCACCCTGAAGCATTAAATTCTTACTGTACATCTAAAACTAGCTTGCTGCTGCATAGGGTTTGTATCCCAGGAAAAGTTCATACAGGGATTTTTGTCTGCAGAATTCCTAAAGATGGAGGAAGACACCTTCCCTCTCACTCTTCTTCCTCCTCTCCCCTCTTCCAGTCCTTCCCTCTCTTTTATGTTTTCCCCTTCTGGTCTCTGCTTCTCCTCGCTGTATCATTCTTCTTCCTGTTCTCATAATTTATCCTAGAGTCTTCTTCGCTTCATCCTCTTTCTTTTCTCTKCCTGCTAGTCAAGGCCTATGTCCTATACATGTTTTCAGGTTGGCACTCCTAAAGAGCAGATATTCAGTTGTGTGTTTAATTACACCACCTTTTTAGGAAACACAGCTTAGAAAAATTACTCCAATTTGTGTAATTTTTTTGGAATCATACTAGCACAAAATTTAAGTAATTGGAATACACTTTTAAAATAAAAAGCTAACACAACTAGGTGTTTCTTTAACAGTTTCTGTTTGTAGTTGGTTAAGTAGCAACATCTTTATACTCTGCTCAGTTTTACTGCAGTGTGTTTTTTAAGTAACATTTCTGCTGAAACTTCATTTGGATGTGAACGTAAATGAGGGGCCCTGGATGCGAGGGGATTGCCGGCGAGGTTTCCAGCGCTGTTTSCTCCCGGCACGTGCTCCTCTCTCTCCAAGGGAGCCGATTTCGGGTTGATGGGGTGCCATCTCCTTTGCAGTTGGCCTTCCCAGCAGGCCTGGCTGTTACTCTAGAAATCAGTGCCCATTACTGCAGCTGCCGACTCACCGTTAAGTGTCTCAGACAATTAAGTGATGTTGCCTGCTGCCACAAAGATTGAAAACTGCAACTTGCTCCACAATCCCAGTACGAGTTTTAAGAAGCAGTTTGGATCTGGTGAAGTTGGGGGACGTACCCTGCCTCGCTGAGCCGTAGGCAGGATGGCACTCCCTTGCAGGCATGAACTGTGGTTCCTGTGCTTTCGACGCCTGAATAAATGAAAAAGAAATTTAGGAATTTGCTTTCTACCCGTGGCAGTTCCATGTTTTCTCGTCCCTGGTGGCTAGCACGGCACACTGCAGGAGCGCTGCAGGCACCACGCACCCCTGCACGAGGGACGGCATTGCGCGCTGGGCAGGAGAGAGAGAAACCAGGGACCAATAACGTGTGACAAGAACTCAGCTGTGTGTCACTGCCATAAAGAAAACTGAAAATACATCTATAATTAGTCTCTGTAGTCTCTTACATTTTAGTAGAGCTGGTTCTGAATAAGCAGAACAGGAAATTATCGCCTGCCTTATATAAAATAGCCTCAAATAAAAATATGATGGAACCTAGTCCTAAAGCTACCGAGGGATAGCTCCTCATCAGGTGCTAATTGTCCAGGAGCTAAGATCGTTCTCTCATAGCAGCACAGTGTGATTCACAGCAACTTTGGGAGACTAAAGAAATATTTGCCTTTTATTATATGAAATTGTGGTGAGAGAAGAGCTGAGGTGTTGTGGGATGGGAGGGAAGTAGTCACGTTCCTCAAGTCCTGGGGACCGCACAACGAAGGCMCAACAGGGTTTTTCGTTTCTGGAGAGTCCTTGCAGACATCTGGGCTCCAGCAACATACATCAGCCTGTGGCGGGGCAGCCCGCGGGGCTGGCGGCTGCTCAGGGAGGTGCTCGGAGAATTGCCCAGGACGGGTGTCCGGCTGGGTGGCTCTGCTGGCCCCCGGGCGGGCTGTGCTGCAGGGAGCCCCTTGGCARCCATGCTCGGCCACAGGGATCAGAGCCGAGAGCGAAGCTCTTGCAGCTTGCAACCAAACTGGCCAAATACAGAACGTTAAATGGGAAAATTACCTTTGCTCTAATCACCGCTGATATTTGCTTTCAGCACCTGCCCTTCTCAGAGCCATACAGAGCTGAGCTGGTGGTTTGGATGGATTTACCCTTCTCTGGCCTTTTTCCCTCTCTGGTTAACACCTTCCCAAAGACAAATTAACATCAAAAATACCCATCAGGGCAAGAGCTGCATYACTGAGAAACCTTTCAATTTGCTGTGCTGTGAAAGCAAGATCTGGCCACCAGCATCTCTCGTCTTTGCTTATTAAACCAGTGGTTCTGGAGTGGAAATGCCCCAGTGCTAGCTTTCCCATGCAAGTCAGACAAAGATTTTGTTAAATACAAAAATCCCATGAAATATTGACAGCCAGAGCGGCTAGGTGGGCAGTGCAATGGCCTCCGTTGTGAGTGTCCGAGGAAGGTACTYGGTGTTCCCAGAAGAGCCTGGTCGGACCGCACTGAATCATTTTTATTGAGATAATAATCCGTGCCCGTGAACTTAGAACAATAAAGATACTTTCCTCRGAGGCATTTTATTTTGAAAGGAAGCCTTCCCCACAATCTGTATGCTTTTCTTTCCATACTTTGGGGCTTTTTTCCCACATCGGTATTACCCATAAGCAATTTCTATTTGAGTAAATACCATAAATCCTCTGTGCTGGGGCAGGAGATGGAGCTCAATCTTCCTCACAGGGCTTGGGTGTCCCCCTCGCACCAGCCTGACACTGTTCACTTCACCTCAGGCACTGAAACACTCAGAGAAAGAGCAGAAACTTTTTTTTCCTCTAGATTTCACAGAGGTTCGGTTGTGTTTTCTCTCAGGTTAGCACAGATGTGCATTATTAGCCCTATTTACCTYTAGTTTTTCACATCCAAAGCAGGGCAGCCTAGTGCAGTCGGTTCTCCCACAGCCGTGCTCCCGCAGTGATGCTGCGAGACTCGGCCCTGGTGGGTCTCCCCACTCGCTGGGGTGAATCTCCCATCGGACGTGGGCTGGGCGCTCTTTGAACCGGGAAGTTCAACCTGAATTTGTAAATTCTTGGTGCCAACAAGAGAAATTAGACATCTTAAACCTGCCTTTCATTTCCTGAGCTTTTGCTCAGTGCTGGTGAAGTGGAAGCAGTTCTCCTGCAGAGCGGGGAGAGGACGTGCCCGTCCCCGAGGGTCCCGCCAGGAGGAGGTGAACATTGGGTGGTCTCCAGGGTCCTCCGTTCCTTGGCTCCCTAGTGTCTCTGGTGACATGGCATGGGCACCTGTTTGCTAGGTACTAGATAGATGTCGGCCATTTCATTTTATAGCCATCGAATGGCAGTGATAACTGGAAAGAGCTTTGTTTCTTCTTGTAGGAAATGAACGGAGACGTATGCGAGTTCACTGCAGCTTTATTAGCATACCAGGAGCAGCCACACTTCTAGTATAAAAGACATGGAATTATGCTTGGAAAAATGAAACCAGCTAGAACTTAGGGAGTGCTATAGTGTGTTTTAGTCCAAATAATTAGATTTGTATTCAAGCAAGGGCTTTGCAGAGACAAATACAACCACCAGTTTTGCAGCATTTTACTAGTGCATCAGAATTCTAGGCACAGACATGAGACTGACAGGGCTATTTTCATTGTCCAGGCTGTAGATACAGCAAAAATCTACATAACACATCAGTAGCAAAAATAAATATGATTTTTAATAATTCTGTTGGTTTTAAAAAGCACAGATATCCTGCAAGTATTTTATAACTATGGTTTTAAATTTGACAGTCCCATTAAATTATGCAAGATTGAATTAATTGTTGGAAATGATGAGCACTAAATAAATTCATACAGTATTTCAGTAATTAAAGAAAATATCTCTATCCATTTGCTCTGAAAATACTAGGAAATTTAGCATGTCAGAATAGCAGTTCTGTAATAACTTCCTTCTTCTCTGTTCACAAATGCAGCTGCTTTGTAAGCTCTGTATAAATTTATGTATAACATGTTACATTTTAAATATAAACTGATGTGATAAGGATTTCTTTTCTTCTTGTTCGCTTTGAACTAATAGAACACGTGCTTGCTTTTTATTAGAAATCAGAGAGTTTTTCAGAGAAACTTATTCTGTGAGTAAGCCAAATGACTTTGAAATAAGTGAGGGACAATGTCATCTACAGCTTTGGTCTCATTCACAGCATGGGTTAATTGTGCAATAATTCTGTGGTCATTGAATCAGGCTGTGTCTCAGATTATTTTTAAGTCTGTTTATCTGAAAAGTAAGTATAAAAATAGTTATTTACCAAACAAGTGCTTTTTGCTTCTCCTTAAGCTAAAGAAWTTTTTACAATATGGTCTCTGGACAAAAAAGAGAGTAGTTGCATACTCTTGCAATTGCCACAGCTACTCTATGAAACAACTCGGGTAGAATATTTTAGACTTACCAGTCCTGGGAGAAGTGTGAAGACAGCATTTAAGTAATGCCAATTTACAGTAATTCCCAACTGTTTTGCATACAAGAACAGAATGTTTTAAAATGAACATTGCAAAACAGCGCCACTGATTTACTTCTGTTTAGAAGCCAGCCATAGTCCAGCAAAAACTGGAAGCAAACCACTGYAAAGTGGTGGGTGATTTGTATCTGTACCTGTGCAGAAAAGGTGGTCTGTATCGAAGCACAGTAAAAGGACAAAGAAACAAAGTGCATCCCAATTTAACAACCAGTAGTCAGGTGATTTACCAGGTGTTCTGCCTTAATATTTCTGAAAGGCTTTTGAATCCTTTCTCAAATATTTTTCTCTCAYGTAATTTCAACTTCTTCATCATTCCTTTACAAAAGCTGTGGGATATGCTATTACTGCCTCTGCAATTGCCTTGGAAATATCTGGGAGAGAGTACAGAGCATTYGGTTCTCAAAGGCTATGGTTAAATCCCAGGATTGCTTGTCAGGTCAAGAATTGTTGCAGTGTCTGAGTAAAAACTTCAAGGGCTCAGCATCTTTGTGCTGATTGTCCGTAGCACTGCTAAAACCCCAAGGAAGATTTCAGATTTCTGTGGACAGCTGAGATAGCTTAGTCTCTGTAACAGTGATCAACTCTGGCAGGGCTCCACTTTAGGGAAGCCAGCAGTGATGTTGCTTTTCATCACCACCAGCAGACATATCACTCTTCATACCAGCTCAGGAGAGCTAAAAAGAAGAGAAAACAGGATTGTAGGAGAACCTGTGAGAGAGTGAGCAAAAGCAGTATAATTCTCCACAGATGCTAGGAGGAAAGTGAGGCTCTTGGTACAGCTTGCATGGGGAATTTGGAACAAGGGAAGCTCCTCTTTTCTCCTCACTACTTTGAGCTTTACAATTACTCTATTTTAGGAAAAGGGGTAGCTATATCCACTTTTCACTGCTTCAGCATATGAGGCTAGCAGGAGAAATAAGGCTGCAGCTAGATGCGCACTCCGRCTGAGCAGCAGAGTCAAGTTTGCCCTCCACGTTGTTTCATAAGGGGCAGTAGCTGCTCTGCAATTGTCTTGACTCTGCATCTGTTACCAAAAATAAAGACAGAGATTGTGTACTATTTTAGTAGTAGATTTACCATTACATCCATACAAATACAGACTAAAACTCAGCTGGTTTGAAGAGATTTATCCTAGTCCCATAGAAAACAGAATTTGACCCAGATAAACCAGTGAAAAAGCTACAAGCTTGGAGATGGATGGTAAAATTCCATCATTTCGCATGGGATATGACCTTCTGATTAACTACAGAATGCTCCGGCTGATTAACTCTAATTTGATGCCATAGTTTAAATATCTTCTGTATGAAATAGAATTTGGGTGGGAAAAATGAGAGTAAAGAAGGAGATTTTGTTCTGTGCAGCAGTCCCATCTGTTCTGGATGTTCTGTGCTTTATTTCTAATTGCATAAGGGCAAGCCCACACGGGAAGTGACATTTGTAGACTTAACCCACCCTGAGATGTCAAATTTTTTAAAATGCAAAACAAAAAATATAAAATATTAACAAGGAAGATGTAATGGACATAGAAAAGATTTTTCTATTTTAATCTATGTGAAATAGTTCATCTTTTCCCTGGAGAATTTACATTTTTACAGTTCTCAGACATGCAAGGAGTTATGTGTGCAGTTTTGCCATCTTATTATYATCAGACTGAAATAATCTGCACAATCCTCTACAATATGCCAGTGAAAAAGATACTGTTTTCCCCTCCATCACATTGGTTTTATGCCAGGTAAGTCAAATGATATCAAAATTGAGACATATTGCTGTATGACTGACATAACTCAGACTTTGTATATTTATTGCAAACACAGCTTAATAAATGCCATATGGTATGTGGTGTGGGAGCACAGYGAACATTTTAGGAGACTATAAAAAAGGCATCTGAGCACTGATTCCTGACTAGGAAGTGGGTACTGAAGAAAAGATCAAATGATCCCACTGAATTTTGTCACGTGTCCTCTYCTGCGGCTGCAGGTCCTTTTATCGGTATCTAGCCTTGCAGGCTATGGGAAAGGGGAATCAGAAACAAAACAAAGCCTACTTGTTTGGGTTGCATATGCACAAATGCCGTTATGTGTTATCCTTATGGAAATGAGTAGCCTCAATGAGAAGAACAGGATATATATATAAGGTCTGGGAGATATATGTGTGTATGAGACTGCAGGAAGAGAGAGAACTTCTTTCAGCCAAGAACCTTCCAAAGTTAAAAAAAAAAAAAGACCCCCAAACCTCAGCTCAGTCCATTGGGATCTGTCTGAACACATATATGGACTTACAGCCAGCTCATGTCATTTCAGTAATCATGATACAACCCTGAAAACTTGGTGCTAGCTACGTTGCTCTATGTCCTTAATTCCTAATTTCCTAACAGGCTTTTTCCTTTCCATGCAAATTTTGAACTTCACATTCTCATTACCCACTTAGGCAAGCTGCATTAGAAAATTAATGAAAAACTTTGAGCCACCTTGTTAATTTAGCAGTATTAGCTATTCTGGATAAAGGTTGTTGAAGCATAACCATATGCCTCAACTTAGAAATGCTAGTAAAAACTACAAGGACTGGCATTTGATTTGTAAAAGTTCCCTTACACTTATGGCACAGACTTACAAATATTAGAAACTTTTTGGGCCTAACATAGTCATGAAATTGTAATTATACAATAAAATACAATGTAAATATATAATTGTAATTATATATAGCCACACTTCCCAGGAAAAGGAGGGAGAAGATCTCATCCAATTTTATCTTAACCTGGAGCTTTTGCAGAGTCTTTCTAGAGTCTTTAAGGATGGTGCATCTTCATTTTCAGCAAATAAATTTTCATTTTTGGACATCCATTTATAAAATAGACATTATATTAAAGGCCAAATTCTATTCTGATGCAGCAACATCCATCCATAATAACTCATCTAGGTGATATAATTAAACACTGAAGACTGGCTTTAACGGAGGTATTCCAGTTTCATACTGGTGAAACAGAATAGAATTTGGCCTGTGAGATATGCAGTTTGTGTGTGCATGTGTGCATATGGATCTTTTCCTGAAGAGTAAGAGATGCATAGGATAATCTAGCTAGACTAGACTATCCCACTGGCTTTACAGTGATATAAATGGGCTCAGACTGAGGCCCTGTCACACATCAACATAATACAGGGAAAATCATTGTTCTACATCCTCGCCCAGTATAGTTGTAACTATCATGAGACCCTTTTGTTTCAGTAGCTACAGGCTGAGTAGTGAGCACAAAAAGGAAGGGTKACAGAAGACACTTCAGATGGATCCCTTTGGACAACAGAATACATAACTGTTTGTGCAAACATACCCTCAGAAGTATTCTGCAAACTAAGGATGGATTACTTTCAGGAAATTTCTCTTCAGACCAAGAACTCAAGAAAAATTGCCGATTTGCCTGCTTAAGGCTCCTTTGGTATCTAGGAAATAGTTGTAGCCTTAGCTATGTCATTTTATATTATTATTAGAGAAGTTGTTCACTATTTGATGAACTGTTTAGTAAAAACCTTTTGTTAAAGGTATTTGATTTGTGGTTAGAGGAATTATTTACATATGGCAATACCAAAGCATCAACAAACTCTGTGGGCCAGAGGTGAAAATACTGACCTGTCCCAGGGCACATCAAGACTCTGCAAATTTCGACACTGCAAACTTGCAAAGAACAAGGATTCGGCCCATAAGTTTCTTATTTACTTGACTGTGAGAGATATCCATGGAATGACAAGAACCATTTCAACTGAAAGACATTGTATAAAGAATTCTTGGGATTCACATACAAGGCTGATCCTCCCATTYGATATAATTTTACATCCTCAAAGCCTTTAATTACAAGTGACCTGGGTATGAAAGTCCTTGTCCAGTGTGCTGGTGGGCATGCAGTATTTGCACCACTGAATGAGAATAGAGGCTGCACACGAAAGCACATTAAGTGAGGTGCCAGCCTCCTCCCCTTGTATTAAGGTGTAGTCAGTCAGAGGAGTCACCTGAGCACCTGCTTTCCTAGTCTCAACCTTACTGGGAAAGCCTGCTTAGGGTACAGCGTAGAGACAAGTATGTTGATTGATTAACTGCTGCATCTTCTGCATATTAAGGAAGATCTTTGCTTCAGTTTCCTCTCTTTGGCCTTTAATGTTGCTCTTTAGACAAGTGCAACCTGCTGCTTTCTGTTCAGCAAGGGCATCCTTAATAGAGGAGAAGCTTCCCCACCCTGTCCATCACTTTGGCCGTGTGCTYGACATGTACAGTGTTCTACCTGCATGTTACGCATCCTACCAACCATCTATGGAGACAGAAGCTTTTTGCTAATTAAAGAGCTGTGACAATTAGCTGCATCTAAACTATGTGTCAGAGAAGTAGATTATAGGACTCTGGTTTGGTGCCTAGTTCCAGTGTGGACCATTTGCTGCTAGAAGGGGTTTTCCTTTTGATCTCTCTTTATTTCGCTTGAGTTGCTTCAGATGCATGAGTCTTTCAGGGGAATGCACAGTGAAGAAGCTCCTTTCTCCATTTCTAGTTGGCTTCTTCGAGACACTTACGCTGCCTCCTGCCTCAGGTAAGTGCTGTGCTTTCTGAGGCACACAGTTGCAGGGAAAGACAGACTACCTTTGTTTATACCAGTCCCACAACCAAGCCAAACAACTTGCTTGTCATTTAAATTGTGAAAAAGTCTGAAYTATAAGTTACATGAGTGGCAGAAGAATGCGGCCCTTAGCATCTGCGAAAATAAATTGTATTAAGCTTGTTTTATCTTTTGAAGGTGTTCAACAAAATTTTTGTCAGGTAGTAGTTACATTGAAAAGAGTTATCTTTTGGGAGATGGAAAAAATAAAGCAATAATGTTTCCCAGTGTCATCTCATCAGGTTAAGTCACTAGACAGACGATATGCTGGGATGAAATGATGCTAATGACACTGACACTGCCTGTACTAGTAGATAAAGGGTGCTCAGAGCTTAGTTTCTATGAAAGTAGAGAATGGATGTAGAAAGTAAAAAGAAAGTAAAGGCATATAGCAATAACACCATGAACTGATATGTTACCTATTTCCAAGTGCTTTAGACAAAGAAAAACTCGCACTAAAAATTACTGGTATGTTATATAAAATCGCTATGTTATATAAAACTAGGGGTTTAGACATTCAGGCTTTAAAGTCTATATGTAAATGAAGTGAACAATAGGAATTGCAGGCACCTAATTTCAGTATGGATCTATCAGAAGAGCTACTGACTCGCACAGAAAATCTAGCAGAGCTCCTGTAGAGCCAGTGGGGGACTGGCATAATTCATAGGTTAGAAACCTACATAAGGGTTACAGCTGACACCTTGGTCCAGCTGTCTATCCAGCATCACAAATAGAGGCTTCTCATCCAGAAAAACAGACATTCTCTTCAGCTTATCTCCCAGATAAAGWTAGACCAAACAACTGAGGTCTAAGGCTCTCTTTCTCACTCTTTCCGTAACTTAAGCTAGTTTTCTCTGAGTCTGACTCTGAACAGGGCTTGTTTGAGGTCAGAGTTGCAGAAGGCTTCTAGGGAGAAAAAAACATTCACTTAGGACTGAGACACTGACAGCCAGATGGCTATGTTGTGACCTGTGATGGCTAAACCATAGACAAGGTTCCCTGGTGCTCTCACTGTTCAGCAGTGCCCAAAAGATGCAGGCAGCTGGGAAGGTGCGGTTGGCTCAGTATGAATGCGGGGAGGATGCAAACAATGGTGTGAGAAGCTGAAACTGTTTGTGAAAATCCATCAGAATACCAACACCAGTGTGAACTACAGGCAGCAGTGCCAGCTCTCAGCACTGTCATGGACAACAATCCTCCTGGAGTTTAACTGTTCTTGGATATACAAATTGCTATAACTGCAACAAATTTTTTTCTCTGTTGTCAGTCAGTTGGGTGACGGTGACCTTTCCTTTCCAACGAGGACCTATGACCCCTCTTGGGTTCCCTTCAGGTTAGATGGTGGTAGCTCATTGCAAGTGGCATTTATTTTAATCACCTTACAGGACGAGTAGCAGTTTTAGCCCAAACTGGCCCATACCTGACGAGCATGGGCTGCCAGGCCCCTAAGAATTATTTAAGCAGATATGTGATTAACTGCCTAGATTTCATTTTCAGTGCTATACCATGCACCCAGGATTTATCTGACAGACTAGTAGGGCATAGACTAGCTGGGAAAATCTTGATCTGTGGGATGATTTCTGCAAGGTACAGATGAGGCAGTGTGGCAAGGTGGCATGTCATTGTAGCTGTAGCTGTCACTGTTTCTCTCTAGGATGGGAGAGGCCAATCTCCAATGCTGTTAGTAAGCAGTCTTTAATTCTATAAAGTGCTTTCGCAAAAAAAAAAAAAAAAAGTAAGAATATATAATCCCTCCCAAAACCAATTTCCCTGCTGTGAATTGAATCATTCCTCTTTAATATACTAAGCCATTAAAAAATTAAGCTTCTTTCTTTAACACCAAAGTAAGGCAATGCCACTTTATTTGGGGAATGCAAATGCCTCAAGCTGCAGTATTTCTCTTTCACCAGCTCTCAGCAAGCGGCCATTTAGGCTTAATTGCTCCTCACAGTGTAGTCCAATTAAGAATGGCATTAGCAGGGCAAGAACTATTTGTTAATCCATAAAAGGTATGAGAGACAGTTCTTGTTTTGCCCCAGGCTTCGATTCACATGTTTGGGTGAAAATCTAACCAGCTGGAACACTCTCCAAGCAATACATGAGTATTAGCAAGCTATCAGTTATAAGCAAGATAAATGTATGTACATATGTAATTGAGTAGAGCAAAACTTCATAAAACATTTATTTATATTTGGAAAGACACAAATATTGCTGCACTGACAGAGTCAAATTATGAAGTGACAGCACTGACATTTGAATTGAGAGATGTTTCTGAGCTTACTGAGACTGGAGATCACTAGCATGAGGATGACAGTTCATGGAGTGGCCACCTCAGGTTGCCTATACAAACAAAATGGACAAGTCTCTTGCTACTGGAAGAACCCTTTACCCAATATTGGAATGTAAGGTAAGTTTTATGGTCCCTATGATCCTTTCCTCCATAACTGGACTGAGCAGTTCAAATGTCACATGTTTGAATCAATCTCTTTCCCATCATTAGTGATAGACTGGGATCAGATTCTTTGCTGATACAAAGCAGTGCAGCTCCACTAAAGTACATTTATGCAGTAATTTTGTTAAAAAGAGCCCCACATCCTGCATGGTCTTTCTGTGCTAAGAATTTACTGTTTCAAATAGATAAATATATTGAATGTTCTCATTTACATAAGCAGGGTACACGACCTTTTGTCTAAGAGATGTTAAAGATCCGTATGCCACCTGCTGTAAGGCCACCATTTTCTTAACAGAAGAAAAAAGAGACAACATAACAGTGGGCAGGCAGAAGTATGCATACATCTGGCATAGTTTGTTGCAGGGTATGGAGGAATATGTGTGTGCCATAGAAGCCTGCAAAATCCTGTTTTGACAGGTCTGCACAAGTGTTAACAACAACATGGCAAACACACTCCATCCTCCTCTTGGCTTGGGGCAAGTGGTATATGCACCGGACAAAGAGAGGCCCTGCCTATAAAGCAGAAATCCTTATATAAAGACCTAATATAAGAAAATCCACTTGCATAAAATCYTTGTGTAGAAAACCCTGATGTGTCTAGCATCAGCTGGATGCAAGGCAATCTTACCCACTGACTTTTGTGAAATTTGCCAGCTTTCAGTCATTCTGAGGCTCAGACAAGACCAAGGCAATGAAGAAAGACCCTTTCTTCCTACAAGAAAAGGAGTTTATTTCATGCACTCATTTTTCTTAAGAAGTGAGGATAAGATTGGAGTTTTCATCAGCAGTGTATATCCTACATGTATTTAGTATCTATATGCTGTGTGTTCTTTCAATAGTAAACAAGCAAAGTATTTGAAACACATTAGATGTCTACCAGTCAAGAGTTTTATTAATGTTTCTTGTGTGTGCCTGTGCTCTCTCACACTAGTTTGTTTCTGTTTGGTAGTTTCATCTGTGAGAGTGCCTGTAGTGATCCACAGGGCATGTTCCAGACGCAGCCAGAGCTTCCTTCTCCACACAGAAGAGGTAATCTGATGGCTGGACTTTTCTCAGGTCTCTTCACTGGTAGGGGCATCTTTCTGTGCAGTGCCAAGAATCATTCGGAGATACTTGTTTTCAAAGATGTTTGATTTACTGTCTAACAGTTGGGTAGATTTGAAATTTAGTATTTCAAAGGAAAAATCCTCGGTGTTCTGCTTCTGTACAGTTTATATGTCAGTAATGGACCTGCTTTTCTTAGTAAAGTCATTAAATCACAAATCGCTATCAGGCAGACTTTCAGTATAGAAGTTCACTTCTGTTAACCTAAGGTGAATTAGAGCGAGTCTTTTTTATGTTTGGAGTTTAATTGCTTAGATTTCTGCTCTCTTCAGTGGAAGAGTTTTTTTGCACTGATGTTGTGGCCCAAGGTGTTACTCTGAGAGATAGACTTCCGTTATCGCTGCTATCCCTTTCAGCGACACAGGGCTGATGTAATATTCTTCCTTTTCTTCCCTTGCTCTTCTCCCCTGCTTTGTTTCCCTGGCTATTTCCAATTTATTGATGTCTAAGGCTTCAAAAGGCAAATAGTTATAGTATTAGTTGACAGCTTCATGAAACATAATTATTAGCTTTCCAAAGGGAAAGTTAATGCAGTCTTCACATGGTAATCAGCAATGGGTTTGAAACTGATGAAATAATCCACACACACTGYGCTTTCCAGTCCCTTACGACTTTGAGCAGCCTCTCTTGTAATCTGCTTTGTGAGATTTATAAACACGTTGATCCAGAACCCTTTCCAGGACTGGTGTAAACCGCCGAAGACGCTAAGTAAAATGGTGGTAAGAGGTTTTGGTATTGATTTCACTGGGGCCAGGATGTCACGCCATGTCTTCAGCTGACCGATTTGCTGATTTACATGAAGTGGGACATGGGCTCAGGGCTGGGTACATTCTCCAGGACACGTGGCAGCCGCCACCGTTGCTGGCTGCAGGATTCCTCACCCAGGCTAGGGAGGAGTGTCGTGCTCCTTCCCGCTTACAAATCCAAACTAACATTTCTTCTTACATCCCTTCGTCTAGCACTGAGGCCTCTTGCTGGTTAGCTAAGACTGCTGTGAAGCATGCCAAAGTGCTGGCACAAGAATGCCTGCTCAGAATAAAGTGACTGATTGGTAGTAACAGTTAAGCATCATTTTTATGCCTTTTATAATTGAAAAGTTTATTGTACTGCATATAAAAATTAATGTATAACAATTTTCAAGTGGAACATTTTTCAATTAAAATGTCTGCAATATGATGGCATTAGTTTTSTCTTGAGTTATGATCTCACAGTGCCTTTACTTGGCTAAGTAACATCTTGCCACATCCGGAGGCATTTTCATCCAGAGGCTTTTTCCTTTGTGTACTATCTAATTGAAATCCCCTTTCCATTTTATTGCAAAGACCTGAAAGGATCATGGCTTTTGCCCCTCCATTCAAAGGACTCCAGCCCAATCAACCTATTCTAGGGTTACCAGGCAAAATATATGGGATTTCTGTTGTTACACTGTCAACTTCTGTGGTCCAATTGAAAAATATRTTTTCATATCCATGAAAGTTTTCTCAAGACACCTCTCCACCTGAGCTACTGAGCATCCAGAACTGTGACTCTAGTAGGAGTGAATCAGAGACGTGCAGCGGAGCTGACCTTGAAACCTCTGGATTTAATGTACATGCCCTTTTGTATTAATTTTTGTGTTCACATCTCTCTCGGACTGTGCCACTTCTCAACATTTGCTATCTAATTTGTTTCCCACTGTTGAAGTCTTCAGTCAGCATTGTACCCTAGAGTCTCCAAAATCATTATGATGTTTTTGGAAATTCCTCCTCCATTCTATGTGGGTTTTAGCCATACAGCTTGAAACAGCCTAATGGATTTAAACACAAATTCCAAAGAAATCAAAAATATTCAGGGATCTGAATTAACAGGATATGGGTATAATTTCCACCAAAATTAACACATAGAAATCCCATCTCCTTGCCACTAGGTGGTACCCACATAAAACATTATGTTTCTCCGTTAATTGCACATGTGCTCTCATTTGCAGAGTGTGCAGAAAAGTTTTGGTCTGAATGCAYTCACATTAGTTTATGTTAATGGCAAAGTCTGTAAGTTTTCCCTGGTAAAGAGTCTTAATCTGCTTTGGATAATTAGTTATCAGGTAATCACTCCAGTGGTTTAACAAGTAAATTTTTCACTGAGCTGGCTGTGCTTATTCTTATATATATATATTTCTTTTAATCTGGCACAAGTCTGTGCCGCTGCTAGAAGAGATGGTATCACCTCTTCCCTGCGTCTGAGATCCTGCCAGCTCATTTCTGCTGCCTCCTTAGAGCCATGCAGGGAATTGGTCTAAACTGACAATTCAGGATGGGAGTGAAGGGAGACTGAGGCACGGGGCACACTAAGCAGCCATATGATTGCTTGTCCCAACAAAAGGGATGTGGTGAGAATCAGCTTCTTGGAAAGGAGGATAGGATTACCCCTTCTGTTGGGAACAAGGRCTTCTCCCGAATTCAAGTGACTGTGCAATGAAGTGTGAGATTTAAAGATGTTCCAAATCTCAAAGGATCACACCTTCATTAACAATGTTCATTAAGGCCTCAATTCATCAAGGTACTTAAGAACATAACTCATTCTAAGTATTTGAACTGTACCATTGACTTCAATCAAGCTGCTAATGTGCTTAAAATTAGGTGAGTACTAAAGCAATTGATGGATGGAACCACACAGCCTATTCCAGCTGCCCTGGAAATCAATTGCAAAATGTTCATTGATTTAACTGGGCAGAACTGTGCCATCAGTCTAAACTGCAGCACCTGGGAGGGCCAAGGCACCCTAGCCCTGACTGCATGTCAGAACAGGCCTGAGACCACATGGTCTTCTCCCTTCTCAGCCTCCTGACTCCTGCTGGGTGTCTGGGYGGAAATGCTGGCTCCCCTCTTCCCATAGTCAGGGACTCAGACATAGGAGCTGGTGTGGAGTGTTCTTTCCCTGAAGTTTAAGCAGTGTTTGTATCTGGTCCTGAAGCCCCTATACAAGAAAACCTTCCTTGATTCATCATGAGCTTTTGGCCGTGGAAAATCTTCAGGGCTCAGCCCAGAGTAGTGTTCAGGCTTCAGAGTTTTTCAGTCTCCAGAAGTATTTCTAATGGAGACTGACTATTTAATCTATTCTCAGAGGAAGCATGAAATCTGATAAGCAACATATCAGAAATAATTATTTAAAAAAGAAAATTCAAACAAATCTGGAGACATTCCAGCAGAATACATACCGCTACTGAAAATTGTAGTAGTCTTGAATTTCTAACATGAGAGCAGGATAGTGTTGTTTCACTAGAAGGTATAGTGTTAGATTCGATCACCCACATGCACCCTAAGTTCAGTGTAGGAACCGTCATTTCAAGAAACAGCTTTTCCTCCCTGAGTGGGAAGAGTCATCACAAAATATATATTATACTATAGTCTTCAGAATTTACTTTTTGATGATATCCCTGCCATTGGCTTCAATTGGTTTAATGTAGAGCAGACCTCAGGTCATGGTTAAATGATGGTAAGGGTCAATATGAAATACTGGAGATTTTCATATTCAGTTATCTTCTCAGAAAAAAACAAATGTTTATACCCTGGAACACAGAAGTTAGCCAGGCAGCAATCCTCCCTGGTAAATACAAGAGCCAGGCAGCTCTCCTTCTTATTACCTGGTAAATACAAAAATTCTTTCTCTTTGCACCTCTCTGGATATGTAGGAAAAGGACCACATGGCAGAGAAGGGTCTTTTCTCCTTTGGGAAATAATGATTAAGAATGGATAAAGCAGAGGTTCAAGGTCATTGTTCATGTGCTCCAAGTTTTGGTCAATATTTTTTCACTCAACTCTGATGGATGAATATAACCCGTAGTTTGGATTTTCAGGAGGTATTTCATTAATATTCTGCTCCCACAGAATTTAATTCTCCTTGATTCAACTTTGTGCATATTAGGTAACATGTAAATGTTTGTCTTGGCTGTCTAGCTTACCTATTTAGAGGYGGGGAGCTGTGCTTATCTTCTAGAGAACATTGTGATCAAAATACTGAAGTTTCTTAGGAGTTATGGCATTCACCTAAATCGTGGGAGACCTCTGTCAACWCTTTTTTGTGCATGTAGGCCTTTCTCTCCTGCTCCCAAGAAAGAGAACTAACCAGCACACGGGGGAGCAGTCTGAAGTGAGGGAAGAGGTTTCTCTTGAYATCTCTGGCTGCAGCTGTTACATTTTGCAGGTTCTGAGTAAATATTTAATAGGAAAAAGAGAGATGACTGTAAAATCTAGTGTTTGGCACATGCACCTGTGAGATGGACAGGAGGTAAATGTCCCTTTAGATCGATGTAGGAATTGAACTTCAGCTCTCTCCACCACAGTGAGTCCGATGAGGAACTGGGCATCAGGGYTCATGCCTCTCCCTCTTCTCTTCTGACGTGCTCTCAGAGAAAAAGATTATCACTTCCCTGGACTTTAAAAGAAAGGTTTAAGATACTTAACTTCCCATGGAAGTTGTAAATCTTGAACAGAAGGAATCATCTCCATGCAACACAGGAGAAAATGACAGGTCCAGAGGGGGACAGGTTACAGGTTTCGACACACATCTCTCTCTTCAGCATTTCTTACCAGCTACTTAAAGAGGATTTTGATCTGTGCAGTGGTTCTCAAGAATCTGATCATTCTATCCATGCTCTGAAGTGGGAGCCCACACACACGACCTGGGTGTTATGAATGCTACAAGGCAGCAAGGCACCCAAGAATGCAATACCTGTGCTGCCTTTTGCTCTCTGAGTTGCTGTACACTGTACAAGGAAATCTAACAAAAAATTGAACGTGGGCTTTCAAATACTTTAGAATATGTTGTCTCCTTTCATTCTGTAACTGTAAAGAGGGTGTTGGGAGCAAAATTTCACTTTTACCATGCACTCATCCAGATTCCTTACTACCTGTTTTGTGCCAAAGGGAACCAGTTAGAGAACCATGTTATTTCTAAATATGTCATCCTTCTTAATGTGAAATAGGATAATAATGAAATACATAAGTATTTTATATCTGAGTGTGATATTAGAGCTACCTGTTATGCATTTGCAAAATTCATAGATATTATGCTATGCACTGTGCTATATGATCTTTTCTGTTGCTAATAGTTTCTTAACTATTATACTTAAAAATTGTCAGATGTGTGCTAAAATATAATTTATATATAGAAATGCAATATGATGCTGTCTAATTCAATGTCATTCAATAATATATTTCATACCAAAGCATCACAATCTATTAAGCCAAAGACATTTACTGGGAATTGACTTCAATCCTTAGGAGGTTGAAAGTAGCTTCAGTGGGATTAATGGCTTAAAGTTAATTGTTTTTGCTAATGTTTTATTTGAAATGTCCTGCTCAGCAAAGGTAATGTGACATTTTGCTCACTAGGGATGTTGAGCCAAATTCACTGCTGACATAGGCAGGTGTAACCCCATTGACTTAATTAGAGCTGCACCTACTTACGTCAGCAGTGAATTTGGTATCTTGCCCTTTTGAAGAAAAGGAAAAACGTTAAGGTTGGAGCTCAGAAATGTGGAGGTGGAGCACTGAGGACAAAAGAAAGAGGAAATACCAGAATGTGAAATGAGCTGGCTTGAGTTATTCTAGAAAAGTAACTAGCAAAAGCAGCCAAAGTTGACTTTGCCCTCTCCAGGAAGGGCTCTATGTTAAATCTTGCTAAATAAATGGTGTGAAAATAATGTGAAGTTTTAATAACCACTTGAAAGAAACAAACATATAATTGTTTCTGAAACAAAGAATAATCATTCTCCTTTTGTGAGAAAAAAGCTTCCTCTTTAAAAAGAGAATAGAAATGGTGCAGAGATACTATTGACCTGAAGCTGGGGGAGGTTTTTGCATTTAGAACTGCATATTAGTTCTGAAAGGCTAGAAGAGATAATGGGAAAGTGAAAGACAACTAATGAGGAGCCTGGCTACTTGTCTCCTCGAAGACAAAGAACTGGATCTCGGGAGGTGCTACATGCCCTTGGGAGTGCAGTGTCCCATCCATTCCCAGCAGCTTCAGGGGGGCTTAGTGTTGTCAGCCTTGTGCAAAATAGAGCTAGAAACCCCTTCTGCCTTTAGTGGAAAATTTCTTTGTAGTGGTCTGTGCGAGTGGGATGTTTGCAGATGGACTTGATTTATATGTTTTCACGCTGCATTCTAAATTTCCTTCAAGGGGTTTGAGACATCTCATTACAATGTTGTATCTTCATTCAGAACTGAAACTCTGAATCGTGGATCTGTTGTCACTCCTATTCCAATGTCTTTATGTATAGGGAGAGAGAAAGGGAGAGACAACTCTTTGAACAGAAACATGTGCTTAGTTTAAATGCATTCAGTGGTGCAGATCACGCCTTTCTAAAGCAAAATCTTTGCAGAAGAGACCTAATCAAGGTTCTAGCCTTGAATTTCTCAGGCCGGTCGATTTGGCCTCTCACCAATAAAGCTGAGAGGCTGTCAGCAAGCCTGCCAGCTCTCTGGTGAGCAGCTCAGTATGGACCGCRAGGTGTCTCCTGGCAGACGATGAGGGGAAGCCATGTGCACAGGTGCTGCGAGTGCCCTGTGCAGCATGCTTTCTGTATGGCTTCCTCTCATGCCCAGCCCCTCAGGGACAGGGGACAAGGCTTGCCCTGGAAGCAGCTCCTGCAATAGCACCAATGTGAGTTTCTCTGGATCTTATCCATGTATCATGGGTTGTCTCAATTTTTTCCTAAAACACTGTCTCTTAAAAGCAGGTGAGAATTTCAATGTACACTTAAAAAACTTTAAGAAAGAAGCAAGTTCTCTCCTTAATATTCAACACTTGATGCTGAGATGTGAGTAATCCTAAAAATGAGGAAATGGAAGACAAAGGAGCCCTACTGCATATTCCTTTTCCAAAGGCTTGTGGATTTTTTCAGTCCTTCATTGAAGGATTGTTGCCCCAACTCTGATCCTTGAAAGAGCATTCACTAGGTTGTGGAAATGTTGTGTGTGTCCTCCCTCATCCTTGCACTACCTTGCCCTTGYGATCTCCTCTCTAGCTCTGTGGGAAGAGCAGGAGAAGGAGGAGAGGTAGTGTGTCACAGAGGCGAGGCTCACCAGGCCGCAATGCCAGAACATGCTCCTGGATGATGCAATAGCCCAAACTTTTTATTCCATGTTTGACTTCCTGCTACATTGGGCACTGCGCGTAATTCAGGAACTAGATATTGACTTCAACTCAGGAAYGCTGGTGTCAAAGCAATTGGCTCTGAATGCAATTTCAGGAGTCACTAACTAGCTTTGTTTTCAGTCCACAAGCATTCCTGCTGTTAATTAAGGGGTTGTGCTCAAAAGTTATTTATAAAAACATATATTTTTTGAAAAGATCAAGCAATTCATTAAGATAAATTCCATGTAAGCAGAGAAYCCTCTTCTAGTATGTGATATAGCCTGGAGGAAGAGAGAAGAGGCATTTTATACAAAACAATTAGATTTTGAAGCATTTTCTAAGTGGGAAGTAATTTTTTTATACAATAAGAAATAATCCTAATGAAATATATTGCCATTCATATATCATCAYGATGACCCCTTTAAATGCCTTACTGCATAATACACAACCAAGAGCTATATATTAGTTTAGAGTGCACATATAATTTTTATGGAGTGATCCCTGTGTTTACATTTTCAGAATGCTCTGAGCTTTGCTCCAACATAAATGCCCTTCAATCAAGTSGGCAATATGATATGATGGTCTAATATAGCTGTTTTCCTCCAGTCAGAAATGCCATTTCCTGATTTACATGGAACGTAGACATTTTATAGATTGGCAGAGTATCGAAGCTTTTATGAACTGAGGAAATCTGCTAATGAATTACTGTCYTCTGAACTATCTGGGAGCATATATTATTGGTCAGATTCTGATCTGAGATACAATGCATATCTATTCTTAAAAAATGCACAGAAACAGTTTATTCAGATGCATGTTTCACAGTTTAATTTGGGCTTTAACTTCTTATGTCTACTAATGTATTCAACATAGAGGAAACTCAAACTTAGCATAAAAACAGACAGTTGCTTTAACTGAATAGTGATGTCTGACTCCTGGATTTGAAATCTTGTGAACAGCAGGTAAAAGGTAAATGTTTTCCTAAATCATTAGTGTGCTATATWCTGGTATGTAATATTTATCAATCTATGATATTGTGATCATTATGTTTCTATTTTAGGAAGAGATTCCAGGAATTACTGGACTGGAAGAAAAGGCAGTAACAATTGTCTAATGTTGTACTAGTATAAAGCTGGGCAAGCTTCTTATCTTTGTAAGAGATGGAATGATGTACTCCTATCAGCTGGCCTAAGGGGCTAATATAAAGGCTGTGTTATTTGCTGAAAAAGTAAGACTTTTCCTTTATTTGTAATTTATCATGACTTCTTCAATGCTTCCAAATATATTTTGATGCAATAGCAAGATAAATTAAGCCATCCAAAAAGCCATTTTATAAACTAAACTAAGAGATGTGTAGGACTGACAATCAGAGATGGAAGAGGAGCTGCTGAGATGGAAGGAGGATATTTCTGGTGCAGTAGAAAACGACTATTGTCTCACAACTACATCACAGAAGCATATTYTTTTTGGAATTCACTTTATGGCTTTACAGGCAAGCTTTAAGCAACCCGGAACAGGTYGCTCAGAGAGGTTGTGGAGTCTCCTTCTCTGGAGATATTCAAACTCACTTCGAGGCAACCCTGTCTAACATGYGGTAGGTGACCCTGCTTGAGCAGGGAGGTTGGACTACATGATCTCCAGAGGTCCTTTCCAACCTTACTGATTCTGTTCTGTTACTTCTATTCAATATGCTGTGTATCAAGAATGTGTCCAAAAATATTTTGGCAAACAAAACACACTGAAATAATCATCAATATCTAAATTTTTAAGTGTGACTAAGRGACTATGAAATTTGTTACTGTAGAGCAATGACTTCTTGGTCACTTCCTTCTTGAGGTCTTCAGTAGGCAGGCCCTAATGTTACCCTCAGGAAAGACTCAGTAACAATTCCTTCAGCATCTCCAAGCAGAACAGGTCACCAGTGCTGCTTTCACACAGTTACTCCCCTTTAACTCCACTCTTTTGTCAAAGTAACAACACCTGAGGTATCACCATTGCCCTTCCCCAGCCCAGAGAGTCATTGCTTTTGACATTAGCGCTAGTGTTGAGGCCCCACCCCACCCCATGCATCACCACTAGCACACCACCAAGGGAGCATTTTCTGCCAGAGGATGGAGGTCATGCTGGGCACACAGACATGCCATTCTATATTTCCATATGCCGTTTTTGCTGAAATTAACAAAAAGTGAAGAAGCACAGTAGCGGTTCCTACTGCTCAGAGAATAGTTGATATTTTCAAAGCCTTTCTCCTGTCCTTGGTCAGCTGAGACATAAGGGCAAGCAGCTCTTCCCATTTGCCAGTTTCCTTTCTCCTTCTGCACCATCTCTAATTGTTGTAMATCTTGACAAGGGAAAGAGGAAAGAGATGAAAACTCATAGAGTATTTATCAGTCCAAGCTAATAGTTTATGCAGAAAGTTCTTTCTATCTCATTTAATCTCAGAAAAGAAGGTGTTCCCCCATCTTGTTTCTTTTTAACTTTTTCCAACTTCTTTGTGGGGCAAGTAGAGAGAACTGGCTCTTTCCTTGTCTGTAGAGAGGGCCTCCAATATTCTCTATACTGCCTGCAAATTGCTAAGACCCCTCACATCCTGTCAGGTCAACTCTGTAAACTTTCCCTCTCCTGAGCTGCTGGATCTGGGTCAGTCGACTGCTCTATGTCAGCAGCTGTTGACAGCACTCAGAGCTTGGGGAAGCCCGGCCTCCGTGGCAGAGCACTACAAACTGTACTTCACTGTTTGGTGTTTCTGAATACAGCCTCAATACCTATAAAATCTGTATTTCCTAAGATGTTCCTTTGGGAGTACTGGCTAAATGGAAGCTCTAACAACCAGATCCATCGTAGTATGAGAGAGCCTGTCACAGTGATATTTATCTGCCGGTTATCACTTAGAAGGATGAAAGTGCTACCTTGCAAAACGGAATTTGCAGAGGTATGTTATTTATTAATTTATTTGTAGTATATTATTTATTGGAATATGATTCTGTCCCACTTTGCTCACAATCTTTAATTTAGTCCWTGGGTCTTGATTTATTTATTTTACAACATCAGTAAAATTCTGCATTCTTAAATTTGGAAATCAATGTTATAGAAAATGTGACCCCTGTGCAGTGCAGAAAGCTGGGGTACACAACCATACCACACCGGACCATGGAATACACAGCCACCAATCAGACAGAACAGAAATCTCTAGTATCATATACTAAATCTCTGGTATCATAAACTAAAGAGGACAAGACCATGATGAGTGAAGATATAGATCAGTTCCTAGAAGCAGTATCGAGGCATTAATATGCTAACTCACTGCATAGCTCTGCCCTGTCATGGTGATGGTCTTATGTTGCTTCTGGAGACAGCTCAGTTATTTCTGGCTGAAGGATCTCACCTATGGTTTCTTGTGCAGGACAAGCTTTCTGCCCTTTTGCAAAACATGGCATGGCCTAAGGATCTGCAGCAGTTGTGAAAATGTTCTTTATACAATAATTAATCTTAACCAAATCATTTTACATAATGTGGGTGCCTGTTTAGGTGTGTTTGCATAAGCCAGAGAAAAATTCTCTAGGTCCTGAACTCCTTGTCCTTTCAGCCCTAGAAATATATTTCAAGGGATTTCATCTTCACAGCTTGCTAAAAGAGAAAGATTTGAAATCTTCTGCTGAGAGAAAGCAGAAGTTCTGCTTCCCAGGATCCAAGAGCTGCCTTTGCAAACAAGGTAGGCAACCTCTCAGTGCAAAGTCACTGTTGCTAGTGATCCTACCTGTGAAGCCAGGGCCTGCATCCAAATCCTCTTTGGCTGATATTGTTTAGATCYAAGATTTTAGCAGGATAGAGAGAGGAAGGATGAAAATTTGGATTCAGATTACATTGCCCCAAATGATTTGTCTCTGGTGTTCCAGACCATTTTAATCATTAGTTCATAGTCAGATCCTTTGGCTTGCAGCAATGCAATTTTTGGTGGTCCCTTGGCATTCCTATAGGTATGTATTCTAAAGAAAGACAAGTGTCTGTTTTACTCCTGTTAACAAACTACCAGCCATCTGTTGGAGTCATTAATTCCTGGAGCATTATAATTTACATACATTTTAATTGTTTTGAGACTTAGCTGCAAATTATTCCCAGAATCTTTTTTTTTTCACTATCCCAATTTCAAGCAGTGGACGAGTGTGGGAGTGTTGGGAATACCCATCTTGTAAATACTGTTCATCAGTTTATAAAAGTAATAATATGCCTAAACCTGCATCTGCAGCAACTCTGGACAGTTAAGGAGAAGCATTAGTTGTTCTCTGGCGGTTAATGTCTATTTTTGTCCTATCTGAATACAGTTCACAATTCATTAAGTTGACTGTCTAGATTATTCATCTCAATATTCATTATAAATTATTTATTTTCTACAGCTTTACTTGTATTCCATATTATGGAAATGATTATTCCTGAGCACAATCACACAAAAAGCAGTAGATGGTCCAAAAAATCCCATACCAGCTGTTTAATCTCTGTTATCTGCTGCTGTTCATGAAGTTCCCACATGGAGTTCTTGTAGCTTGTATTATCATAGAAACTATTTGCTGAAAATACATCCTGTGATTCACTGCAGAAAGGCCTGTTTTTCTTCTTTAATGAGAGAAAATCCTCGTTACGGAAGAATGTATGAAGTCATAAAAACACCAAGGTAGAAACTATGCATGAGCTTTATGTATTCATACAAAGTCTTTGAGACAAAATGGGCCAGGGGAACCAAGATTTTAATTTTTATCCCAGTCATTTGGATTTTGATTTAATAATATATATTGGAGTTTGCCAGGTAGTGTTAGCTGTACTGCTTAAGTTTTAGGATTACCAGGCAAAAGATCTCAGGTTTTCTTCTCCATTATACCCAACCAGAGAGAGTCAGATTACACAAAACCTTACCTGTTATGTTTGGATTATGCAAAATCAGAAATGGATATATTGATATAATTTTGTATGCACCAGGTGTGCTACACTTTCTGCATTTTGCCCAAATCTAACTATGGAGAACTGACTGTTGTTTAGAGCAGACAGTGTTTCTGCCTTATTTTGTTTCTGCACAATCATTGTAGCCTTAAGTGGGAAATTCATACATTTTCCAAATAACATTTTGGGGCTATTCACTGTTCACTATTTCTATAATAGCATGATAGTGTCTCTGAACTGCAGGTGAACACAATTCTATACTTTGGAGTGGCATCAATTTAGCCTGAAGAAAGGTAGGAAGGCAAGAGGAGGAACACTGCTTGCAAGGGTCAGTCCCTCATTTTGGTCTCTTGGGGGATGTAGATTGATGAAGTGAGAATGTGAGGTCCATATTGATCCCATCCTCATGCTGTGATAAATGTTCAGGGTTAAATTCTGCCAACAGCTGCTGACTACAGTGGCCATGAGCTTTGCTCTTTTTTTACTTCCCTCCTCCCCCCATTTTTCTTCTGGATGTGGAAAGAGTAGCTGCCAGAGCATGGACTTAATTTCTCTGAACACCATCACATATACAAAAAATACTGTACAGAATATCTGTGAATCAAGCAGATGCTTATGTACAGAAAGTGAGTTTCAGTGATTGATGTCATATGTAATAACAGCAATTAAACTGGGGTAGAACAAGCTTGTGCACCGTAGAGGTAAAGGCGAATGATGCAGCAACTGGCTAGAGGGAGCTTGCAGGAACCTAATTCTGTCACAATTTTGAAGAAAGTCTGGGATGATTTCCATGTCTGATGGAATACCTCGTCAGAGAGCTTGCTGGAGGTGACTTACTCCTGTCTTTGGATCAGAGGATATTGTTTGAAATAATGGGATATTTGTATAAAGGAGAAAAAAAATAGGGACTAGTAGCAAGCTCTTTTTACCCCAAGTCTATTCATATTAAGAATCCAACTGAGACTGAACCCTTTCTGTAGTGTAAATTTTGSCCAGCTTTTTATCCAAAGACAACATGGAATACTTTTGGCACTTCCTGTTTTTATACAGTTTGTGATCTACCAGCATGGCTATGAGAAAATGTTTGTACTTAGGAAGGAAAGCCCATGAGTAGGTACCTTGGTGATGTGCACAGCTAAGAAGCAGGAGCTGAAGAACATCTGTGTATCCTGATCCTGCAACAGGGAGTTGCTTAGGACCTCACTCTAACATCCTCCAGAGCACTTGCTCAAGCTTCGTATGCTGCAAGGTACACTGGCTTAAACAAGACACTTTATATGACAGAGGGTGCCACTAGAAAGGGTAGTGAAGAGACATCTGGGTGTGAAATCCGTGCGTTTGGTGGCTGCACGGAGCAGATAGAGTCTGGCAGACACTCAGTGCAGCTTCAGAATACTGGTTATATTCCATGCATCCAAAATGACTGAAACTACAGCAATACATAGAGATGTTTCCTTTAGGATTTMTCTGTATTAAATAAACCCAGCAGAACATTTTCCTGCCAGCTGAAATGATTATGACCCAGCATCTGAAACACAGGGCAGTTGCTTYGCACTGCTACCCAGCAAATCCTGAGCCAAAAGACCACTCCCAAGCATAATAGGAGAATGTTTTTGCAATGGAAAGCCAGAGCAGTGGACCCTACATCATGTCCCTGCAGTCATCTTTCTAGCAGTAGTCGCAACAAGAAATTTTCATAKCCTTCCCAGGCAGAGCAGGTAATACAGAAGAGCTGCCTGTGTACATTGATCCCAGCATTAGGAAGATATCTGAATGACTTACACCCCAAAGAGTCCAGTCTTGCCATATCTGCTTATGACTAATCAATTTTGCCATGTTTTCCTGATCTAGRTCAGTCCTGATCTGCCACAGCCCATGCCACAGGGTATCCTGGCTCTCAGCAACCCTAGATGGATACTTATATCAGTTATGGGAGATGTTGCCTACTCTGGGCTTTCACTTGTGCCACAAACCAAGCACAGTGCCTGGCAAGAAACTGCACAGCAAGAAACTGAACAGCTGAGTGGTTGAAGAGAGATTATGGCAGTAAGTCCCATGTCTGATCAATGATTGCAAGATCAACCCCTCAGTTAGGGACGTGAGGCTGTGACCAGACAGGAAAAACAGGTGTAGTATACTAATTACTGTAGTTAATCAAACCTAGCTGCACAGAAACTACAATTATTATTTATTCTTTTTGCTGTAGGGGCTGTATTTCTTCACTGGTCTGTCCCTTGCTGTCCAACCACCAGACAAACTTTGAGATCCACCTCTTTCCAGATTCCTGGAAGACATCATTCTGTTGGGAGACCCGTTACCTTAGTCCACATACCGATTAAGTGCCTTCAGTTTTTGTTTTAAAACCTGCTGCCAGCCTACAGCAGGGTCATAACCATGAACTTGTTCAGCAAGGTCAGGAACTTGACTCCCTTTTCTGCCTTCATCAGAGGCAGCAAATGCTATATGAAACTACTGCTTTAGTTCCTATTCTTGCACTGATGTGGCCTCCATATTTATATAATTTCCCTGCAGAGTCATGTGCTTGTTCTGCTTGCTCCTCTGAGCAGAGCTGTATGCAGACAGGCAGGAATCATAGGAGCTCTGCTTAATGTGACTTCCACTAAGGTAGTCGTAATGAGAGCCCTTTGGCTGTGCAAGAGCAAGGAAAAGACAACTCGTAGGAGAAACATCATTCTTTAAAGATACAAATACTTTGAAGATGTGTTCTTTAATGGTTTAATTTTAATGTCTGTGTTTACCAAATCTTSGTTCCTGTTAGGGAATCAAGGGATGTATTCTGATGACTTCTCTAGTTTTAAAAAGAAAAGTTCAGGGATAGCTATGCAATTAACTGTGACTTACGTACGTCTGTACAGCAACAGCAAACCTTCTGCGGAAGAAATTAAATTTCTCCCTGAAGGAGAGTGATTGCATAGATGACTTATTCAAATGTGTAGATAAATTGCTTTGACATGTTTTGCAGTCAGGAACAGAGGCACATCAGTATTGAAATAGCTCTAGGTACCACAAATCTATTCACAGGTAATTGGATTACCTCATGTGTCTGGTACCAAAAAGGGGGGACTGAAAAAATGAGGCCCAAATGATGGCCAGATTTACACTGAATTTGATCTCTCCACATTCAGTAACACTGAAACGAAACTCCCACAGAGAATGGAGCGAGAAGAAGGCACAGTAGCAGCAGTGAGGTTGTCAGCTGCTTTGTGGCCTTCCTGCAGCTCTCCAGGAGCTCCACTCAGGCCACCCTGGACCAGACAGAAACACAGGGCAGAGTTTACATTTAGGTCAAAGAGAGTATGAATCTCCTAAAACCTGTCTCACCTCGTATGGCTCAGGTGTCAAAGTCTGGAACAGTCAAAAGCTCCTGTTGACTTCCATTGTGGCTGTGGGGATCTGCAATATCTTAGAGGGGTCATTTCTTCTAACGTGCAGTCCAAATCATGGGCTTGTGAAGTGTCCTGTAGATCACAGGCAAGTGTGGGCTTGGTTGGAAACCTTTGACTTCAGTTTGAGACTGCCTCGGTTCCTACTGCAGTCAGGATACTTCCAGAAAGCATTTCTAKTTACCAGTACTCCTACCTTGTTGCCTAAAGGCTACTCTGATATTTTCATTAGTTACCAATATTCCTACCTTGCTGCCTAAAGGCTGCTCTGATATTGTCATTAATGTTTTTCTRCTTTATCTACCCTGCCTTCACAGACCCTAGAGATCTGACATTGCTGGATGAGGAGCTGCCATATTCAATCAGATTCAAGGTCCATCTAGACTCAGACTCCATTTCTAATTATGGTTGATATCAGGTTTTTCAGAAGAAGTGGTAAAAACTCTCTCTATCTGGGATTTCTATTTGATCTTAGAGATCCTGTTGGCTAATAGTCAGGACTGGAAAGTGAGGTTTAACATTCTTTAAAAAAAGGTTTGTTGTCATTGGATATGACCACCCGGAGTAAATTTGGTACCTATATACTTACCTAATCTCATTTTAAACTGTATATATTTCCTGGTTCTGCTTTTTCTGCCTTGTCACTGACACTTAAGTGTGCAAGTGTTGGCCTTACTGTTTTCCTAGTCAACATATACCAGGACTGTTAGGAGTCAAAAATGGGCAAAGTGTTTCAGGACAGAGCCAACAAGCTTTTYGTTCTTTTTTCTTCTTTTGTATCTATAGCAGAATGCTGCAGCTGGTAAGAAATTCAGTCCAGTTTTTAAAAATAATAAACACCATTCACATCATAGGGGATTGTCGATGGTTCACTGCACTGYTCAGTGTCAAAGTGAAAGAGCAGTTCTTGTTTCCTTCTGCTGCCAGCCCTGTACCTTCACGCACAGAGAGCAGCTTAGTTAACTATTGATGCCAGCTCCTACATGAGGCAAACCATTGTGAACTGTTCTCTAGTGGGGTGGAAAAACCTCCAACCAGACACCTCATTGTTTGCTCTTATTTGTACAAACCACAGASGGGAGGAGGACTGGTCCCCCTCCCTCCCTGCTTTCCTTGCTTTCGAGCTGAGAGGAGAGATGGAAGAGGAGGAAGATGGAAATGAAGAGGGAGCATATGAAGTGGTTACACGTGTTCAGCTGAAGTACAACATTTATTCATCTTCTGCTTCTTTGCTACAATCCTGTTGTACATTTTCCTCCCCTTTTTCATTAACTGAAGGTTAAAAACAGAATTATTCAAGCACTATTCTATTGCACATGACAAGGGTCTTCTTTTTATTGTTATTCATTTTTTTCCTACCAGAACTCTGTGTGCAGTAGATACCCTTCAGGCACAGGGAGAAATAAGGCCTTGTTTATGCTGTACCTGCTTGAGTGCCCGGGGACCATGTCACACCTATTATTATTTAATAATTTGTAGTGGAAATTGTTACTTACACTGCTGCAAATAAGTAGCATACCATGCAAAAAGTCAAATAGCTGAATGACTGCCTACTGCAGGTGGCACTGCAAGCCTTTCTGACTTAGATACTTCTTCCCCACAGGAAAGAAAATTGGGAGGAAAGGTGCCATTCTTCAGAGCTTTTCAACCACAGCATGGACCACAGGCAGCCATTTTGTCACAGGCTTGTATGTCTCAAGGCACTCCGTGAACCTCAGGTTATGCTTTCAAAGTGAATGAACTCAGGTCGTGAGTGATCTACAACCTTCACCGATGGTTTGAATTCTGGTTAGAGTCTCTCCCCCAGGAGAATCCTTCCCATTTCTGCTCTTCCCTCCTTGTATAGAGTCAAAACAGTTGCACCATTGCATAACTCAGCCAAGAAAAATAACTATGAAGCTTGTATGATTCAGAGCTCAAGACAACTGTTGTGCAAGCTATCCCATGGCTACACCTTCATTCTCACAGAGCCAATCTTAGCCTGTCCACAGTTCCTTCTGAAGGCAGAGTAGGCACAGCGGGAAAATATTATCATCACTTTAGTCATAGGATGCATTTAGATAGTATGCTAAATGTCATAAGACTGGAAAGACAGAGTATTTCAGTACACAGAGAGAGTGAGAGCAAGTGAGAGAAAGAGGTGGTTTTATGGGCTGCCAAGTGCTGAATCATGTCTGTAGATGTATCTGCTAAAAGTGATCGCAAAGCCCCCACAGCCTGTGAATGCCAAACACACACACACATGCACACACCCACAGAGGTACACACAGGCACAGACACCCCTCCTCCACCCAGTGCCTTGCTCTGCCTTTGAACGTATCAACGTTATAGCTGAGAGTATGAGAAAAGAGTGAAGAGCCATAAATCCAGTGACTAACAAGAAACTGGCACCAAATTCCCATGTGGGAGTACTTTTAAGCACTACTAGATCTGTGTCGCCCTAGCTTCTGATGGAAGTTCAGTTCCTAATAGCCAAAGTTTCTTCCGAATTTGATCACGGGCCCAGATAACACAAGCACTTGCCTGTGGTTTGCCCAGGGTCTATGTTCAGATGGTGAAATCTTGACTACTGAAGTCAATGTTGAACTTCCTGTTGATTTTGACAGGATCATATTTTTGTTCCCAAGGAACTAGGTTTGCAACAGAACTCAGTTTCTGCTCAAAACAATGTGAAAGAAAAAAAGCAAACCCTCCTCACAATCTCGGATTTGTRATGAAGATATTTAAGAAATTTGAAAATGGCACTGTAATTTTATTTTGAAAAAGCTTCCTCTGAGCCTTGTGCTGCTTCAGCTGCAGCAAGGGGATATCAGAAGAGTCTTGTTTTATCCTTGGCTATAGCTAGGATAGTGTTGGTGGGTTCTTCAGAGACATGGCAGTTCAGGTATGGGCAGGTAAGTGGATTGTCTGAGGAGCAGAGTGAGCAGTCAGAGATCTCTATAGCTTCATACCAAAGTCTGGAGAATGGAAGTTTCTTGATAAGAGCAGCCAGAACATTATGCGTCTGAAGCAAATAAGCTCCAAGCTGCATGCTGTGAAGGTAACTTCAGGAGTAAACCTCTGAGCTCTGAGATCTTTCCTGTATGTACGCTAGATATTTTTTTTAGGGGAATGCATCCTCGTGTCTTTGTCCAAATTGGCATTTCTYCCCCAGTTATGTAGTATGGACTGCAGTATCAGCCACTCTTCAACCCTAAGAAGGTAGCATTTCAGTGCTGTTTCATTGGCTTGCTTTGGTTTGACAGGTGCCATGGAAAGGTAAGCTGTACAGTGATGATAATGATCGTAGATGTTGGCTTTGTGTGGTAGGTATTTTAAAGTCAGCCCCATTCTGAGGCAGTTAGCAATCGTCTATGAAGAAAGAATATATAAGAAGGCATCAGGCTGAAAAACTGCTACATGGCTCAGGAAGGTGCCAGTGGCACAAACTCACAGAGATGCTTCTCCCCTGGTAAAAGAGGAGAAAACAAACATGTGACAGATGCTAGTCATGTTGCTTAATGCATGACCTGAAGGTGCTCCGTGACTTTGCTGATGACTGAGGTAGAAGAGCCTGTGCAGACCAGAATCCCACTCAGCGTAGTCACAGGGCTGGATTAAATGGCTTCCTTTTTTATTAGAGACTTTACTGTATTTAAAATAATCATCCCAGATAAGTGAAAAGTCGATAAGTGGGCTCAGGCTGCACTCTGCGTTGCAATAGCTGAGCTGTGGATAATTACAAGATTACCCTGGGGCCGCTCTTTTACTCGGATGGGTTTGGAAAGGCAAAGCTTCGTGACATGGTATGATGGCTCTTTCAGAGACACAGGCCTGGGATCAGTCCTGCCTTACTATTACACCTACGGTCTGGTCATCTGAGGGTCTGTGTGTTAGTGGAAGAGAGAGAAGACAGCAAGGGAAAAAAGCAGTGTCAGGTGTTACTGGCTGCAATTAGGCTCAGAGCAGTTAAGTTTCTGATAGTTCAGGTTTCAAAGTATCATTTATAAAGTTGGCTATAAATAAAATAATAATTTATTCATACTGGAAAAGCGCATGGGAAGATAATTAAAATCTCCAAAGAGAGAGCCTAAGATCATGATAAAAGGAAAAAAAATCAGGAGAAATCCAAGAATGAGATCTCAAACAGCAGATGAAAGAGAATTTCATCTGTCATCATCAACTGTTATTAACAATAAAAYACCTCCTCCTTCCTCTGCCCCCCAGAAAGTTTATTCCATTTCAAAATGCTTTCTGCTGAGATTGGGCATTTTCCTGGTCATGAGATTTCACAGGATMATAGTTTTCTTTCTGAGCTGTGGCAGTGTGGAGCAGACAAGCGCAAAGTGCTGTTGCTATTGATCCTCTAGCAATGCTGTGATGTGGCCTCGCCTCTTCTTCCTGATCCTTAATGCTACACAGGCCTGGAAGGCAAAGCCAAGTCTCCCAGTGGTGACTCACTGGCCTCTCCAGTAGCACCAGGGGTTTCTAAGGCTAGTTCACCTATTTGGCTGGAACCATAAGTGAAACTGAGATGTTTTGATCTCATATCAAAAGATTTTGTTAGTATCAAAAGTACAGAGCACTGTTCACAGGGGAACCTCTCAGCCCAATTCCACTGAAAGAGCCCCACTTCTCACTCTCTTCACAGTGGATTTGAAGTGTTTTAAACTAGTCTTGCCCTGCAGGCTGTGAGAAGGTGGGATGGCATTCACCTTCAGAGCCAGGGAGGGCCTGTCGCCTGCTCTCACTTGTCGTATTCCCCTCTGCTGGCAGGAACTGTGTGCCAAAGGGACCATTTTTGTAGATACTTTCATCCAGTCCTAAAGCTGTTCCTAAAGAAAATACTGTTCCTTTACCACAGCTTAACTCTGTGCCTAGCCTTGCAGATGAACATCCCTGTTTTGGGCCCAGCCTTCYGGGAGTTATCCTACATGTGGAAAGTTAAACCTCTTTCCCACAGGTCTTTGGTATTTCATTTCGTCCTGTCAGTGGAAGAATTCAGTCAGACGGACTCTACAACCAGGGCCGCGCTTGTGAGGACAGAGTAGGGGACTGTGTCGCCTCCTGCTCTGGAAGATATGTTTGCCCAGGTAAACACACAGCTCCTGTAGCTTTGGGTCGCAGTGGGCTTGTGGCTGATAGCGATGTGGTGCAGCCCCTCCAGCTTGTCAGGAGCAGAGCTGGCAGGATYGCGGCAAGGATGGGTGCGCACCGGCGGGCACCCTGGTCCCAAAGGGCACCTTAAGGTGGCCAGTGGCCCCAGGGGACACTGGCATGGGGAGATGGCCCCGCCAGCGTCCCAGGTCCACGGGAGGGCACTCTTGTTCCACACAAATTGAGCAGCGAGAGCATTTATCTTTCTTTTAAAAAGGCAGTTTAGCTATGACAGGTAATTTGGCACATTTCTAGTTGAAATGTGCCAAATGATTTGGCAGATATTTCACATACATCTGAAAATAGGAGCACCTGCTGCTGGCCTACAGGGAGGCTGGGGATGGGGTAGGGGAAGAAAGGAGGAAGGGATTTTATTAGTTGCTAATTACAGGCCCTGTAACAAAATTCGAGCAGAGGATACACCAGGCAGCCCTCTGCGAGGTGAGGATGGTCTTCCAAAGACAAGAAAAACCACTCACTTTAAAATCAGTTTCTTGCAGCTGCCTGGCATCTTTGCAGACATCTTGGGCTACTCTATCACCTTTGCAGTGACTGGGAGCGTGATCGATCCAGTTTGCCAATCACATCGCATGACTGTATTTGCATGATTTAATGCAGCATGACGGATGGAAGGATATTTGCTGCACAGGGGATAGAGGAGATTTGTGAAAACTCTGCTTTAATGTTACAGGAACATTTCTTTTTATAGATCCCCAAAGGGTCTGCTAAAGTTTAAGCTGAAGACAGGGAAGGCTTCTGTCACTAACGAAACCTTCATTAAAATATGTATAGATAGACTATACAGAGACTTGAGAGAGTATTTAATTGTGAGCATAGCAGCCTTCTGTAATTAAACCAATTGATTTCCCAGGATTCATCAGAGGCAAGAATTTCGGACTAGGGTAAGGATTGAAGAGATTCTGGATTTGTTGAAGATAGGTAATTGTAATGTGAAACATAGGCCATATACAAATGAGAAATATGCCCTGAAGTTTCTTTTCCCATGTGTCTATGAAATGCACCCACTTTTCTGWTTGAATAATCTTCCTGGTTTGAAAAAAATCAATTAAAAGTGGCACTTAATGTAGACAACAGTCTTAGTGTAGACTACAGTCTAGCCTGCATGTGAATAAGCACTTTTTCTCCTTTGCAATCTTAATTATCTATATTAACACAAAAACAGTGCCAGTGTCAAGCCAAACCCAGTACGGTATATAAACAAAATAATAGCTGGTGTAGCAAGGCAGAACTTCTCTTTCCTGTCTGGCTACAAATCGACATGACAGACCGGTGATCAAAGCTGTATTAAGTTTTTAAAGCCACTGGCTAAACTACCACAGGTTTCTTGCTTTGTGCCAAAGCTTTAGATGCGTCCTAGCGTCTCCTTGTCAGCCTCACGAGGGACCACCGCCGTGGGGCTCCCCGTGGGGCAGGGCCGGGCCCGGCCCCCAGGGCCCGGCATCCCCTGCCGCCGCCGGGCAGCGCGGCGCCCCGGGCCGGGCCGGGCCGGGCCGGGCGGAGACGGGGCCGGGCTGGGGGCGCTGTGGGGCGGCGGGGGGCGGCGGGCCGCAGCGCCCCGGCGGAGGCGCCGCCGTTTGGGCCCTGGCAGCTCCCCTCTCGCCCTCCCCTTCCTCCGCGGAGCGCCGAGGGGCTGCGCCTGTAAATCTCTCAAACTGCCTAGCAGGAAACCGGGTGCGATTTCAGGCCGACATAATTTAAAATGGTAAACGCCCCTCATTAGAAGCCTTATAACTCTTTTTAATAGATTCAAAGGTTAAAAATAAAGAATCTGCTGCCCTCCGCATGCAAAGGGATGTTCCTTTCATTATCTTTTTACGCGGAATTAGAGTTTACGGCCAGGCCCGGCCACGGCCCCAAGCCAGCGGCAGGAGCGCGCAGAGCAGCAGCCGCACGGACCGGTCGCCGGTCTGCCCCAACCAGGCCCCTCGCTCGGCGTGAACGGGCCGCTCGGACGAGTAGCCGAGGAGAAGTTCGGTTTTAGTTCAACAGGAGACAGCCTCCAAAGACGTCGGCTGCGACACAGGCGTATGTCCAGTGGGAGTCYGGATCGCACACTTCCTTAATACTCCAGATCGAGGTACATCAGGCCTCCTTTTACAGTGCTTTCAGTACCTGCTTATCTTACCTACTGACAAGGAATTTCTTGTCCAACACCTACAACAATCAATAGAGAGTTTATTTCCGATTTAATGGGAATATGATCAAATCCTAGGACAAATGCATTGGTATTGTGTTCCCAGTCATTTATGATAGATTATGTATACCTCAGTTACTAATACGATATGCTCTTATTTGAGTATRTTCTACTTCTTTTGTTTTATTCTTATTTCAGGTCTTCCTGATGTGAAAGTGACAAACATTTCTAGGGAAGCTGGATGGCAGAACTCTGAATATTGCTACTGTTATTTTTCTTTTTTTCATCCTGCTTGRGAAACAGTGAATTAATTAAAATCATGTCTTTATAATTATAGCATCTGAACAGGACATGAGCTTATGACCTTGAGACAGTAGCAAGGACTAGGTCATCTGCACTGTTTTCTCATTCCCTTTGCATTCTCTCTCAAGTAAAATTAAATATTTTATTATTATTTTTCTTCTTGATAAAATCTCTAGACTGATCACAAAATAGCTAGAGAATAGTGCCTGCTGGAGTTTCATAACTATTTTAATTTTCCATCTCAGGATAAAGAGTGAAATGTGGCATTGAATTAATCCATTCTAGAGAACGTCTTAAAATTATAACAAGGACAAAGTGGTACAAAATGTATTCATTCTCACAGCTTCTTCATGATTGTAACCAGAATAGCAAATGGCAAAATGTATTAATTCCTATAATAAAAATGTAATGAGGACAGAGGATGGTGCAAGATGAACTAATTGTAGTGGCAAACTTATAACTTTGAGGCATGGCCTTATTTCAATACCACACTGCATTTTTGTAGAAAACATGTTGTAGAGATACTACAAAGACACTGATCTGGTCATGTTATTGTAAATCCATAGCAGCTCTTTGATCTTCCGAGAAACAGTGTGGATTAATAGATATTAAAGAATTAGGAATCTGGTCCAACCTTTAGTAATGCTAATACTTTACAATCTTACTAAAGCTGAAATGAGGAAAAGTGTTTGAAGGGGAGAAAAAGTCTMTAACACATGCTGCTAAAGAAAGCACAGAATTTGGGGAAGAGGAAATAGGATGAAAATGAGGGCTAGACTGACCTTGTGGGTTTTCTTGACACCAAGAATTACTCCWGCTTGAGGGGAAAATTCCCTGTGGCTTGTGGCTAACTGGAGTAGGATGTCCATAACCACCTTTTACTTGGTACAAGCTATCAGGTGATTTGTCACTCCCCTGAAAGCTAGGGTTGGCCCAAGGGGAAATAAGCAGTTTGTCCATGGATTCAGTACCTATTTCCCTGGCTCTTCAGTCAGATTTGGAAGAATCCAGTGGGGAAAAATGGCGTATTTACCAACATTTTTCTTGCACTCACACCATGTCCTCTCTCAAAGTAGCTCTAACCAACAGTTTTCAAGTTACATCATAGCTTGCTGTCTGGCTCCCTCATGGGTCACCATGGGCTGTACAAGTGAAACCTCTCTATCAGCAGGGTTACTTAACCTATGATAAGTGTTACCTTGGCACACATTTGTACACAAGCATGGCCACGTGTGCATGCACTCACAAACACTGCTTCCAGCCTTAGTACTGGCTTGCAATGGTAAACATGATCGCATTGTAAATGGTGAGGAATCCTTGCCTGATTTCAGAGGTGGGTTTACCAAAGATGCCAAGAGGACTGGTGGGTTTTGCTCTCAATAGCACCTCCAAGTATGCACACATTCCCAACCATGAGACATGGGAACAGTCATGCCCGCATGGCTTCATCCCCAAGCTGTGCAGCAGCAGCCCTCAGCCAAGCAAGAAATGCCATAAGCACAGTTGCATGGCTCTTCATTTCTGTTGTCACTCATATTTTACTGTGGGGGAAAGGGAAACATCACATTAGTGAGGAAAGTGGTCAGTGTGGGGAATAAAGTGAGGGACATTTCAGCAGTTTGCCTGGTAGGGTTGAAAGGGAGATACTAGAATAAATTCAGGGATGAATCCYAATAGGGTCTATTTCCATGACAATTGAATAGTCCAGTATAGTCTAAAATTCCCCACTGGCTGTGCACAGCTATTATTTCAAAAAGGGAAAGGAGTTATAATTTTTGTCAGTGTCTAATTCTAAGGGTTTAGAAGATCAGAAACACTTGTTACCATGAATAAAGCATGCAGCATTTGTATGCATGCTTCTGTATGTGCATATATGCAGTTCATAATTACAGGTGGACAGAAAGCCATCTTACAGCAAAGGTAATGACATTCATATCTTTACTGAGCACAAGGCTAATAGGGCTGACTGTAAAACCAAGTTATCCCTGCTTTTAGTATTGTTTTGAAGAAAATCTGTAATGTTCAGCCACTTAAAATGAAGCAGATGATAGCTTAGCTTTTAAAGATTACTTAATGATAAAAGAAAGCTGGGAACAACTTACAGTTTCCCCCGCAGGGCTCCCATATTGCTAGTGTTGTAACAATAATATTTCAGAGAGCTGGCCACCTCTAGCATTAGCGTGTGCTGCAGGAATGCCAATTGTAATTAAACATGTTAAAAATACATTTCACAGCTTATTCAGGGTGACAAATACTTCCTGTTCTGTGAACCTGTGAAAACTGAGGCAGCTCTCCTCRCAGACTTTTTATTACTTGCTTCACTTTAATGAGTTAGAAGAACAGTAGATTTTAACAGAAAAAAATCAACTCTTTTCAATGCACTTCCCGCAAAAAAGGGACCTTGTTGTCTCAGTTTTATAGCTGGGAATACTAAGCCACTCTGCAGCTTACTGACAGAGACCATTCCTACTTTCAGCTTGGCACCTAACTGAGCCACTTGGTCCACGAGAGCATCTCCTACTAATTTTCTATCATTCTTTCTGTTGACAGGTACAGTACACATCTGTTGAGAAAAAGTTACTGGGCAAGGAAGGGCCAAACAATGCAAATAAAACAGAAATGTAATGGCAAAAAAAAGGAGGAAACTCACTGAGCATAGGCCAGGCTGGGAGTAGGGACTAAACTCCATACTGCTCAGTTAAAAGCAGGTAAGTTCTGCTGAACCTGTGTCATCGGATTCCCAATAAATCAAAAGAGAGGCTGCAGTATTCAAGTTTGTTTAGCTTAAGAAAAAGAGATGCATTTGTGGAAAAAAGATATAGATTTTCATAGGTATACTCTAAAACCATTGGCAGGAAGGCTTACCTGGGAAAATGCATAAATAATAGGKGATGGTGCATGGTCATCAGTTGATCCAACAGAGCAGTAGGGACAAGTGTGTTGTGGGAAATCTGCCTGACAGTGGGTTTCACAATTGTAATGAGGATCCTATAAGAGSGTACTTGTTCCAGTACCATCTGAGGAGGATGGAGAGGACAAAATATATGAGTGCAGCAAGAATAAGGTACTACCCAAGAGATTAATCTGAGCTACTCTGCCAGAATGGCCAGGCAGCATGGATTGACCATCTAATCAATTCTTGCTGCTTCACAGGGACATTGATTTCATGGCTCTCAAAACAACTTTCCTAGATGAGTGCTTATTGTCTACCTTTGAAACACATTTTTACGGCTGTGACTAATAAATAGCTAGATCAGCATATCACTCGTCCTAGACCTGCTGGACCCTTGCATAGCATGACAAAGTCCGTGGCCATAAAGGCTGCCCTGTTTCCACTCCATTATACACATGGAAATTCTTGTAACTAAGGGCTAAGTCCTCAATCTTCCTGCTACAGAAACAGATCTTTACCTCTTTAGCTGAAGAAGGAGTTTGTTAAGATATTAGAAGCAGTGACATATACTCAGTTTTCATCAGCCAAGAGATAACCAGATCTAGATGTTTTTTAACAATATGTTAGTTGTTTGTGACTATGATTTTGGCTTCATTATCTCTTCATTCACTATCCTTCAGTAAATTTTGCCAGTTCTTATACTCTCTGTCCTCTGATGTGGCTCTCTGTGATAACATGGAATTGTTCATGATGGCTGATATTGGCCTATCCTGAACAATGTTCTGAGGTTAAATAAAAAATTTAGCATGTATTATAGTCCATTAAGAAATGTAATTCTGGTATCATCCAGGGCAACACCTTTAATTTGTTTTTCAGCCTTTCATCAGAAAATGCTAGAATTGACATAAAGGCTGTCAGGTGTGAACATGGATCAAAATTTCAGAAATGAGGTCTCAAACCTACCAACTTGAGAAGTTCCTCCCCACCATTGCCCTCAGAAACAATAGGGAGTGTTAACTGGTACCAGATTAATGACACAGTAGTTCTAGGATGCTCTGATAATAGGACTCCCATTGACTTCACATTAAGCCGTGAAGCAAGGTTTTGTGAGAACCAGGCCCTACCAACCTTTCGTACAGMTCTGTGACTGTCAACATGCTTAGGAAGTTCTCACATTTTTATAGGATGGTTTGGCTCAAAAATTGGTTCATAATCACATATGATATTTTATTTACGAGAGTATTCATTTTCCCTCCAAGATAGTTCAGTGTAATTCATGCCTTGCTTTTAATTGCTGGATCAAATTGCTTAGCGTAATGCCTCAWCCCAAGACAGAGAAGTCCAGAAAGGTACCTGTATGCCTGGCCTTTCCAAAAAAAAAGGTGACTCAAAGGTAATTTGCCAAACAAAATGTTCTTCTGTCCTCAGAGCATAATTTTAAGGGGCAGGGGGCCAAATAAATACAGTGTGTAAGTAAATGCAAATCCAGTGAAATTAAAATGATTGTACCTATTTACCTCTGGAAYGACTGGCCATCTCAGGCTAGATAAATCCAGTGGCACTGGCTTTCTTTAATTAACACTGACATTAACATTAAAAGGAAATGGAACTGAAAAATAATTAAGAGTTGGCATTTAGCCATCTTGCAAGATGGAGAACAAAGGACAGGATCTGCTGTCTGCTGTCTCCAGTCTCCTTGCCTCACGCCAGTCCGGGTTCTCCCTGCAGCTGGCAAGACCAGGCAAGCACAAAGGTGAGCTTCAAGCTGCCCCCGAGCAAAGTTACGTCCTACAAGTGTCCTTGCTGCTGCTGCCATCTCCCATCCAAGCTGAAAAGATCTGTCCTTCCATTTAAACCTGAATAACAGCTAGCTTCACCCCTGGGGTGAAGAATTCAGTCCCCTGGGGATTCAGATTCAAGCAGAAAGCACAAAATTGCCAGGTGGGCAGGAAGCCAGCTGCTGTGCGGCTTGTCCTGCGGGAAAGGCCAGTTGGCAGCTGGGGCCGCAGAGCGGTGGGCAGAGCTGCAGAGAGGGCCACACAAAGCAGGGTCTGCACGCAGGACGCAAGCTGGGGTGCAAGACCTGAAAGAACATTTAGGCTGTCAGCTGCAAGGTGCGTGCTTCCTCAAGCAGCCTGAGCCTAGCCTGGCCCTCCGGCTGGGACAGCGGCATGGGGCTGCCGATGCACAGCCCCTCAGCTACCTCTTCCCTCCCCATCGTCCAGCACCAGAGCAAGCTGGTGGCAYTTATGGTGTATACAGATCCCCCATGCCCTGGACTGTTGCTCAGCAGGGCAGCAGATGTGGGGAGGCTCCCCACATGCTGCAGCATGGCCCCTAACCCAGTRCTGCAGGGAGCCAGCGGGACGTGCCACCCTGGCTCCTGCAAGGGCAGCCACGGCCTTGGCCACCGTGGGAAGCAGGTTACCAGGCTATGTGGATTTGCGTCCTGACCCTGTCTGCATGTCCTTAAGATTTAGCAGACGTTGCCCTAGAGAATCTGCTCCTTCATGACCTCTCCTTAAATAACTGCCTTACACATAAGCAGTTAATTAATTTTAGAATAACCTATTAAAGTGTATATAATGTATTCCCATCACAGCTAAATGTCATCTCCTGTAAAAACAAAAGTAATTCAGCAAATAAAAACCCTGTAAAAATAGCACTTGGCAAAGTATATTTTTAAACTTCCACTGATGTTTATTTTTGAAGCTCTGAAATTTAATTCATGTGTTGAATAAATACCCTTCAGATATTTTATCTCATTATTATTCACATCACAAAGGGTAATATGTTCTCTTCTGTTCTTTTTGCAACATCAAAAATAACTATGGCCATTCCTTCAGATGCTGATGGCTTAGCATTTCCCTGTAGGACAACGGGAGGGTGAAAACAGAAGAGGGGAAATTCACGTCACATCATTGCTACCGAGAAGCATGCACTGTGCTGTCTGTTTCAGCATTGTGATACACCGAGTTCAAAGCAAAATGCATTCATAACAAAGGGACATTTGTGATGAATTGTTGCTATAATATGCTACCATAAGGTATGCCAGGATTGGTGTCCTGTCAGAAGTAGTCATCTTATAAAATACATCCCTCTTGTAACAAGCATAGGAATTCCATATCTGCGAGCTGTTAAATGGTAGTTGCATGAAAATACAACGATGCTGTCACTGATGTAGAGCATTTGTGTAACAGTAAATAAAGTGCTCCCTTTAATCCTTCTGCTTGCTAGGTAAATAATATGAAAAAGCAGTACACATAAGCAGTGTTAAAAATGTGCATGGCATCAGGAAGAAATTTGCAAGAAGATAAAAGGATCTGCAAAAAGGAGGGAGTGGAGAAGAATTCCTTCTGAAGGAGCTGCATAGACTGGCCAGCCACCTTGTTGATGGTCCATGCAGGGGCCCACCTCAGGCCCACAGCCCAGGTTCTGGCTTCCTGGCCATATCTGTAAAGCACTCTTCTAGGCAAAAATTAAAGCTGCATTATATTGTTAGAACACTGTATCCCTCCTCTTTAGAAGCAGGAGGTACATCTATGCTGTGCAGCCATGGAACAAGCAGCCAGCCTTGGTGAAGGCACTACTGGCAGTTTAGCTGTGGCAGTGGATGACTCAGTATAGCTTGCAAAACCATGTGGGAGATGAAAGAACACCTATAGGACTAGTCTGTGGTGAGCTGCATATTCCCATAAAGCATTTACAATAGCCAAAATGGCTATTTTAAAGCTAGCTCAGGCCAGCCTATACAAACTGCAGAACAGAAATAGTTTGCAAGCAACTCTGCTTTAACCTAGCTCACAAACATATTGTAGAGTGAATAGGAGGCCTAGCTGAGTTGGCTAAATGGTCCTCCAGCTCACTGCCCCCCATTTCAATGTATTTTACCTCTTGGCACTTCTTGGTATTGTAGACTGATGAGATCAGCTTTGATGTGAAGACCAAACAGATGTACAAGTCACTAATAGGTTTATTGAAAAGAGAGGTAATTTCTGTCTTTTGACTGGACAGGTAAAACTACTCAGTGACCGTTGCCATCTAGGGGCAAATAGTGTCATCTTTTCTTAGAGGATACAGAATTCCCTCTCACAGACAAACCTGACCATCATATTAAGACCTCTTCATGGCAGTCTCAGCAGAAAACTCAGCAAGGCTGAATGCAGAATCTTTTCTTTACTCACAGCAAGAAAGGCTCTGCAGAAGGTGAGAGCTGTGTAGGAGCTCCTACACAGAAGGGAAACAGGGAGATAGATGTCTGTGTATAGTAAAACTGGGCATTTTCCTAATGGGAATGCAGAGGTTTAGGCTGCTATTCTGTGCRCTCCTACAAGGGTAATGAAGTGAAATGGGATTTTTTGAAGCCCAGACATGAAAAGGGTCTAGTTTCTGTGATACTGGGTTGAAGCTGTTCAATATTGTCATCAGTGATGTGGATGATGACACGGAAAGCCTTTCCAGTAAATCTGCAGATCACACTAAATGAAGGAGAATGACCTATGCAGTGAATGGCAGGGTTTCAATCAAGACATTTGAGGTTCAAGCCAGCCGCCGCCTGGTGAGGTTTAGCCAGAAGTACAGCAGCTGGGATAACATGAAGCACCTGCCCAGGCCTAGGAAAGACTAGCTGGGTTGCAACTCTGCTGCGAAGGACCTAGGGGTTGCAGTGGACTGCAGGTAGAGCCAACAAGGCACTTGTGAACAAGTTGCATTAGGAGAAGAGTGGCCAGCAGATGAAGGGACATTTTTATTTCCCTCTACTCAGCGCTGGTGAGGTTGCACCTGGAATGAAGTCCAATTTAAGAGGGAATTTGAGAATCTGTTTCAGTGAAAGACTACCAGGATGGAGAGGGCCTAAAAGGCAAGGAGACGCTTCGGGAGCTGGTGTCGTTTAATCATTTGAAAAAGAGACAAAGGGACGATCTAATACTCAGCTGCAACCACCCAAAGAGGACTTACAGAGCAAAAGCAGAGCCAAACTCTTCTTCATGGTGCCAGATGATATAGAAAGTGGCTACAAACTGTGCTTTGGTGGGGGTGAGGGTCAGATTAGACATTAGGAAAATGTATTTGCTAACTGAGTAATGCAACATTATAGGAGGTTATCCAGGGAGGCTGGTGAATCTCACCCCTGGGGGTTTTCAAGACTCATCCAGGCAAAGCCACAGCTGACCTGATCAGTCCTGGTCAGAGGAGAGACTACCAGGCTCCCTTCAGCTCGCATTTMTGTAATTCTAGGATTATGTGATTTTACACATGGGGAGCGTGAGTGGTGTCCCAGCCACAGCAGGGGTCAGAGGCAGTGAGTGGGTAAAATCCCTGTAAACAGCAGATCTACAGACAGAAAATGTAGGAGCAAGGTATTAGCATTACTTATTATTTTTTTCAGCTACAGAAAGCAAGAGCTGTACTTAAAATGACTTTACATGGCCATACAGCCTTAAATTGTGCAAGCACGCAGCAGGGTTGCTGTAGTCTAGAAAAAGTGTGTGCAAAGCAAAGAGTGAAGCAATGAGCAAGGTGAAGCACCCTGTCACAGACCRAGCACTGAGCAGAAGTGAACTGAGAGCTCTTTGCATGTCTGTTCTTTTCCTGTTCACAGAGCAGGGTAAAAAGGGGCCTGAAGCAAGGAGAAGAGGGCATCATTAACTAGACTTGGGCTTGACTGGAACAGGAATCCTTTTAATGAGGCGCTAAGTATATGTCCCCTCCTGTCTACAGAGAATCAAGAAAGACCTGTCTGCAGTTCAGCAGTGTTCCTGCATTGCTGCAGTGCCTGTCTGCTGTGCTACTAGTACCAGGTTGCTCCTCCCGTGTCGCACATGCTGGCTAAGCCTCTGCCCTGGCATGGATCCCCTGGGCTTCAGCAAAGCAGTGGGAGTAGTGGTCCCCACACAGCCCACTGGGCCGTAGGTCCCATGCTAGGCAGGATTTAGCCCATGAGATGCTCTCCCACTGTATAAGGAGCACCTCTGAAAGAGGGCTAAGTGACCTGGGAACAGGATCCCCTACTCTTAATTTCAAAAACCACTTTTTGAAGACTGCAGCACAATTTGAGACATAAAGAGTAAGCTTTGTTCACTTCAGTTTCTGTCTTTTGGAGGTTCTGTTATCCACCACGTGACTCTGGGCTTACTACATAGTTTGTGWTGAGGAAAGGCAGCTGCTCCCTCCGGGTCATTTCTGATATAACATGATGAAGCAAGCAGTGCGTCGTACCTGGGCTGTGAACAAACAGGGCATCTTAGTTTCCAGTTGACAAATATGTCCATTCAGTAAGGGTTTTTTTATTTTTCTAATCTGGGGAGCAAATCGYCCATTACAGTGTATTCTCCATGTCCCCAGGCCCACATATATTTTCCAGCAGCTCTCCTCAGCATTCCACATTATAAAATCAATCTCTATTTAAGTAAGGAGAGGATATTTATTTCTTAATTTTTTAATAATATATTTTGTGATTTGTTACAGTTCTCAATGTTGTATTATTTATTCATTGTGCCTATAGGGTGCTCTGCCACATGGTAATAGAGGAGCTACAGGAATTAGAGACCTAAGCAAAATCAAGTCCAGTAATTTTGCTACACCGTAGGACTTGGGCCAAAATTAACAAAAGAGCAAAATGCAATGACAATACCACAGAATTTCTGCTCCAGAGCTTTTACTAAACCCGTGGAAGTAAACTAAAAACACAGAAAGATCAGTCATCACTGATAGCAAAAATCAGAACTGAATCTTAATATAGCTCCCATGGTATTTCAGAACCCTATAAAGGAGTTATTTATTCTGGAGTTCTTATAAGTTAATTATAAATTTGCACAGATATCTGAATGAAACAAATATCAAAGTTTTCTTTTCCTTTCTTGTCTTCTCTTTGCAAAGATGATTCCTTTCAAAATACATTCAGAAATCCTCACCTCAGAAAAARGAGGTGATTTAGCTTGCAAAACACATGCATTCATTAGGTGATGTCTCAGCCTGGTTCAGTCAGTGACAAAGCTTTCAACACCTTCAASGGGAGTAGGGTTTATGCAAGCCACTTTATCACTGAAATATGAAAATATAACAAGAATGAGTTTTAGGCCTTGTTTTCACTGTATGCTAACCCTCAGGAAAGGCGTAGTTATACCTGACGAGGCGTGGTAGCTACTGCATGCCTGCCTTGTTCGTGTTCACACACTGCTGCTATGCATCCATCTGAACAAGGGTTGTGTATGGTGCAATAAACACTGCCATTATCTGGGCTTGTAGCCCAAGGTTCACAGCCTTGTGCTTGCTGGCTCACAGTRCACGCTGGATCTCTATGTGCCAGCAGATGAGTGCTCCTCTTGGGCCTAGGGCTGGGAAAACTGCTGCGCAGGGGGCTACCCTGCTCGTGAGGTGGGCGCAAACTGTTAGATGCTATTAGTATATACCTTTGGCCAAAGTTCCTGCTTTTTATGGGGACAGCATAGGCTATCCACATCCCTTCACAAACAGGTGCCAGAGGGCATTATGATAGGTGTATGTCCGAGGTAGTAAAGAAAGAAGCAGTCATTGACATTAAGTAATGACCATAGTGACAGCTGGTTGGTCCATGTAGGAATGGACACCTGAACCAAGGAAAGGCGACTTTTATTAGCAGGAGCTTCCTTCCTATATGGAGCCAGGGCTATTCATGAGACCCTACTGAACTGAAGACAAGTGTGACCAGCAGTGACTGAAAACTGTTGCATGAAGAAAGGCACAGCATTATATTAGGACACTCCTTCAGCACTCCAGGAAGCTGAATGAGCAARCCAATAATGATCCTATACTATATTGCTATTGTGTTGTGGGAACTGGCAACCTGAGACACACAAATCTAATTAGCTCATGCAAACCAACCTGCTGACAGGGCTGGATTCCTTCCACGGCTCCAAATGACAAAGCAATCATTACTGGACTATCCAGGCCAGCTCCGATTAGGGAYGACCCAACACACACTCTACTGCCCAGACTGATGAGACTTTAATCTTATGTGCCTCAGAGAAGGGACAGTTTGACTGTCACACCTAGGAAGTGCAGGTTGTCTGAGTGATGCACTGTTGGCGGCACTACATGATACTACAAGCTAACAGCGTAACTTGTTTGACTGTTGTATTCTTTAAACTGTACATGTGGCTAGGTAACATCGGGTGTTCACATTGGTTGGGGAAATAAGATGAAGTGGTCTGAGATAGACTGGGCTGGTAACAGTTATGAATGAGGGGTCAATTATGGACAACCAACAAAGGAAAWAAAGGAGGCCATTTCCACTTGCGTGTTTGAGGTGCAGGGTGAGTCTGACATGGCTGGCTAATGGGACTGTCTGGTACTTCTGGATTGTTGGGTGGATGGGAATGGAATAAACCTGATGTCTAAAATTTAGATATAGATATGTATATATGAAAAAATTAAAATCTTTTATCTTCTAATTTATTTTAAAAAAGTCATATGGAAAAGCAAGTTGCCAAAACCTGTGAAAATTTCTGCTGTCTTTTTTATTCATTATGACAATACAAATCATTATCTGACATCCTTCTTGGTGCACTAGATCTGGTCTAGAGAGGAGCTGGACCTGCTRGGAATTGGCAGCTTATTGATCGTTTCCCTCAGGAACTATTCACCAAAATTAGCAAAGCTTATTAAGGTGGAGGTAATTCAAAWTCCTCAAGGTTTGACTGCCTGGCTCACAAACTTAAATTCCTCTGACATGTTTTTGTGAAACTCCATGCCTCATTCCCTCCTCTCAAGATCATGTTAGAGATATTTTTGGCTGATGTGTCTTCTCTTTTGTTTCTCCAACTCCACAAATATTCCTGGCCTCCAAAGGTATATCCTTTYTTCAGCACTATTTCTCTGTTACTGTGAATCCTGTCACTTGCCCTGAGTGGTCTCAGCTGCCAGGCCTGAGTGTCATACTGCAGGACTTACTCCATAATCCCACCATGAAATCTCTGCTCGTTGAATTTTTCTGAAGGATTCCTCCCAGGAGATAATTTTATCTTCTGACTATCAGAAGATTTGGGRTTGTGGTGAGAAGATGAGTGCTTGCTGAGACAACAACAAAAAGGATTACAACAAACCTTTCCCCTACCTATTACGACCTTCCAACAGGCTGTGCTGATTCAGACATTAGAATAATAAGAAGTTGTTTGTTTGTTTATTTTCCTGCCTTTTGAAGCTCATGAAATGATAAGAGATTACAAATTCYAGCAGCAAAAGAGTGAGGAATATCAAATTCTACTTGGAACTTTTACAGAGGGAATATTTACTGCAGGAATAGTTCCATTTTTGTTAGAGGCATTCGTACTCCAAACCCATGCTCATCCTGGCTCTGTTAATGGGTTCATATGGCAAAGGGATTCTTCACTTGCATGGCTGCTCAGAAGTCAACCCAGCTCTTTGCAAAATAGATTGTTTGCTGGTAATCATAGGCTTCTGGGACATCACTTTTATTCCTTGTCTTCTCTCCCTCTTCTTCTGAGAAATTTACTTATCTTCATTCACTTCGGCTTGAGGCTGTGGTCATAAGATGCTCTCACCACCATATACTAGTATAGAAGTATTTTAAGGACAATTATTGAGTATCAAATACTAYTGAAGGGTGAACTTGAGCAACTGCAAGTTGAGTGAACTGAGATAWGTTGAGCAAGGGATTAAGAGGCCTAAACCACTATGTCTAGGCATCAARGCACAAAAGATTACTCCTACAGGGCCAAGTGGTACAAAGAATAGGTATGCAGTGCATTTGTAGGCCTATATTTGAGGTGGATGTCCATGCCTACCAACACCATCTGTCTTCTTACTGATAAGAGACAAACTGCCTCAAGATATCTTAACACAGAGTGTGATAGTTGTCTAGCTATAGGACTGCACCAGGTATGAACATGTACTGTAGGAAAAAAGAAAACTTGGACTGTGCATGAGGTTAGCATGCAGTAAAAATACAGTCTCTGTGTGACAGCTCTGTTCCTTTTGGGTTGCCCCATTTTTATTGTGTTAACACAGTTGAAATGCAGGACTATAAAGAAGTGATGTATGAAATGAATGAGAATATCTGTTGACTCTGAAGACTCTTTTTGTTCTGAACAGACCACACTGGAGGCTGTTGGAATTAAAAATCAAAGTTAACTCTCAATAGTCACAAAGATGTTTTCAGCCTAAAGATTTTTCCCTCTATCTATAGCCTGAATCATACCTAAGAGGAGCTTCTAAGAAACTATTCTGCAGTCACGTGTTCCCTTGAATGGGACAWTCCCTTGACAGCCAGTAGTTGTCACTGACCCTTAGAATTAGAGGCCTGGTTTTCCTGCATTTGCAATAAGAACTCTTGTTAAGTGTGACTTACAGGCAAAGCAAAGCAATCTGAGTAATGATCTTCATTTGGTCACTTACTGATTGACTTCAGGCAGCCAAAGAAAGTTTGAGCCAACTTTGTCTGGTTCAAATTCAACCAACCAAAAGCTCTTCAGCTCATGAAAGTCAGAGATGAGTCTTTGGTATCAATAGTTTGAGGTCTGACTCACTTCAGAGGGAATTCTGACTAGTTAAATTCCTTGCAAGTAAGGTGGAACGTGTCCTTCACTGAGGCAAAGCAATGTTGCCCTTTCTGCCCAGTCTCAGGAGTTTGTGTTGGGAATAGAAAATGTGCTTTGAGGTCAGTGGTTTCCAGCAGCTCTGCTGACTAGTTGAACTGCATGCACAGCCTCCAGCACCACAATGACTCTCCCCTATCCCTAGCAGATGTCATGCTCCCTTCCCAATCAGTAAGACTTGCTTGCTGATTCTGCAGCCATCTCCCAGTACTGTTACATTCCTAATTTGATTATTGACATCAAATGCTGTCAGTCTGACTGAATCATATATACTCAGCAATGTCTGTTTCCCTCTTGCAAGTAGGAATTCTAGTGCTTCATTGTCTCACTTCACTTGTGCCATGATGAAAGAAGATAAATGCCCAGCTGAGMCTAAAAGACAATTCACCCATGTCAGTATTCTGTCTTTTGCATCTCAAACAGTAGATGCTGTGTTGGGAGAGCCTGTGAGCCTGGTCAATACATATATCTGTGAGTACATTTCCACACACTCCCCCAGCATCCACAGTTGCTGTGTTTTGGGATGCTAGAGGGCATCTCCCTACATAGTTCTTTTAGCATCTATTTACATAGTTCTTTTAGCATCTATTTAAGGATCTGTTGTCTACAAATTTGTCTAATCCCACGTGGAAACTGCTGATACTGTCCACCTCCACCTCTTCTCGCAGTAGCAAATCCGACTGTGTGAAGAAGGATTTTGCTTCATCTGCTTTAATCTCATCTCCTACTAGTTTTGGTGAGTGCTTCCTAGCTCTAGTGTTACAGGATTTAGTGAATAACAGTTCTGAAGTCACATTAATGCTGCCTTCATGGTTTTGCAAATGAAATTTGTTTCTTTCCGTTGCTAGAAAGTAAACATCCCGCAGCAACGTTTGAGATTTCCATTCCCTTTGTTGCTTAGGGGAGCTGGAAGTCACAGATTCCAGTGCACTTTTAAGACAGTAGCAMGTGTTTTAGACCAGCCTTTTGAGGATGAATGGTATTTTCAGAAGGTTAGCTGCTCAGCTTCTCAAAGGTACTTGCCACAATTAACATCTATGCCCAAAGGATAGGGACCAGTTACTTTTTCCTAGCTTGAGTGCTTGTGAAAACAGTGCCAGKTGCACACCTGCAATTTTAAGTGCCCAAATGCCTTTGATAGTTCTTAGGTCCATTTTGAAAACCAGGATTGCATCAACTTGAGTAGATACTTTTCTTACAGGAACCAAATGTCTCACTGTGTTTTTGAAAGAATTATACRGAGACTGATACTCATTCAAGCTCCTTACCACTGAAATATGTGTCACAGAAGAAAGAATGTTTCAGAAGAGTACAAAACATTTTGATGATGCTTTTCAGAAAGTCTGGCTATGTATGATGGCATTACAAACTAGTCTATTGACACAGTCTAAATGGGAATGGGAATCTTTAGAAATCTGCCCCTAAATATCTGTGTATCAATTTCTCCCTCTGGAAACCAGAGAGAATAAAGCAGGCTGACCCCAAAGGGAATGTATGCATATTAATTAACCCAAGTTTGTAAGGTACTTGGAGATAAAATGTGTTACAGGACTCTGGGAACWGAGCCAAAACATAATTCCCTGCTGGAGTCCAGAGTATTTCTGTGTTGCTCTACCACAGGAATGATCTTTATATTCTCTTAAATCTGTTGGCTGCCTGTGTTGCTTTATTTCATCTTAGTTGTTGGAAAACAACTTGCTCAAGGCCTTGAGTCAGCAATAAATAACTTTTTTAAACAAAAAACATGGCACACCCAATAGATCAACTGACCTTTAGCTCTGAACATAAAACTGAGATGTGCATTGCTATTTGCTTTGTGAGGCAACAGGCTCCTTTGCATCCTCATGTGATGCTGCTAGTGTTATTCTCAGCTAAACTAGTACAGTGCCACAGTGATTCAGACTCTAAATAATTTGTAGGCTTCATCTTCCGAATCCTGTTAATARGTTAAGTTCACTTCACAATTGCTAATTTTATATTATTTCAAAGGATAATCCTATATTTATATATTATTTATTACACAAATCTGGTATAATATATTATTTACAGCAGTATTAACAGTATATATTATTTATTATGTTACTGTATTAATATATATTGTGTCAAGCAAGACTTTTTCCACTATTGTTTGTTGATTCCAGTTATTGGACTTAACATTCTGCAGAGCAGACAGTACAATCCTATGGGTTCAGGCTGCTGAAATCTAATTACATTGGTCAAGAAATGCCATTCACTTTTGCCTCAGTATTATTTTATAACATGAGGACAAATTGTGGTTAGCTCTGCTTGGGTATTAAGGAACAGAAAAAGGGATGTGAGCTATCTGTCTTTCCTATCTGTATAGTGAACTCTTTCAAAGGTCAGTTCCATAATCCAACTTTCTTTCTTTCTGCATGCAAGCCTYGACAGAGCCTTTGACTGCTGCAGCTACTACAGACACCCATAGAGATGGGGACGTGCCTGTTCCCTTCCTTTTGCTCCTTCAGATGAAAGGCATGGTAAACATATTGCACAAGCCCTAGCCAACAGTAGACACTGGCTGATACCACAGTGTGGGTTAGGGAGGTGATTTCTTGAAATGACATTTCTGTGGCARCAAAAGCTATAGCTTAGATGTGGTTAGACCTTCACAAAAATGTCCTTGCTGGAATAAATTATTTTTCAGAGGAACCAAGCTACACCAACAAAAGTTACTTCTAGCCCTGTGTGGCTCAGCCTCACCAACAGGCTTCTMTTCTCTTGGAAGAACAGAGTTTGGTACTGTCTGTCTTTGAGAAGATCTTCTCTTGGGAAAATCAGAAATACATCATGAGTGATTGTGAAAGGCTAGAAGACAGCCTTGTAGCAGAAATAGGAACTGAACCTGAGTAGAAATTTCAAAACAGTAGTGGCTTTAACCACAGTCCTATCCCTTCTCAGAAGCACTGGCAAGCTCCTCCCTTAAAGCACTGAGTGGAGACTCCTTCTAAAGCTTGGATCTTTGAGTTGTATTCAATGTTCATTTGCTGTTCCCATTCAGATGAATATACTGCTAGCCTGCCCCTTTGTATGTAAGGCAATTTGTGGCCGAAATCCAGAGGTCTGGTTTGCATAAACATAGGCGGGCTTGTTCAAGGAGTATTTCATCTGTTGTATGTCTCATTCCTTCCATCTTCACCATCTTGCTGTAGAAGGCATTGCTGGCCCCATTCGTATGGGCTGACATGCTAGCTCGCAAGTTCTCCCTTGACTTCTCATTGTGAGAGTCTCTGGAGTCTCTGGAGAGGACTCTGAAGGAGTCTATGAGATCTCCTTTGCTTAGTGCTCCCTATTAACTATGCACTTCTCGCTGTTAGTAAGTGCTGAGTAAGTGCTGTAAATCTTAAAGAAAGTAGCTAAGAACTCCTAATCCTAACTAATCTTTAATGGAAGCAATGTTTCAGGTGGGTTTCAGATATAGTCTGAGGTTCTGATGGCATTTAATGCCCTAATCAGGTTTGCTCATCTCTATTTTAAACCTTATTTACCTGCCCAGCAATCTTTATGCCCATGGAGTGTATTATTTTTGTCCTGTTCTCTTCAGCTTCTCTGTCTTTTTGTCTGTGGTCCCCTATATCGTATGTAACTGATTCTCTGTACCCAGTCTTCTTTAGCAAGTCAATCTGTTTCTCCCCTTCTAATCTTTTTAACCTACTTGACTATTCAGCCTCTTCTGGTTTTGCCATCTGCACCTGGTACACTAATATTGTCTCATTCTTCCTATGTCAGAAAAGCAATTGTGCATCCTGGTTGATCTTCATACTTTTCCTGACTCATTCCTAGTAACTGTGATGGAAAAACAGCTGTTTATCTCAATTAAGTTTTGATTGCTAATTAGCATCTACCTGTCACTACTATTCAGTTTCCTCCAACGTCCCCTTCAGCTATTTTCTATGCTATTTTTCACCTGGTTTCCATGAGAACTATCTCACTATATCTCTATCCAGCCAGCCCTGCCATGTACTTGGCTGTTGTTAGGAAAGAGTAATCAGAGAACTGCTTACTTTCAAGTACCATTTGAATTTAGGGCTTGTTATGTTCCATTAATACTCAGAACATGGAATAGCAGTCACATCCTCAAAATGTATCCAAGACCTTCACACATGGATATCCTTCTATACTGTATATATGGAATCCTATCCCATAATATACCATTCTACACCCAGTCTATACCAGTCCAAAAGCTTTTTGGACTTACAGTAAATCTTCTACTGTGCAGGACCAAGGATAAAGAGGATGGTCTGGTATCCTTTTCCTTGGACAGCCGGCTAGATTCATTGCAAATACCACAAAACATATTGCTTAGTGGGCAGTTGGACTTCCCATATGACTACTTCCTTCTTTTTTGCAGACTGGACTTGAAAGAGCTACCTCTGGAGTGTCACTGCACCCATCACTTGCAATGATATACCATTTCCCTGAGACAGCAAGACCAAAGAGGAGAGGCTGCTTCTTACCAAGGGAATATGTAGCTCTCTGGCAAAGAAGACCAATGGGCCACGCTTCTAGAAGGTTTTGGCTGGAGAAGTAGTGTTGCTGGCAGGGCAGCAAGGCTAGGTAAGTAAGCCCTCAGAAATTTTTGAGAGGCAATAGAATAAAGCACAACACAWCTGCAAGGAAGGGAAAATACATTAAAGACAATCTGTTGAGGAGACCAGAAACACATCTGATACTGGTGTTGCTGCTACTAGTAATTTGTGCAAAAGACATAGTACAAAATAGCAGCATGTTATSTGTAGCCTATAAGAAAAACAGTTTTAAAGGATTGTTCATGAATGCTGAACACTGTAAGAGATCTTAGAGAGGTATCCTTCACCTCACCATGAGTATAAACATAACATTTAAATACCATTAGTTGATCTTGGCATATGTGGAGAGTTTTTAAACATTAATAGTTCAGATTTTGCCAATGTGTGCATCAAGTCTTGTCTATTTACAGCCTTACAACAACATCAGTAAAGACGTCTTCAAAACACCAGAGTTCAGTTGGTGGAACATCCCTCTGTATGGAGATATTTATTTCAGTTCAGGATTTACTTCAGTTTAGGGATGTAGTCCTTAAACTACAGGGAAAAAATAAATAGCTGGAGGGCAGTACTTAAAACTGCTCCATGCAAGGTTTGTGAGAGTATGTCCTAGCTTATCTGATATTTATCCTAAACTGGAACACATGCACTGACGTGCAATGCCTGTGCAGATGTGTGCACCAGTTAAGGTAAGTTAGTTAAAGGTAACCAAGGTAAATATTGTTTAAGAAAAGTCCAAGATGCAACTAGAAAATCTTTGATAGCTGAGTTAGAGCCTCTTGTAGCGCTACTTATTATTAGCTATTACATACTTGAACAGCCCTGAAAAAGGCGCAAACTCCATTTTTTAGGCGAATAGTGGATGCCACAAATTCGATTGTACCACAGTAATTGCAGTGAATGATAGACAAGATGAATACAAAGTAATTGATAAGAAAAAATTTCAAACATTGCATTTTTAGCAAGGTTTCTTAAAGAATTGAATCTTTTCTAATCCGACCAGTTTCAGTCACAGTTCACGGGAGGGTAAAGGCCTCGGAGATTAAGTCTCTACATGCTTGGTGAAAATAAGCAACTAGATAGTTAGTGTCCTGTTCTCCTGCCCCTGTTTCCCTAAGGAAGCACTAGTGTTGAGGTTCCTGGGAAGCATCAGAGGTGGAAGAATAGATAAAGCAGGAAAAGGTACTGAGAGGAGAGAGGAGACCTGGCTGTTAGCAAGAGGAGAGTGACATGTTAGCTCCTGAGAGCAGAGTGAAACCCATTTCTGGCATCTGTAGAGCAGAGGGGCAGGCGGTATGAGGAAGATTTAATGAACCCTAGATCAATATCTCTTTCAGACTAGATTGCTTCTAACCTGTCTTGGCTTGAAATTTGCTGCTGCTTGGTTGGACCAGGTGAAGGAATGGCATGCCCCAAAACACAGGCACCTTATCCAACTACATTAGTTTGTCTAAGAAAAGACATTACTTCTCTCTTCAAAAGTGTTTGTATTCTGTCTTTAGACCAATCACAACATCGCTGTAAAACTGTTGTCCTCTTCTATTTCATATGCTATATGCTACCTTATGCTTTCAATGTGTTTTCGGTAGTTGAAAAACTGACCATGGCTGAATTCAGTCTGTAATCAAGGTAAGATGACCTGTCTGCCATATGTAGCCTGTTAGAATATCTGCGAGGGTTCCAGACACAAGTGTTTGATGGATTAGGCTTTTTAAATAACACTGTGCTGTGGACAAGGAGTCATGGCTCGTAACAAACTAAGGGTCGTATGATGCTTGTACAAACTTCAGGGTTCTTATTTCCTGATATTACTGAATTTTCTTTAAAACTTTTCAACTCTTCTCAGCTCACTAACTTCCTATATTTCTTTGTAAGAGGAATTTGTCCCAGATGTTCCTGAAGTGAGGCAAGTGCACATGCAAAGATGGGGCAGTTTTGAGAGGGAGGGATCAGGGCAGTTAGAAAGACACTGCCTTTGTAACACCAGGTTGCTCGTGCCTAATATTAAGGAGATATTAAGGAGATAGTGTCAAATGTATTTTGTTCCCAAACAAAGCTTGTTGATGTTTATGCTTGCTCTTACATTTGTAAGCCTTGTGATTCTGAAGCTAGCTTACACACATACCCCAACATCCACCACTGACTTCACTGGTAGTTACATTTGGTCCAGACTGTTTACAGATTAGGAGCAAATTCCAGTTCTAGGAGGATGATACCATCAGCTTCAATGGAACTTCACCACAGATATCTGAACATCAAAAATACATTGAAAGCCTCGAGAAACTTGTTAAAAATCCTAAAATACCATTATGTTTATCAAGGTACAGTCAGGTCTGGTTAATCACACCCTGTTTGCAAACATCCAATTTTATCAGTTTAAAAAAAATATGTCAAATCTTGTTCACATGTCCTATTAAACTAGTTTCTGCTTTAATCTGTGGGATGCTCAGACAATGCCAATAAACCAAACATGATTTAATCAATTCTGACTATTCTGATCAGACAGGCACCTTCATTTGGATGCTGATTATTCGGCTGTCCATAGAATATTCATGGATCCTACAAGATATTTAACTTTCTTGCCATACTTGCCAGATATTTTCACCAACCTGATAGGACCTGTTGCCTGCTATGAATATAAGAATAGTATTAGCCTTTTTGTATGCTTTCAGGAGTAATAGAGCAGAATCAAATTATGAGCTATATTCAAATAGGCTTTTCAAAACTTATACAGAGTGTTTGCTGTTTCTCCAAGTGTGGGGGAGATTCTCTCTCCCAGAGGGAGGGCTGCTGAGGAGTCATATGTGGGACACAGTTCTAAATATTCCTCTTGTGTAGGATGCTTGCTCTATGATCAAAGGCATTTGGGGTTGGCAAATTTAAATTTTGCACCTCTCTCTAATTTAAAACTGAAGAGCCATTTGAATGCCAGTAGTGCCAATCAGTATTTCTCTGCTACCTCTGCTGCTTGCTGATATTTTTTACTACCTTATCTGACTTAGATTTGCCTGGCTTATATGTGTTATTCCAGTATCATTTGAATTTGCTTATGTAAAGAATGCTAATTGAGTGGAAAAAATAATCACTCCAGTTTATAGAAGTGCTTGCAAATGTGGGTCACCACTTGTGCCTGGATTCTGCAACAGAGTTTGAGGTTTGATCATATCATCTTATTTATATCGGATTTTTCTGCTTCTGTCTAATCATTCAGAGTTTCACTAGCTGCTGCTGCAATACTGCTGTAGCACTGAACATTTTTAAATGCAGTCGGGCCATCTTCTTTTGCTGGCAGTTTTTAACTGTGACGTCAAAGTTTGTTCACTTAATAACCTCTCTCGGACTTGCTTGTTAAAGTGTTAGATTTCTTTTTGATGAATAACCCTTCTGAAGTGCAGTGGAGAGTTTTCTCATGAAGGGCAGGAAGGGGAGGAGGAAGAAAGAAGACTGAATGCCACGATGATGGACACAGGGTGTCTAAATGATCCAAATAATTAATGCTGGTGCTGCTGCCATCCTCAGATGAGGGATGACCTTTTCATCGTTCTGACAGGGTGCCCCAAAGGGAAAGGTACTTGAGCGGCTCTTTCTCCTGTCTCTGGCTACAGTCTACTATGTGGGGCTGTGTATGGGGTTGGGGGGGTGGTATTTGCACTCCTAGAAMGAGGACATCTCAGGCAAGATCACAAGTGAGGTGTCCTTGTGGAACAGGGAGCCGACTCTGGGGATTCATGAGTCAGCTCCTGTTCAGCTGGAGGGTTTAATTCATCTTAAAAATCATGAGATTGGATGGACAACAAAGGTTATGGTTTGTTTTTATTCTAGATATCATTATCATTTCTGATAGAAATATCACCTCTCACACTCTCCCCCCTCCCCCTGAAGAAAAATGAGATTTAGCTATGATCATTCCAGGAAATGGCTTTTGTTTTTTTTCTAAAACCTCTAAGAGAGTCTGGAGAATCTGCAGTAAGTCACAAGAAAGCTGACAACAGTAGAAAGGCACAGTTTCAGCTYTGAGACATGCCACTCTGCTTATCCCCTCTGCTTACAGCTGTTCCCATCAGCGTGCCCTCAGCGGGACGGGAGACCCGGGGGCACGTAGGTGGTGCCTCTGCAGCCGAAAAGACCCAGGCCGGAGCCGGGAAAGGAAAGGCCGTGCGAGGAACGCCTCCCCTGGTCAGCAGTGTCTCGTCAGCATCCGTTAGGCAGGARGGCTGCAACACATCCGCATCCTGCTGAATTTCAGATGTAAAAGCAAATCCCAGCTAAGTCAATGGAATTATTCATATATATAAAAATAGGAGGGGCATAAAAGTTTTGTAGTGCTTGGGGCTTAGTGTTTTTATCCTGATACTTGCTAGAGAGATTACCAGAGTCAATTAAAAGATCCCTGCTACCTCCAAGTTTGCAAATACGTTTAGATTCCCACTTTTTAACCGTTAGCATTTTTGAAAAAAATAGCGCAGTAACTTATATCTTTCTTGTCATTTTTCAATGGGAACCTGGGTAGTTAGAGCTTTAACATTAGCAGATTAGGCTATTTGAGTGAAAATAAGCAGAAGTATCAAATGCAGAATCTTTCTTAGTGGTAAAACATACCTTTTTCTAATTCATATTACTTCAGAKATACTAAATGCAGGAACTTTATGTTTTGCCCAGAACTTTCTATGCCAATTCCCTCTTGACAAGACTACATCATTACAGCCAGAAGGGAAAATGATCGGAAAATTATTACCTACTATTATGAAATACTATTTTAAATGAAAGTAAATTTGTTACCTTAATGCAGACATGCAGGCAGGCAGCCTTCTATCCCCAAACCATGTGACATTCTTGATTTTCTCAACGTTTACAGAAGCTAAAATTGCTAGTTTTTGTGTTTCATGTGTTTCACCCATTGAAGACAATGGAACAAACTCCCATTAATTTTGTGGGAGCATGATTTGGCCCCTACTGACTTTATTTCTCTCTTCTTTCACCTCTTCCTTATGCACAGCAGTCAACATTATAGCTTCCATACACAGGATACAGCCTGAAAAATAGCACCTTGACTAAGGAAGGAGACTGATTTAAAAATTAATGGAGAGAACTATTACTTTTCTGTACATACTGTACTGTATACAGCTCTAAAAATTATAGTTCCCATTATTTTAACACACTAAAGCCTTTTTTTTAAAGGTGCTACTTTCCAATTTCTATTCTTGTTAATAATTTAACAATTTAAGAAGAAGCTGTAAAAGTAATTTACTTCGTTGTGTCTGTTTCTCCTCCAAGAAATGGTTTTCAGGTTTATTTGTTTTTTTTTGCTAACTTTGAAGAGTGGAAAAGAGAAAATATCCTTTGATTATGCAGATTTCTCATGGAATCTCTTATGCATTTATAGCAGCAAATATTGAAACATATCACTTACAGATTACATAACTGAGGAAAAGAGAATATCAGAGAGCATCCGCACCAGAAATAAGGTCTCTGACTTTCTGTCCTGTTTCTGTACGTCAACCTGGAGACACCATGAGATGAGGAACAGAGGCATTAGCTTACAGCATGTTAAATTGCATCTGCATTTGTGCTGAGTGGGATTTCAGATGAGGTTAGCTGACCTAAAGAGGCATCTGATGAAAAAACAACCTTTCTGTCCATAGTACAGACATGACTCTGGCTGATACTATACCCTCTCTCGGGGCTGCCTTCAACTAGCTACAGCACTTACCACATCCCTGCCTTGTCTCCATAGGGTTTTAGATAGACGTTCTGTGTAAAATACACCATTTCCAGGAAATGACATGACCTGTGTCTCTTTCAGCCATCTCACCAAGTTTTTAACTCATCACAGTGGAATAGTTTTCCTGTTACTGAAACTTTCTTTTGCTGTCTCTTCCCTCTCCCTCTTCTATTTAATCCCAGTTTTCTCCTTGTTTCACCTCCCACCTGCGAATAAGTTCCCACCTGGTCCTTGGCCCTGTAGCCCCACCAGCATTTTAATGCTGAGTTAATGATGTTGTACTCTTTCACACGGCCACAACCTGAACCCATCTCAGATCCCCATCAAGAAGCTCACCATGCAGTGCTAGTGTGTCATTTTTTCAGTGCTGCCCATATACAAGATTCAAGGATTAGGCTTCACATCACCAATGAATGCACTGCTACTGTTACTTCGGAGTTCAGACAAGACTGCAAGTCTCTCCTCTGTGGCTTTTTGTGTTGTGTCATCACCATAATGCATTAATTAAAAATGTGAAGACACTCTGGCCAAAATATTCAACATGAGTGGCCTGATCCCATATTACAGCACCTTGGCAAAAGCCTCATTCTGACATACTAAGTGACTGTGACTTCTGTGGAAATCAGATTTTTTTTTTGCCATTTCCTTCACTCACTTTCTTTGTATCTTTCTCACTATTTAATCTGAAAATATCTCTCTACCTGTCATGATACTTCTAACTTTTCCTTCCCCTGCTTTTTGACAGCTGAATTGTTGCAGCACTGCCCACCTGTGCACTCTGTCCTGAGCACATTTTCTTTGAATGCACACTTGAAGAAAAACTTTCCCCAGCAGCATCACAGCCCAGCAATTCGTCACCAACTTCCTTGTGGTTTTAACTGAGTAACTCTGCGGTAAGGGCATTTACTGAAGGTTTGTGGCTCCATTGYGGTTGCAGTTGTGTCCATGGCTATAGGAAAACAAATGCCCAGAAGGTGGTGCTTGGTTTTGGGTCAYGGGTGAGGCCTCCCCATCTCCGTGGCCCCATGCCATGTAACACACATCCCGCATTATAACCRCACTGTGCCCTACTGGTGTAGCAGGCACAGCCCCTTCAGTGAGGGAAWAATCAAAACCCAGCAGCAGCTAGTAAAATTTCTGCTGGAAAAAAATGGTAAGGAGCACAAGGACCAAACATAGAAAGGAATGACCTGAGAAAGAAACATGGGGGCAGATGTTCACCGTGGCATTCATGTACAGTGTATACTGCTGCCCACTGAGGGCTTGGTTCTTGACCCAGCAAAGTCAGTAATAAAACTATTCATAATAGGGTCTAGGATAGGGTAATAAGGTCTAGGGTAATAGGATGGTAAGAAGTTGAAAGTGCATAAATAATATGATAGACTTTGGAATGCAAAATAAAATCAGTTCTTATAATGTGGGTTTTTTTTTTTTTTTTTTTTTTGAAATCCTGGCTGGTAAAAGAAAGCGTATTAAAAATTCACTGAAAGAAATGAGGATACTCGTCCAAAACTCTGTCTTTTGTGCAGGAAATTTCGGTGAAGATTAATATCTATTAGGTAGAAAAACATTTTTTGTACCGTATCAGAAAGAAAAYTTTATTTTAAAAGGTAGATTCAGAATAGTCTTTATCAAAGGCTATACTAGTACACACTGTCTTCCAGCCTTCACGGGAGATAGCGACAGGCAATAGCAGGATCGGACACTGTACAAAAGCTTCCAGGACAAGTACAGCAAAAACTTTAAAATGTCTAATAAAACACAGAAAACCACTTACAAATAAAGTTAATTGGCAACATTTTCCTTTCAACTGTAAAAGTTTGCATCAATAACATTACACTGCTGTGTTGGAGAAATAATTTGAGTTAGATTTTTTTAATATTGCATCTTATAACAGAATGGAAGTAGAATTAATTAAACCACAGAATCATAGGAATACAAAATATACTTTAAGTCAGTTGGGTCAGCGCCAAATTAAAACTAATGGGAATTTTTTAGATCCACCCAAGAGGTGCCTTTTCTAAATGACTGCTGTCGTTCACATCAGAAGAGCTTGTGACTCATATGCATTTCCATTCTTAATCTCATACATATGCTTTAATCATTGACTTCGTAGTTTATAAATAGTGACTAATATGAAGCTATTTCATGTAACATTTTAAAAATGTTTCAACTTTTAAAAATTTTGTATAAATCTCTTCACATACTGCACAGAGTAAATAGAAGCTCAACGATTATAATGCCCTAAGGAAATCTGTGACTATAAAAAGTTCTAAAATTTATTCTTCTTGGATGGGACATTCCAAAACATCTAAGCTGCCAGGGAATATATATTCTGTTGGCTCTGATACAAAAAGCACACATTAGAAAATTTCATTTCTTGCCTAGAAAAGGTTTAAATGATAGTCTAAAAGCTATCTATATGATCAAAGAAATTCAACCCTGAATTTTTCTTCTCTAGTATCTATAATTTAGTGATGAAATCACAGAAATTTTGTTATTGCAATAATGCATTCAGAGTAAACATGGGAAAAGAATTGTGTTTGCTACTCAGTAAATCCAGTCAATTCAAAAAGAACTGTAAGTAATTTGGTCTACAGGAAAAAAAATGTTAAGTTTTTTAGCAAACATCATAGTTCTCACAAAAAGCTGATTTCTCACTTGTTTCTACTAATAATTTTTCCTCTATGTTTAAAATGTGTGGGTTTTTATTTGTTCTCTGGTTTGCCAGCATATACCTAGTGAAGAAACAATTGTAGGAAATCCATCTCTCCACACAGTTTATAAATATTATTTTAAAGATTAAAAAGTTTTTRTTTTTAAATCTAGAACTGACTATGAAATAATATTCTGGTTCTATGCGGCGTGAAGTTGTGAGGCAAAGAAGCATAGGAAGCAATGCTATGGTGCAGGGACTCCTCTGYGGCTGCTGACAGGTTGTAGCGCTCTTCAAGGAGGGCTTGGCTGGACTAGGCTGGCAGGGTCAGAAAGTACCGTCAGAGCATTACTGAGCAACAACAAGTATTTACAGGCTTGGAACCATCCAAAGAATTAAGGGGGCAAAATCATCCCTAAACTGCCTTTTCACCTACTCTAATTTCTGTAGTGGTTGGGAACTGAGAGCTTACAGGGATCCAAACTCCATTACAGTTCCCTGAATGCTTTATTGTGATAATGCAGTCGACAGAGGGCCATATTTTGGTTAACTTCTATGAAACGCCGGTTTGTGTGGCATGTATAACACTGAATGCCACCAATAAGCAAAGAATTGGTTCAAGACTTCATTTTGTTTCCACTGTATCACACTGTAAAAGACTGTCAGAGATAGGCACACACCAGCTCCTGCATCAAAATAGTTAGTTCACAAAGAATGTCCATTGTGGTACAATTTTCTTGGCACAGTCTAGGGAAAACCCAGCAAGAAAAGAAGAGGTGGAGAGGCTGTTCTGCAGAACTACTGCCACAACTGCTGCTGTGAGATGAGATATTTTAGCCTGGATCCCAAAGCTGTGAGCTCTGAGATGCTCAACTGCATAATGAGATAATTATTTAAACTTTATCCCTTTGGTATTGAAAGCATAAAAAAAGGCTTTCAAACCATCTGACAGAAACGAAGCACAGTRCTCCACTACCAAAATCTTTCAATTGATTCTGGAAAATAGTCTATTATGTATAACAAGTARATGTTATGTATTTTTTATATATTGTATTGCATTCATGCACTAAACAGGTGAAACAGAAATACTGAAGTCCATTGACTTCATTGGCTTTATATAAGTTTTAAGAATTGTCTAATATGTTTACACAGTTGACCTGTGTGAATATAAAAGCATGGTTCTGACTGTTTTCTGCTGGATAAATAAATGTCAATGTTTATATGTTTTTTAGAAAGATTTATTCTGGCCCTCTGCTAAATTTTATGCTAGTTAAGAACAAAATTATAACACAAGAAAAATGTTTACTATCTTACAGTAAGAGTATAGATGATCTTTAAAACCCAACCCTAGAAAATTTAACAGTAGGCTTGGAGCTTGGTGGTGAGAGCAAAATTCAGAGTTAGGAAGCTCTTAAGTTTCTGCTTTTAGATGTGGCCAGGATGCCTTTGCRGTCCATGGTTTTAGCTATCCCCAAAGTCTCCACTAGTTTCGCTACACTGACATTAGACCTCTAGTGTAATGGTACTGCACTTGTCTAAGGTTGGCCACTTTTTAACAGGACAGCACATTTAGGTGGAAACTCATGCCATTTTTATTTTGGAAACTGGCTTTCTGTTCATTCAGCAAGTAGATCTGACATGCTCCACAGCWCTTTGCCTGCAAAATCTGATGCAAGACAGGCAATGAGAATATGTGTCAGAGCAGGGAAGGAGATAGATACTACCTCTTCTAGTGACTACCTATATTTACATCACGGAGCGCTTTTAAGGTGTCACAATCTCTTGCTTTTAGAATTGCTCCAGTCCTGGGGGAAGAGTAGCTTTATGTTAGCTAGCTATCTAAAAACTCAAATCAACTACTGTAAAATGCAAATAAAAGGTTTGTTTCTAACTTCCAAAATAGGCAATATTGGTTTAGAAAAGATAATGGTGGAAAAACAAGAGAGAAAACTACCCTGTTTACATATCCCCAAGATCAAAGCTGAGAAAGAGGTCTCCTTATTTGCCTCTAATTATTCAGGAGATAGCTTGATGCTCCTCCTGATGATAATCCTTAGAGTGTCTCACCCCTTTGGAGATGCAAACTGGTACTGAGGCTGATCAAGTGTTATGTCCTGTACTTGACGGGTCCATTAACAGCTCCTTGACTCAATGAAGGACCAATCTCCTCTCACCACTGGCAACTCACCATGTGCATTTCACTGTGAAGTATTTCTATCTACCGAACTTTTAATTCAATATCAGCTTGTACATTAACAGCCTGACACAAACATCTAGATGGAGTGTATTCATTTTACTTATTATAGGCTTTTGATTGAAACCAGTCACAATGGTGGTCAACATTTTTGTATGATAATAAGTTTGGGATGATAAGAGATATAACAGAAGGGAAATGGCAGTTCTGGGCCTGAGAGAGAAACAGCCTGGAGGCAGCAGGACTGGTTAATACAAGAATGAGTCTGCTTTAGGAACACAGATTCAGTCTTTTGAGCTCATACTGCACACTAACTGTGCAGCATATGAAGAAGCTGAGCGGTGGTGTCATTTAGAAAGCAGACTCAGGGGCCCTGTACTGCCTGGATGTGAGATTTAATCAGTCTGTACATCTAGATATTGAGAATTTAAGTTGCTGCAGCAAAAGGTCTCTGTGTGAGGTCTATAAGAGCTCTTTTCCTAGGATCAGTTCCTATTGGCATACTTCCTGGGGTTAACCCAATTTCCAGGCAGCTATCAGTTCACCTCTCTGCAAGTATATAAGATCTGGCAATGGCAAGCATCTGGCTGGAAATTTGGGACCTTACAACTAATCCTCTAGGGCCCTGTTTTGCAGGAATCAGTGAGAAAGACAAATGGTCAGCATGTCTGAAACCACTTCAGGGGCCTGTGCGTGGGCTTTATTGCTTAACCACATGATGCAAAATGTTGACCTAAGTGATGTAAAAGTTGTAAGAGGATCTAAAATCCAGAAGACGGTAGTCTCACCTCAGAACAATGGACCACATTTTGCCTTTCATCTCCTATGCCAAATATCATACCTCCTTCAACTTGTTTGTCTGTTACATGATTAGATGAAATGTGAGAGGGAAAACTTTCCTATTTAAAAACCTTCTGAAACCTAAGGGAAGTTCTACTGAGCTGAGAGCCATAATTTCTAAGATTGTCTCTTCCAAAGACTATTGCTAGTATTTCCACACGGTACAACTGTCATTACTGAGCTAAGCTTTATGTTCTTCTACCAGGAAAGAGGACCCAGGTCTCTAATGTGACATATCTAAGTCAATTCAYTTCAGTATGCCAAACTGAAATTTCCAGTTGCGCTATCCACAACCCCAAATCTAATCCATAAACTGAGAATACAACCAAGGTATCCTTATACCCAACATTACACATGGCTCCCACAAAGCTAAATTACCTTCATGATACTGCACCTGAATCGATGCTCTGGGGACTGATCTGCACACCACAAAACCACCTCAGTCCTGCTCTGTGTGTYCTGTGCAGGGTTTCAGAAGGATTCCAGTTCAAACTATTGCATTGTCAGATGGAGCAGAACTGCATGGGCCTTGGAAATTAAACTATCGCTTTTCGCCTTTGAGGCATCGTCCCTAACATAGGGTAAAACCAGAGCTATTTTTGCCTCCTCTGCTTTCACTCTGCATTTAAGCTGAGAATTTTGTTCAGCAGGATTGTTGCACCAATGTGTTTCATTCAAATCTCCTTGGCCTGGCACATGCACAGAGCTAGCCTGCACTCACTGGATGCTCATCAATTTCTTCTCCAGCTTCTCAGGATGAAAGACACTAAGCATAGCTCTTTGCCAAGTCCTCCTGCTGGCACTGTGGTTACATAGGTTAATGTCTCACTGTTCTTCAGCCTACACCAATTATTTTTTAAAGCTGAAGCTGAAAAAAAGATGTAACTGTGTGCAAAGTTCTCTGCAAATAGGCGAGTTAGCTTCTTGAGTCATTTGCATCAGACATCACACACGGAACTGCACTAATTTTGGCAGACCCCCATCCTGATCTCTAAAGGCAGCATTCAGCCTGCTTGTTGGGGCCTGAGCACCATAAGGCACAGAGGAAAGAGCCTGCAGTTACACATCCTATGTTCTTCGGTAACAGAGCAGTCCAGTAGTGAGTTAAATAGACAGTGTCAGCTGAGAGACACAGCTTTGACAGTAAATTTCCTTGCTTTCATAGATCTAAAATAAWTCAGACTTTACAATGTACTCCTTAATGTAGCTTTAATGCAGTTTTTGTGCATTAATTCCCTTCAGATCCAGTCCTTGTCATTAATATTGTCTATTGGCAAACAAAGAAGGATTTCTTAGAARAGAATCTTGCCAGCTGAGGAAAATGTTTGACTTGCCTTGGTGTTGCCAAGCAGTKTTGTTTGCATTTTTCAAGGACATTTGAGAAAATAAAAGTATATTACTACAAATTTAATTTTATATCCAGCATCCCTGCTTGCAACCTTGTAATCTATCTGTTAGTTTCAATGTCTGTAATTAAAAACTGCAGGAAATATGTACTGGATTAATAACTCCTAATTTTCATTGATGAATTCTAAATATTTATCAATAAAGGGATCACAAAAATGGCTTTCCTTGTGCATTATTTTTGTCATAGTGTCAGATTTTGATTAAGAATCTTGTTCAGATTATTATATGCATTGGTGCTTTCAACAGCTATATTGGCACAGATCAGGTACAGGCAGCATTTCAGACTGCTGTGTCTGCGTTGGTTCAGTGTACWCTACTTATACCTTTCACAAATTCAGAGTCTCGGCTACTGAGAGCTGATTACAGCAGGAGATTATAAAGGTAGTCTTCCATGCACATGTTGAGAAGCAATGGATGTTGTCTCTAAGACTGAACTAGCACACATCTGCTTAGAAAGGAGAAAAATATTCCCCAGTTGGAAGGATGCCATCATTAGGTCCAAGGGAAAAACCTGGGAAATGCAGCCCTGCAATATGTATGGCCATTTTTATATACATACATACATATGTGTGTGCATGTGTTYATAAGTGTGTGTATGTGCATATATATGTGTATATTAACCATATATAGAGCCATATATGTTAAAATACATATAGTCATGTAGTTAAGAATGACTTTGCTGTAAAATTTGGATCCACTACCAGATCTAAACCTACCCACTGAGAGAGGACTAAGGAGCAGTGTTTTGACTTGGAGAATGAATCTATCACTCCAGTGGATATTATACCACTTCAGCAAAAAGGTTACTCAAAAACACATTGCAGTGGCCTGAAATATGTGCTGGAGGCCTCAGCACAGCTCTGCATCTGGCCAAATACATCTCTAGAAGAGGTCTTGCTGCCGCATGTTGAGCCTTGGCTGCGTCGGCTTCTACAGACTGAGCTTATGTCAAGATCTAGTTCCAGACAAAGGATCCAGGTGCCATTTCCCAGAAAGGTGAAGCACCTTCTTTTTAGACATCCAGCACCTGGAAAAGCTACCTGATCTGTCTACATGGTGCTTAGGGAGAATCAAGCACATCACATAAGATCCAGTGGCTCCGTCAGGATAAGGGGAAGGATACAACCAYGAAAGTCTAAGCACAGAATGGGCTGATGCTAGCCCATGGGACTGTGTGCTCTCTATAGTGACAGGGGTATGGGTGAGGGATGCCTGATGCCCTTTCCTGTGATAAAGGGTTTTTAAGTATTTTATGCGTTGGCTCATTAAACTAATAAATAGTAAATAGTCATAAAACAGGAGTAAGTCATTCTTATTATAGGCAATGCCTTCCTTCTATGCCTACAGTAGCCCCCTCTGCTTCCTCATAAACCCATTTGGCCAAAAAGAGCCTAGACAATAGTAGGCAAGGCTGTCTTCACAGAAAAGCTCTAAGGCAGGATGCTCTAAGGCAGAGGTGGGAATTTTAACTGGATCTTGGAGGAAAGAACTGATCACTCTGCCAGCACAGAAAAGATAAGGAGTCACTCCTTCCTCTAGGTATTTTATGAAGTGGAAATTGCCTTTACATGTACGTGGACTACAGTTCTACATGTTTGTGCCAGATGCTTGGGGGATATCTACTGGATATTGTCCCTTGAGGTAACAGGGACTGCACAGCTCACCTATGAATTAGGATCAGAGAATCTCTGAGGTGGGAAGGACCCACTGGAGGCTAGTACTCCCCTGCTCAAAGCAGGGTCACCTTCAAATTAGATCCAATTAGCTAAATCCTGCCAAGGAAGAGGTGGTTTTCTGCAGAACTTGTAAGAGGATTGTTAAGGTTAAAAATGTAAATGGATAGGTTAGGACAACTGCCACTGGTGTGAATTTTAAAGCATCTCCTCCTGCTACCAGGAGCAAAAAAAACCCTTTATATTGTAAACATATTATCATCTTCACATTCAATTCACTTCACAAATACTGGGCCAAATGCTGTTTACCTTACTCAGGCATGTGAGTTCCCCTCACTGACATGGGAAGCTCTTCATGAGTTAAATGAGCAGAACATAGCCAATAAAATACAGCCAACACAGAGCTGGTGCTCTCTACCTGAGAGTTCAGTGTTGCTTTGGGATTAGTATCTGTTCTGCCTTGAAAGAACAGGTTGGAGAGGCCACATGTGAACACGGAGGGGCTGAGCACTCAGAGCTGGGAGGCACAAATGCTGCAGGCACGGGGCAGCCAAGGCCAATGTGTTGGCCAGGCACCACTTCTCAGGAACAGCTGTGACTGCTGCAGCAGAGGGTCCTCAGCATATTTGAGGCAGAGCAGGAAGTCTGGGGCCAATTTGGAATTAACAGATGCATGCTGTGGCATGTCACATTTGTCTCCTGAAGTTCAAACAATTTCTGTTATGCCAGACTTGACAGTGATCTATCCCAGATGGATGGGATGATGAGTGTCACTGTGATGGACGGTGAGCAGCAATGGTCAGACACAGACTAGCCCTGCCACCAGGGACAGGAGTAGATGGGATCCACATTTAGTTCTCCTCTCCTTGGATACCCCTACAATCACGCTCCTGGGGAATGGTCCTGCTGCTGCAGGAAAGCCTTGGGCCTCAGCACATCGTCAGGTGTATAGAGGGGTCAGTAGGAGCTGTGAAAGGAGCCACCAACAGCCTGACTCTTGAAGACCTGCATATTCCTGCTGTGGTGATGAACAAGCTGAACACCTCCGATGAATAGCAAACAAAGAAACTGAAGGTGACAGGATGCTAGACCTGGGAGAAGTGAGCTTAGTTTGCTGTGCCTGATCAATTATTTCCCTACATTGCTCCACTGACAGCAAGCTGGGTAAGAGAAATGCAGTCAGGGTCAGCAGATTGGCTGCTGAGGCAAGGAGTTCATATGTTAAAAGCTTCAGCTGAAATATATGTTAATCTACATTACACATGTACACACAGGTAAACTGCACAGAGGGAAAGGAGGCCGGCTGGTCTCTGAATGAAGCACTTGCCATCTCTTTGGGGGTCCTGTGTGTGGCTGCAGACCCAGCATACATATCCGCCCACATGCATATGCATATCAAACACAATTAATGGTAGATAACAGCAAAGCTTAATGAGCTTTCTACATCCTCACTTGAAAGCATTTGCATTTTTTTAAGTCAWTTCTCCATTTCTTTATGAAAAAATTACAAAAGCTACATTCTTGTGTCAAGCACAGAGCAATTGCTCTAGGTTCCCATGTCTTAAGTTCAAGGTAATGATTGAACTTGGTAYGTCTGCCAGCTGTGTTACAATATCTACAGAGGAACATCGAAGGTCTGTGTTAGTTTGGGACTCACAAAAAGTAATTCATTATGCATAATGGTGATGTTGGCAGTGCATGCCAAATGGTTAAATCTAATGTAGCATACAGTTTCATTAAGGCACAACAAAATTAATCTATCCCTTCCCACCAGGAGGTTTAAACAAAAGCAATGGGGAAGGAGATGCATGTAAAAAGCTGCAATTCATTAATGAAATGAAGACATGTAAAATAATTAGGCTTATAACAATAGATTAGAGGGCTAAATTAACCCTTTTATTTTCTATGCAATATGCGCAAGTCAGAACTCTAGTACTAGGTGTTATTATGTAAATGTATTCTTAAGTGTCTTCTGATTTCTTTCCAGGGAAGATATGCACATGTAGATCAAAATGAAGCCACTAGTTCCTTTTAATAACTTTATTCTGGTTTGTGGAAACTGCCTGTGGAGACTATTTGCATTCAAACTGAGTGATTTGACTTCAGATCTCTAATGGGAAATTGCAAATGAAAGAGTTAATTCAAAGAATCAGGGAGAAGGAGCTGCCACTAAACTGGTGTACAATAACTCGTGTAATTAATAATACTGAAACGAAGGGACCAATCTAAATCAATGGAGGGATGGAGYTTTCTCCTGCCTGATTAGTAATGATAGTTAAAAGGGACAATCGGTTTTCCTTAATAACTCCTGCATCCTCAGTAATATAGAAAATTTTTTTAAACAGTGATGCGTGCAAACAATATAGATGCTGCCTGCTTAAAGGTGCAAAGGAAAGAGAAAAATTTTAAAACAGGCTACATTTATTCTGCAAGAGAAAATCCCCAGATGCACAGACCTTTGAATTAACAAAGTAATCACGAAGTTCCCTGTCCTTCTGTACTTTAATTTTCTAATTTAGCTGAACACAGCAGGAGCTTTCCCTTTACTTTCTGTTTATGACTCTCAGTTCTGTCCCAGAGAGAACAAATCCTCCTAAAGGCTCAGCAGTACCGTGTGTCTCAGGGATTAGGTGAGTTCCAGGCACTGTAGAGCCTTTGGGGGAGCTCTGCAATRAATCCTACCCTGGGGAGCAGAGGATTCCTGAGAGACCTTTTGGACATAGCCTGTGAGGACATGTCCCATCCCCTTTTGGGACTACAGAGTGGCTGGTATTTTTCTGGCAGGTCCTGTAACTGTCCTGAAGGAGCCCGCGGTACTGTACTCTGCCAAGCAGGACTTCCCYGGAGGGGCTGCAGCTGGCTCCAGCTTCTTGCTCATCAATATATGGCCCTTTGTCTGCAGATGGTCATCCAGTGAGGATTAGTCCCATTTCCAATTCCCAGAAGACAGCATAGGAGCTGTACTTCAAACATCTGGATGCAGTTTCCTGGAGGGCATTTAGAAGCAGAGGTTTTGACATTTGCCTACCAGTTCTCATAAGTCTCAGTCAAATGCAAGGGATATAGAGGGAAAATGATGTCAAAATTATGTAGCTCCTATTAAATAAGGCCAGGGAGCCGGACTCTAATCCACATTTAGTGTTGGACGGATGTGAGTAATAAAACATGGACGTCATGTGCTTACATTTTGTCCCACTAAATACCAAAAGCTGTAATGCCTGCTCTCTTGGAAACGCATGTGMGAGTTCCTGGGACTGGTAAATACATAAAGGACTAGTTACATTAAAAAACTCAACATGTAAATTAGGAACTCAGAATTTCTCTTCAGTTTTCAAAAATGACACTGTCAGTATCTAGAATGGGAAACAAAGCTTGCAGACAGCATTACTGTCACTTGAGGTACCCTTGTGGATAACCTGAAATTATCACTCAAAGGGAAATAAAACCTGCCAAAATTAGCAGCAAGCCCACATTGCGGGCACATTTAGTAGGACTCAAGCAAGTAGCCACTGCACTTACCCTCTCTGCCGATCGCTTCAAACTCCAGTGCTCAGCCTGTGGCTTTGAGGAATACCTGCACAGAGCAACAGCATGAAGATGGGGAAAGCAATGGACTTGGTGCAGGCTGGACTAACCTTCTCTAGTTGAAATTTTCTATTTGAATTTTTCACTCTATGCTAGTATTTCTCACATATTTTCTACAACTGCAATCATTTTAGGGGGGTAGTTTTCCTCAATCCAGTATCATTGTGCCTTCAYTGATTTCAAAATGCATAAGTTAACATATTGATGGCTGATATAGGAGACAAAGACACATTTATTTTATTGGGGCAATGGTATCTTGGAAGTCAGTGACAACCTCTTCTGAAGTCTGCAAGAGAAGGGCATTACTGCAGATATCTTCATTATTTAATGGGTCTTACTTAGTGAAATTGGTGCACCTCTTTCTTTCCTGGTCATTCTCTTATCAAGATGTCTGAGTGGGATATGCCCATATACTTGATGAATTTGCTTTGGTGATATTGTTTCCAAGTCAGCTGACAAGCGTTAAAATGAATGGACTTCAATGTAATTCCTGAGGTAGTCACCATGTTCATTGCTATTGATTAAGTGGGGATTTTAAAGACAAATGTGAGGAAAATATTTGGGTTTTGTTATTTTTTATTTTATTTATTGAGTGATGGTGGCATGTCACTAAATTGGTTCTGCATTCTCTGCGTAATTCATTAAACTAAGTGGGTACTATGGAGCTAGTGACTTGAAAACTCCTGAATTTAGAGGTAAATGCCAGCTCATGGCTAGAAGCCAGATGTCCTCTTTGTCTGGAAAGCCGAGATGTACTGAAGCCAGTCTTAATTTTTAAGAATATAACTCATCTTAACCTCTTAAGTACACACATTTACCAAGATAGATCTGAAATATTTCAGATAATGTTGACATTTGGATCAGGATGCCCYGTTTTGGAACAAAATAAGATGCTGTCCAAGTTTCTTCCTTTCTATAACAGCTGTACCTAAGGTTTAGGATGTGCAAGACTTAACCCCTTCTCTGCATGCTCCCAGTTTCATCCTCTACTAYTAAACCTGAAGACACAAGCTTCTTCCTCTGAAAATCATCCTCCCCAGACCTCTGGCCAGGCCCCTGTACTTAGGCAAACAGCAGCCAGTGCACTGTTGCTCCTCCTTATACCACTCATTCTCCACACCCTCCTAAAGTCTTAGGTGGTTCAACACACAGCTGAAGGACTACTGGCCTTTCTCCTCTCCAACCATAAGCAGCCACCTGTCTTGTGCAGCCCCTGTCTCCGCTCAAGTGTGGGCATACTTAGGTACTCTCAAAATCCACTCTAGTTTCTTTCTTGCCTATTCCTGTGGTTCTTCTCCTACTACCGCCCTTTGCTGCTCACCCTCCTGTCTCCTATCCTACTACCAGGGCTCACTCTGTCCATCCTTCTCACCTTCCCATTCACCTATCTTCTCCTCCAACCATAGGCTTTGACACTGCAGCACTTGTGTGATTGGCTTCAGCAGGATCCAGAGCAGAACTAGCAGTCCTAGACTGACTACCAAACTCACTTGAGTTTTCAAGCCAAGGATTTAGGCAAAATAAGATATTCTTTGTAAACTGAGCAAATTGCATCTGGGAGCTCTTGAGACATGTCAGACAGAGGAACAAGTAACATTATTTTCAGCACATTTAGAACAGATGCCCCTATCCTTTAGGTTTTAGCCCCAGCTAGATAACATCGGTGCTCTCCACAGCTGAAAAGATACTGAAGAAGAGCTTGTTTTTCCCTTTCCCTGTGACTGACCTTTGCTGAAGCAGTATGATGCAGCTTACAGCAGACTAGGGACTCTTCTAAATGACGTGTCTTGCTGCGCTGACCAAGTACCAGGTGAGCTCCGGTGTTCCTTCTCCACTGAGAGGTAAGGAAAGGAGTGGTAAACCAGCTGTGACCATCCATGCTGATACAGGTGGAAATCTTTGGTGGCCACTTTAATTTATCTGGCTGCTCTGTGCTGCTTCAGTAAAGCAAAGGAGCCAGAGACTGTGGCTGTGGCCCTACATCTATTTCAAAATTGCAAGTCATCAGTTGGCAGATGATTATAGTGTATGGCCTTTCTTCCATCAAACTAATGGAACTTTTGAAATTAATTAATAGGATCCTGAAAAATTCCAAGAGCCTTGTTTTATTTTTAAATTAACACATTTTTCAGTGAGATTGGAAATACAGACCTAAATACTGCCTTCAGTTATACCCACATATCCCCACTGAGGACAGCAAAGTTCTCCACTAACTGATGGCAGAATATGAAATACAAAGATCTGCATGTTCCCTCTCTGTGAGATGGAAAATGTCTGCAGAAAGGACATTTTTTATCTCTTCATATAAAAGATGAGTGTGACTCATTCAATTCCTCTTTAAACTATTTTATATTTACTGTTTTATATAGTTATTCTGGGCATCAGTGTCCTCAACAGTTACTTAAAAAGCTGCACTTGCCAAAACCTGTCAATTATTACTTCAGTCATAACTTGCACAGTCACTGAGAAAGTAGTAGAGAAAGAAGAAATTCTAAACACATTGGGGTGTCAGAATTTTGCAGTGGAAGTTCATCTTTGGTGGTATCAATGCCATTTTTTCAAGCAATACTGTTTAAGACAGGTTTGAAAGAAGGCATGGGCCAGCAGCTTGTGCGTTAGTGAGGACAGCAGTGGTGTTAGTCAGACAGTGTCTGGGGGCTCTGGCTGACGGARGGGAAAGGAGGTTGCAGACAAATAGGACTGGTTCTTAAGGAAAATTAGCTAGAAAAACACATCAAAAGTGGTTGTCTTGATATATGTCCAATGAGTTCAGTTGATTCAGAAAACAGCTCAACCTTTGTAGCCCCAGGTATAAAGATATCTTTGTTGTTGGCCARTGCCTAGGACTACTAACAGGAAAAGTAGGTCACCTGCTCTTTGAGCGCAGAAGTAAAAGAACTGGCAAAGCTATCAGTCCAGACAGTAGCAAGCATCCAGCACAGAGGGGCAAAACACCTATAGGTGCACACAGACAGGCACAGTCACTATCCTCTCTTGCTATCCTGCCCTCAGGAACCAGAAGCATCATGAGCATCACAGGATCTCCTGTGGAGGATTATGCTTTCACAGAAACTGGTACAAATCCCAGAAAACAGACACAAGTGATGGTACGCTGACAGTGTAAATGAGATTATAAACTGATTTTAGGGTTATGTCTCTTTTCTACATAGATATTTATAACTTTTTCAGGAAAGTTTTTCTCAAGAAATTATAGCAGCCTGCTTTTATACCATCTTGATTAGTTTCTCTCAGCACTGTTCTGCCATTTTAACCCTATGTACTTTTTGSATTACTGTACCTGCAAGTGATGTTACAGATGAAATGAGCAAAAGTCTGTTTTTATCGATGTTGCTTAAAATAAATGCTTCCCAAAGGCAAACCACAGGGTCAATCAGTCTCAGGTTGGATCTAGAGCTGGGCAGGGGGTGATGTGAGGGTGGGAAGGGCTGGTCCCCAAGTCCTTGCTGTGCCCCACTTTGCCCCAGTTCCTGCAGGCTGCACAGCACRCAAGTGAGCAGCACTTCTGCCTGAGCTGTCTGTTGGGTGCATACTTCTCTCTTCCCTTTTTTTCCCTCCTCCTCCCAAAATCCCATGCAAAAAAATCTCTATGCTGTCTTTGTTTTCTAGCTGGGGAGTTACATTTGAAARATATCACTACAGCCTTTCCCTTGAAATAGGTAAGGGACTATTCAGGACCAGAAGAACAGTTAAGTAAAATGAATGTATGCACAGCCTTAGGTAAGAAATAAATATAGATCGCATTACACAGAAATATACCTTTATGCTTACTATCTAAGGTGCTTACGCACTTTAAAGCACAAACAGTAATTACATTTTTCAAACAGATATTTAAGAAAAAAAGCTTTCTAGACAGACCCCTCCAAGCACTAACCAGGCCCAAAATAARATTTATGAAGAAACTGGCAGCTATCCACTATTTTGGGTAGCAGTATGAAGTAATAAAACTCAACCTAGCAACAATAATCTGCAATCCTTTGTCCTCAAGGAAACAGTGCTATGGATGTGGGCCAAGGAAATACTATAACATTTAGGACTATGAATAAATAAAACTCACTAATCTAAAAGTTGTAAGCCTCTTTACTTGCTTTTACTTTCTGTTGTAATATGTCTTCTTTTATCTCCTTCTTATTTTTCTCGATTGCAACATATTCAGACAGAGGAGATAAATGTTAATCAGAGTAAGACAGCCAGGTGTTAAAAACTTTTCCAGCATAATAGAAAGAATATGTCAATCTTCTAAATACGTGATTTTTTTTAAATGGTCAACATATGGGGTATATTTCAAAATAGAAAATAAACAAAACTGTTACTTTTCAAGGTGAGTTTTTTGGTGCTATGTTCAAGTGAACAATTTCTGTAAACCCAAATATTTTTATTGAATTACCATTCATCTAAAAAATTAAAAGATCTTTCTGGAAAAATTTAGTCAGTCCTACTACTGATCATTCTAGTCCATTACAATTAAATGATTCTATTAAATAGTTTCCTGGACCAGGTCAGGTAGTTCAGTAGCATTCAGGATTAAGGACCACATCTTCTGCCTAGCACTGGGGTGGTTTGCATGTTCAAGTATCTATGAGGCATCTGGGAATTGAGGTCAGCATTGTAGNAAAAAAAAAAAAAAAAAAAAAAAAAAAAAAAAAAAAAAAGACAGAATGGGTTGATTGCTTGCATTTTGCCAGATGATGTTGAAAACAGTTTGCCTTTCTAAGTACCTTTGATAAGCTGGCAATCAGCAAGTAGTAAATGGGCAATAGGCATGCCTCATCCTTCTTCAAGGAATCTGTGACCACCAAAATGATACTGGATATCCTTCGATTTTACTTATAAGCACCTCAGAGGTAGTTTAAACTCCCTATTTATTTCTGCCTTCATGGGATTTGGTTACTGCATAATTTTAGACTGGGRAGACAGTTACTGCTGCTGGAAGGTATGTAAATGAATGCAGATTTGTGCAAAATCTTTCCTGCTAGCACATACTGGCAGGTGTTCACATGGGTTCTGCTCAGAATAGACTTTCCATACCTGCCCCACTGTTTGCATTGCCATGCAGGGACCTTGCAAGGGACAAGGTCCCTTGGCATCAGAGGGGGGGCCTGACAAGCAGCAAGAGAAGAGAGACTGACACAGACATCTTCATGTCAAACCATTTCTCTTTTGATTTAATGGCAGATCATTCTCTCTGAGTTCAATGGAAATAGAATCAGGTGTTTGCTAGAACTCACCCCCGAAAAAAAAGTCATTATTTAAATGGCTTTGAAGAYTGATGTTTGGTTTACTCCTAGCTAGCCCATATTCACTAGCTCTACAAACTGTTGTTAAAAGCATTGGAATTTTCCTATAAATTGCATAAGGAGGCTCTGGATGACTCTACTAGGCTGCAGACCCGGTGCCAAACACTTGCATTCCCTCACAAACTGGCCTAAAGCTGCTGGCCTTGCTGCTGGTGCGTCACCCGGCAGGGCCTCTGCTACCCTGCACTGTCATCCGCGCTTGCTGACTGCACATAGTGAGAGCCCCTAGTGATACAAAATGTGTATGTTGATAGGCAGATTTTTTTATTATAGATTCCAATATGTTTACCCCAAAATGGAGGATGAGCAAAAGCAGCCTCACAAAGTAACCTCAGTCATAACCCTGTTGCTTTAGCCAAATCCCCCACCACAGAGCATCAAGGAGGAAAGGAAAGATGTAAGACTTCAACCTTCTGACTCCAGGCTTCTCCCCGTGGTGAGGAGTCTCTTCCAGGCTTTGCTATGGCTGTCCAGCGAGCAGCAACACCAGGCAGCATMGCTCCCTGAGTTTTGCTCCTTTATGGCTATGAATCTCTCTCTTCACAGGCTGGAATTCTCTCCTCTTATCACCATTTTCTGTGGAATTATTAGGAAATAARACAAAATAATCTGTGTCAAATAATCCACTACAATTCTGAAGACAACATTCACCAGCAGTAACAAAAATGACATTGCTACCCCATATTCTGAGCTACCTTTCCTCTCCAAAGGGTGCAATGTACAGAATTACAGGCTGCTGCATGGCGATTTCCTCAGTGTAGCACCTTACTGTTGTTATTGCTGAAATGTTTCTAAGCCCGTGGGAATCCCTGTTTGTCTCTAGCAGAGAATGTAGCAACAATCAAGCAGCAGACAGACTGTGAGAGGACTGAGACAGTCACAGAGGATTCAAAATCTATGTCTTCTTTCTATATAACCATCAGCATAGTCAAATAAGAAGAGAAATAAGAACAGGATCATCTGGGACTAGAATCCTAGCAATTTACTAGACACCATTCCAGAGGGAGCCGAAAGGACAAAGTCATCAGAGAAATGGGTTTGCCTAATGTTAGTACAAAGCAGCAGCTCCCAGTTGGTTTTAAAATTAAGCTGGGAAGTGTTGACTGGTTTCCTTCCCTGTTCTCAATGTCCCTCTTTTCTTCCATCTTTCTCTTTATTTGGTCATCTCCTATCTACAGTTCCAGGCTCTAGAAAGAGATGGGATCCCCCTCTGTTTTTCTTCTAGAGCATCCTAAAATGATCTGTTACCCTGAGATTAAACCTCAAGCCATCCTACAAAGTGTTAATGTCATTCTCTGGCTCATCCTTTTTTATAGTCTCCTTTCCATTTAAGACAAACATCCTGGTGCAGCACCAACTATTCCTCTGAGTCCTGTCTAACAAGGAGTAAGGTGTATGTGCAACAGCATTTCCACTTCCACCCTCCAGCTCTCCTGAGATCAAGTTTTGAATCAGGCTTCACATGCTGCAGAGATTTGTTGCTTAACTCACTGAAGGACTGCTGTCTTTCAGCTAAACAGTTATACAATTATATGTGAAAACCAGGCAAAATTCTCAGTGTCACATAGTTTATATAAAATCAACCGATCCTCGATAGTTTGGGTTCAATATTACCTTCARTTTTTCTGTTTTTTAAATCTGAGGCTTAAAGTGAAGCTCAGTACTATTACTACATGTTACATAGATTGAAAATGCAGAGGTAGTTAGTACAAACTATGAGTATCTTAGGAAGATATATATTGCCTGCCAATGGAGTGGTATCACAGAGGCCCTTACGAAGGGCAGATTTGGATCTAGTCTTCCCAAAGGTGCAGAGGTGCTGAGATTCAAGGATTAGTTCTTTATACTAAGTAAAGCCAAATGCAAAGTAGGGATCTAGTTTTGTGTTTCCTCTGAGCTCTGGTAGAAGTCTGATTTAACAGGCTTTTTCACTTCTAACAAAACCATTGAGAACTCACTTCTGTTTCTACCCAGGTCTCTACTGTATGACATTTCTGCTTTTGGAGTATGATAATGACCAGCAGAATTACCACCCCCTCCTAAAAAAAGAAAAAAAAATCCAAACAATGCCTAAGCAGACAGGAAAAGATAAGGGAAGAATTGTCATTTATCCGAAAAAGAGTTAGATAGAATGAGATATCTCCATTTCTAGAAGTCTAGGGCTAATGCATGAAAGACTAGGATGTTCCTAAAAGGTTCTGAAGTAAGAACTAAGAAAGTAGTTAAAGGATTTGCGGCGATGAATGCAAAAGTCGACTTTGATGCTTGACAATGTACTTTCAATTTTATCAAAAAGGGAACATGGTATAGAGATTTAGGGTTAAGCACCTCAAGTTGCCTGCTGTTTGTGGATGTGCAAAATGAGTGACTCTACTGCTTTGAGCTTTGAACATTTAAAGAAATAGCAAGTAGAATATCAAAGCAGAGAGGGTTGTAGGTGAAGCCATCTCAGTAACCATTCAAACAACCAGGAAAATTGATCAGCTGCTACAGTTATTCTTTAACTAATCATCAAACAAAATGTTACTGGAAACAAGACACAGTGTCCTTTGTTAATATGATAAAATATCACAAGAAATGTCAAAATCACAAATGTCCTAGGAAATAGAACTCAGTCCTCAAGTCTGGCTTTCTGTGGAATGCAGAATGAACAGCAAAATGTATTCTGAAGTGGCAGAAATGTTCTCTGCAGATTCACCAGAAATCTCACAAATGGACAGCAAGGCAGTGACTGAAATGACTGGATGCAAATGGAAATTGTTGCTTCTGACGGCAACATGACRCTTTTGTGCTGCAAGTAGGTTAGGGAGTAAGCACAGAAAATCAGCTTCCCTTGCATAATGCCTCACGTAGACACAAGCTGTTTCTCTGTCACTCTCAAATGGGCATACCCTGTTCCCATACTACTTGTATTCAACAACCTGATTTGATAGAGAAGCCAAATTGTTAGGTGATACCTTCAAGGCATGATTTAGAAGTCTTGTTGTTTTTCTAATTTTATTATTTTTTAAGTAGATGCTTTCAAACTCCCTTGTCTTGCTTGAATAAGGAAAGAGTAAGCTTCATGATTACCATTGCTTACATAAAACACCTTGTGTAAACTTGCTGTATTTCTATTTCTCTGATAATTGCTCAGGCTCCTGCAATGAGCACCACCAAGAACCTTTGCTTTCACTCCATATTAGGATATACAGTGGTTTCTGAGGATATCAGCTGAATACAAACCTAAGGTAACTGGCACACACCCACAGGTCAGTCACAAACTGTTTTGCAGTCTTGGTTTGCCTCATTGCATTTCCAACTCAGTGAAATCACTGTTGACAGCAACTATTAAATCTATTAGCTACAGAATGACAGAAAAGTTGTGAAACTTCTCTAGCATATTTTTTTTCACATTTTCGTGCCCCTAATGAAATGGTCAGGAATTGTTTGGTGAAAATTCAATAATAGACTAATGTAGGTTGTATTCCTGTTCCAGAGAGCTGAAGACAGAATCCCAGTTCTCCCTGTTCAGCCGAGCACCCTAATGACGAGGCCAAGTCTGGGTCCTCCTCGCATGCTCACCTGTGACTCACATGCTTGGCTGGACCTTGGCTTAGGTTTGAGTGGTGGGACAAGGAATGCATTTACTCAGCTTTCTCAGTGAGTTGGTGGTTAAAGTATTCTGCTGAGAGAAGAAAGCAAGACCACCCTCTGCAGGTTGAGAAGGGCTGAAAACCCAGACTTTGAAGGGTTTTCTATAGTAAGTGAGCTAACTTTGGACAGTCATGCAACAGGTTAGAGTCAACATCAGGAGCCTGTTGTAACTAAAGAGATAAAGAGGTCAGCTCCCAAGTAGCTAGAAGCATCTCAGTTTTCATATCAGTCTCAATGATTAGATGAGACAGATAACTAATAAGGTAAGTAACTAATTTGTGAAGCCTGGTTATCTTCTAGAAACACAGCTACACTCTCTAGACAGACAATGGAGAAGTACTAAGGCCCTGCTTCTTCTTCTGCAGATATGAAAGACATTTCCTTCACTCCTCTGACTCTGCAGAGAATTCAGGTGGTTATATCAGGAGAACGAGCCCTCATTTCCTGCCTCTGGGGTCAAATACTTAAAATTTCAGTGAGGGGTGTCATCGGGCAGACTGCATAGACCCCAGGCTAGCCATTGCCCTGAGGCAGGCAGCTACTGGGTTGGTAACCCCAGGATCCCTGAGACTGAATACAGATCTCTCTTGTTTAAGAGGCTCCTGTTCTCCTTCCATCAGAAAGCTGCCGTTCTGGCTCCCCTCCAAGCTGTGGACCTTCCTTTTGCACACTGGAGGGCAATTAGGCAAAGTGTTTGTACATGGTGGCTCAAGGACAATCTCTTCTTTGTTTATATACAGACTTTCCAGGTTATCATCCATTGTGTAGTAAAAGCTCCAGTACAGAATAATAAGTACTAAAAAAAACCCCAATAAAATTAAAGTTTAAAATATACTCTTTTTATTATTTTAACTCTACTTTTCTTTGTTTTGAGTCCCTTTGGAACAATATCCTATTTAACTACAGGAGGTGGATAATTACTCTGAGTTTACTCCTTCTGAGGATATACCTTAAAATCATTCAATCACAACTTATTTTTATGACTGCAGCATTTGTCTGCAATGTTTGCAAGCAGCAGATCTGACAGCTAGAAATACATGTTAAAAATTATGTCTGTTTTTCACTCTTAAACAGTAGGTGTCTGCTCTGTCACCCTCATGCGTAAGCAGCTGATTGACAACCAAAATGGAGGCAAATGAATATACGCTATGAACACGCACATCTTTGTGCTTTGAGCTTAGATATCTAACTTATAGAAAATTAGGTGATGCCTGTCTGATTTTTGAGATATTATCCTCCTAGGCAAATATATAATGCTAGCTGAAAAAAAAATAGGAGTGTTACAGGCTCCTATTAAAATTATTCAAGCCATTGGCTTCAGCTGGAGCTGGATGGAGCACTATAGAAATATTTTCAAATTGCATGTCATATTCTTTCAGAAGTAACTACATCTCTCTGTTCTTGCAAGTGTTTGTTGTAATGTCTGGTAAATCTCACATGAAGATACTGGAGATTTATGAATTGCCATTGTTGTTTTCGTCTGTGCTCTCCTAAGGCCACAACCTCTAGAGCTCACTTGTCTAACATTTTCACAGTGTACATTTCTGAAATCCTGTTTTGTACATTTCTGAAATCCTGTTTGTTAAAAATACTACATCATAACAAAACCTTTGAAATAACACAGGGGGACATTGCTCTTGCCTAACCTCAGAGAATCACGTGCTCTAATTTTGCTTAAGGAAAACTAATCATATTCAGCATATGAGAAAAAGAGCTGCATGCAGTTTGAGATGACATGATCATTTGCATTGGAGGTAAAAATGAAGGGCCATTAATTTTATAGCATTAAATGAAGAGAAGTGTTAGACCTCTATAATTAGCTTCAATGAATACATTTCAAAGACATCTTCACAAATGAATGTAGGAAATGTGTATCTATATATACTGTCGAAAGAAAATTATTATATTTAATCCAACCTCATACACTGCATCTTTGCAAATGTACATATGCCTTGGTAGATTTCTTGCTCTTTAAAATTGATTTAATTGCTCTGCCCTATTAATGGACATAATTCCAAAATGATAATATAAAGGTTTCATTGTAACTGTTGATCTCCAGTCATCTGTGTTTCTCTGAATATAAGCTACGTATTTAAAACCCATGTGAATTCCTCAGTACCTGCCACATTGTCCAGCTCTGTAACTGCTTATCAAACAGCCACTTTAAATGTACTTAAATCATTTTGTGTTAAAATTATATGCTTATTTTTAGTTTCGGGGGGGGGGTTGTATTTTCAGAGGTTTTTTCAGAGCTAATTCAGAGATTAGCTGCAATTGGAATCATTCATTGTAGTGCTGTAATCTAGTTTTGTGGAGAGGTGCTCCACAAAAAACAAGAGAAGTAATCAAATACGAAAGAAATAAGAAAGAGTCTCCATCTTAAGAATAACTAAAGAAATCTGAGACTGTCAGATCTAAATTAGGGGAAGGGCAACACAAATTTCTTCATGGAAGCTGTCAGAGGACTATGGGAAGTCAACAAAATATAGAAACCAGTAACACCAAGAGCTTGAAACAGCGACAGGAAATGTCCTGTAACCATGGGAGCCCAGGGCTGCCTTGATAGACCAAATGAAAGTTCATTTCACCTGCTGCCCTTTCTCTGATGTGGTGACCTTTACAAACGTGCTGTTACAAAGGCATTTCTACTGGATTAAGCCTCCCTTCCAAAATATTTGCTTCCATTATTTTAGATAACTGTAGAAATTCTTGATATCCCCAGAAATACCAACCCTTTTAAATGTACTTTCCTGAGAGGTTTCCTTAGTTACATTTCCATCTTTACTTAAGCTGAATATTTCTTTCTTCTCACTGGAGGCTACAAAGAGCACAAATGCTCTTCATCTCTCTTCAGTAAACCAGTCATTGACTCCTACATCTTGCCTCTTCTTAGTCACCTTTCTCAGTTAAGGAAACGAGACCTTCTGAGCAACCTTACAATCACAGTTTTTCAATGATCTTGTATACTAACTAGTAAATTTGGCTAGTATTTTCTAGTCTGTATTAGCCAGCCAAGCCCCCTCAAAAATACAATTTATTTAGGATACACTTAAAATCTCAGCTTCAATGGAGACCATGGGGATGTCACTGAGATCTCTTCTGGCATGTATCATACAGTCAACACTTCAGAAGGACACTTTCTGTGTATCTATTGACTGACCTTTCTTCATCATATCAAACCTTCCTCTCCTCTCCAGTCTCCTCTACAAAGACAGGGATGTCAACCTTGCCTCTGCCAGAGCTGCCTGCCTCAATCATCCTTCTCTGTACTTTAAAGCACTAGGTTATTTCCTGCCATTCTGACCCGGACTCTGGTAGGATGCAGCTCCCCTTAAATATCTGCCAGGCACACAGATTTTTCTCCCTGATCTCCTTCACTGAGATTCCTACTTGCTGAAGGTCATGCTGCAAATGTCTGTGAAGAGCCATGCTGGCCAGGCATTATAGTGAAGAGCATGGGGTTGAAACCTTCCCATTAATACTATCCTTTGCTTTGTGAAAGCCTATCCCATGTTGCAGCTGGGGCCATGATGCTCCATAGTCTGCCAGCCTCTCCAGTTCTGATTAGAGCTGGGTCTGCCCTTGGTAGTGGTTACCTCGTATTTCCTTATCTGTCTGTCCTTATTGACCATCTGTGTTTGATCATATATTTTGCTGTGCTTGTACTGTCATATTTATAAACAGAAATAATGGCATGGTCCAAATAAAACATTTGAAATATAAAACAGCATGAAACAACTAACCAAGTTCCTGGCTGCYGTATCGTAGCTGAACATTCATTTAAATCTGTGGAATCTCACTAGGAACAAATTTGGCCCAGCATCTACCTAGAGTATAAAGGACATTCCCTCAGAGTTCTCTAAAGCTAACTCAAGCAGCACTGTAAAAACAATACAAAAGCTTTAGTGTGAGGGAGAATATGGAGACAGAGCAATAGGAAATCTGGGCTCTCCTCGTAGTTTGACCACTAACAAAGCATGTGACTTTGGACATCTTTCATCTCTTTTTCCCCTTCCACATTTATTTGCTTTCCATCTTTAGACTGTAGGCTTACTGGAACCAAGATTTTTCTTATGATGAGTTTGTACAGCACTTAGAACAAAAGGGCACCATTGACCAGCAGAACAAACGAAGAACCCCCCAAAAGCAGTAGATTTCCTAATTCTCAAAAACCCTCTGATGGACCCTTTGATAGTCCTTCTGATTTGTGGACTGAAATGCAGTATGATACAAGAAAATGAGGAGGAGTCAGCTATGCCTACACAACAAATTAGAGATTGACACACTGTGCATGTAAGAGGTAGAGTCACTTGACTGAGAAGCCAACAGGCTAGTAGGCCCACTGGCAGGGTGCCTCTACGTGAGGTCACCACCTCTATGAAGGAAACAGGATGGCTGCTGGAGCTGCAAATGCTCCCCAGAGCTCAAGCACACCACAGCCATCAGGTGACAGAGAGGACAGGCCACCAGTGGGTTGAGGAAATGCCTCCACATTGCTAGCACAGAGGCTGCTGCAGTGCTGACTGCACAGACAAGAGCTACGCATAACTACTCCGTGCAGATGAGATCACTCTGAAGTTTCTTGCTTGTGCTAATAGTATGAGATAATAGGCATTCTCAACTGGCAGCCAAAGCTCCATCACTGCATGCGTATCAGTGCCTCCAGACTGGCAAGACCATCATGGACTGAATCAGACTTTAAAACCAAATTGCAGATACAGTCTTCTAAAGGGAAGAGAACATTTGAGACACAGAAGGACAAGATCAACACTAGATAAAAAGTAAACACCCAAATAGATTAAAAAAAATTTGACCTTAGAGCGTAAAATCTAGTGATAGTTGAAAAGAAACATAGGAATGAACGAACAACGACCAATATAACCTCCATATTTGGGGCACTCAGAGAAGGTAGTCAGACTCTGGGGCTCTAAATATTCTGGCTCTAGCAAAATCTCATTTTATCATGGGCAAATTTAAACATATGCAGAAAATCTTGTGAGATGAAGGCAGAGAAGACAAAGAAAAGGGACATGATGGGTCTATTGATCTTCTTTACCTTTTATTTTGAGGGAAACAAAATCCAGGAAGATCCCAATGTGAAACTGAAAGAGCAAACACCTTAACAGAAATAATAGAGATCAAATGTGTACTGATCCACCAGTTACATTATGGAAAGTAAATATTACAGAACTAGAAATGTGTGACATTACAGTATTTTTACACAGACTGTGTGATATACCAGAAGTACATTAAGGAAAAAGAAAAAAGGATGACAGCACAAGGAAGCACTGAGCTCAGCAACCTGAGACAATGAGACTATCTTGGGCATAGTTAACCAGTTTAAAATTAGCCATGCATATTTCTCTAGCTATAGATAAACCAGGGGGCTCCAAACAGTCTGACCTGGTATAAACAGGGTGAAGGAAAACAACAGAGAAACAATCTTTTCAATGTGATTTCAACAAAGCATCATAAAATGATCACACCTGAATAATAGTTCTTCCTGAGAGCAGCCCAGCAATCCTGTCTCTGCATTACTCAGCACTGCCTTAGTACTTCACTTCATGCAAGGTAATTATCAGAGGTTTTATTTTGCACCAACTAGTTTTTGTTAAGCACCTAGGAAAAAGATTTGCAGTTTTATCTGCTTTTCCATAGTACTCCAGATCACAAAGATTTCTCAGTATCCAGAGGTATTTTTTTCTGTCTGCTCAGAAATTATTAATGGTATATACTTTTTCTCCTCCCCAGATTTTATATAGACCGTTGGTCAGGGAAGGTGAGGATTTTGTGGCAGTAGCAGAGCTATGAGAGGTAGTTTTCCAGGGCTAGAGATGCTTTGATATTTGAAGACATTTTTATCAAAATGCTTTATTGCTAGGGTGGTTTTTATGTTTTTGTTTTATAGCAGAGATTCCAGGTACATCTACATGGATATACTGAGCTCTTGAGCACTTTTTTTTCATTTTCAGATATGCTATATTTGTGTCCAGACCATATGGCTCTTTCCATGTTAAGCCCAACCACATGGCAAGAGATTTTTCTAGTTCTGCCACCAAGGCTGTAGCTTGTTGAAATGTGTGGTGCCATACTAAAGCCCAGCTAATCAACAGTCTTTACTAAAATGAAGGAAAGTGATTCTGCAACTATTATGCTCTACCAGTTTTCCTAACTGCTTCAAGCAATTTATTCAGAAGACTTTTTGACTAAGTGAACATGAAGGGATCTCACCAATCAGCTTCTTATTATATTTGTTATGTATTTCTAATACTACATCTTAAGGATATTGGAGATACTGCCTATGCAAGCTCTCCAGGAAGGAAGGTTTCCTTGCTCGTCTTCACAAGTCAGTTTAGTGAGATGGAATGAGGAGCTGCTGTTTTGTGTCAAAGATCTGATGCATCCCTTTGCATCTGTCAGTTCTGCTTTAAATGGGTAGCTGAAAAGAAAATACTTCTCAATAGAGATAAGCATGAGGTAAGCAGAACAAAGAGTTCAGTCTGGTCTTGAGTCTAGTTCATCTCTACAGCTGGGAAAGGCAGCAATGGGAAGGGAGGATAAYGGAAGGCAGGCAGGCACACGGCTTCTGAAGTAGGCTTTCACACGAGCACTGCATGTTTAGGTGATGCTCCTGTTCAGACCCGAGTCCTAGCTACTTTTGGCATCCTCATGACACAGTGTGGACTGCCAGAGTGTCTGTTCTTGACTGCTTGCTCTGTACACCCAGAAATTCAGAGCTCAAGCTGTGAAATTAAGCTAGGAACTTATAGGTGTGGACAGAAGGTAAGTTAAGACACTTTCTAGCATTTGAGTGTGGGCTGATTTGTCAGTGTAGAAACAACCAGTATTATTTACATCTCATCTAGGGAAAGGATTACTACTGATATATTGATGCCTGGCAGTAATATTGACTTGAGTCTTTTGAGATCATTTCCCAGGCATTCAGCCACACCAGGGCTGCTGGAACACATCGCTCTGCAGGCATGCACCTGCTGCGTCACATGGGACCCAGCGGTGGTGGACCCACGCCACTGGTCACCGAGCTCCTCTTGATGCTATTCTAGCTTTCAGGTGGGCCCATTTGTCTAACTATTTAGTGTTTGGGGGCTTTGGACAGTTGAATGATGTCTGAAATGTGCCTGTAAATATTTGAAATGAATGGTCAAGTCATTGAGATTAATGAGGTTTGTACAGGTGGCTTTCTCTTCTTTTTTCTTTTTCTGTGAGTGTGTGTGTGTGTGTGTGGAATTGCTTGGAGGCTCCTTGAAATAAATCGGGCTGACATAGGCTCAGATGCATTGCTTTTAAATCTGTGGTTTATTTTCTCAATACGTGCTATACTTGCATGAATATTTTTCAAGAGTGCAGTTCATGCGCATGTGCAGAACTGTGTGCAAAATCTGCATTAAGGTCTGGGCATGATATACTTTATAGTCTCYCTTGAAGATTTTCTCTCCGATGGCTTCTGATTTCTTTGGTTTATCATTCACTGTATGCATGTGAAAAAGTGTATATCTGAAAAAAGAACGATCTGGAGTTTTTGGCTTATCAATTATGTAACGATTTATTTACTTAGCACTGGAACTTAAAAAACTGAAATATGCTAATACCTCATATCCTCATTATTACAGAAAGTCACCATTATTGATAAAGGAAGACAAAAAAAATCCTTCTCCTACAACCCTACCTAAGAACACTTCCCTGTGTTCCAGACAGCTTTGTCTGTTAACCTTGTTTCCCATCATTCCTAGGAATTAATAACTTAAGGCACAGTTACTAATAATGTTAAATTATGATACAATTTCTGTGGATGTTTTGTTTAGACTGTGAAAGTGTAACCTTTCACCCCTCAAATGGCAGCCAACACTCTGCTCCTTCCTGATGCATGATTTCTTTAATCATTTTATTTTAAATRACACATAATAAGTTATGCCTTTTTCTCTATTTCTCCAAACAAATTATATTTAGGTTTCACATCTAGGGTTTCACCCCTATTTAGTGAGAAAAAATGGGGCATTATGAGAACATAATCTCTTTGATTATTTGTGAGAACAAGAACTTAAGTATAATTTCAGATAGAGATGTGGGTCTTCATGAWACTTATTCCAGAAGAGGACATTTTAAATAGACAGACACCAGTTCTTGTTATTGCTTTTAACCTGTGGGGATACATTAGCCTTGTTTTAGTATTACGTGTCATCTCACAGTCAGAAGTGCTTGATCTGCCAGCAAACTGAGCGTCATCTTTATGCGCTATTTAGATGACTGCATTGTTCATTGACTACTCAGGACCAGGAGCCTGGCTAAGCTCTCTCTGCTCACTGTCCCAGCTCCAGTTGGTCACAGCTGTGCAACATAAACACCTTTGTCACCCATTCAACCAGGTGTTTTCAAAGCCTTTTAAAGATGCAGGGCCCATACTTCCTTCCCCTGTTAGACACAACATCAATAGCAATTAACAATGATACTGATTTAACATTTAAAATTCTTGTAATCCATGTAAGAACTAAACTAACCATAGATGCTAGTCATTGCATAGTGATAAACTTGTTGGTTTTTTTCAAACCATACGCTTATTCTCAGCTGTCCCAAGCAAGAATGACTAAAGTTTGCGTGACACCTTTCTTTGGCAAAATGTTTGATTTTGTATCCCTAACCTGTGTGGTTTCTGGGAGAACAGGTTAGCTACACTCTAGTAGGGACATCTCACACAACAGCTGCCCTTTCTTTTCTGGCACTGATACTGTCTGCAGCCAAATTTTCAAATAGTGTCATTTTTGTCAAATGGACACAGTTCCTTTGATTCCAAATCATCATTACTTGTTTGTGTTCTTTCTTCTGTCTTTTTACACATCTGCAGTCTCCAGTGCAGCTGGCATCAACTTCTAGCAACACAAATATTCTGATTTTTCACATTTTGGCTGACTAAAAGGGCAATAAGGGACAACTCACACACACTTCTTTGATAATGTTCTGTAACAGAAATACTAAAAAACTGTAACACTAAATATAAGTTTTTAATATTCTGGTACCATTTTCCACCAAACTAGACAAAAAGTAGTAAGAACTAGTGATTAYTATGCCCAAAAAAAGAGCTTCCTTGCTTGAAAGTCTTGCTCTAAGACCTAAGCTGCCTTTGTCAGACATTGCAATGTCAAGGTTTCTATGTCTAGTAATAATAGCTGTGATATGCATGATCACATCTTAGTTTTATTGTCTTTTATGGTGGAGACAATCATCTGTGACAAGTCCATGTTATTTAGCTTTTTTCCAAGAGACATAAACACATCTACAGTGACTCCACTTTTCATGTACCACTAGTCTGGTCTCATTTCCAGCTGTATCTCTCACAGTTGCAGTCCACATTTCATTTGAGTTTTTTTTTTTTTTTTTTTAAGCTGATTGATACATATATAAAATCTTTTAAAATCTTTCCCTGGATTTTAGTTCTACTGCTATTGTCAATGCTCTACCAAGTGCTTTTGCAAAAGCCTGATCTCTCCTAGGATTGCATTCAAAGAGCTAATCATAAATCTTCAGAGAAAATGAAATCCTTTTARTCTTGGATAACATTTGCCAAGCCCTTTTTGGTCATCATGATAAATGTGACACAGTCAGTCTCTGCTGACATTGGCCTCTCAGAAATCTAAGTTCTGAAACTTTTTATATGCATGGACTAAGCATCCTTGTCTATGTAAGCCTACTGATTTCCAGGTTTATTGATATCTATGGCATACATGTTATAACTCTCCAGAAATGACCTTACAGGGGTGTGAGGACCATATCAGCTTCTTCCTTAGAAGCATCTGTAAATAAGACAGGCTTAAGCTCAGGGTGGGACCTTGATAAATATCTCAGTTTTGCAAATTTGTTTTAAGTATTGCATTCATGTCTCTGACATTCTTGTTCAGCTCTCTCAGGATGCTTTTCTAAGCAGATAATTTAAGCCCAAATGCCCATATATATGTCAGCATTTCCAGGAATCTTTATATTCTCTCTGTTGATGTAGAGGTACTAGTGATGGCTTTAACTTTACCAGGACTTATATACCTAGCTGTATTATTTGTGTCCTTGTATATAACTTAATTTACACAGATTTTAATTACGTTCATTTAACTTCAGCTGTTTCCTAAGTAACCTCTACTCATGCCCTTCTATTCTTATTCTCTGGATCAAAGAATGTTCTATGTAACCTCTCATAACTTCTGTACCATAAAAAATGCACTGTCATTTTTCCTGTGAAATATACAGAAATGATAATGTGAGGACAGTATAGACTAAGAACATGCCAAATATTATTTTCTATTGAATATCTCTCTTCCAGTAAGGAGAAGAAAATGATCAGTTCTTCCCAAGTGAATTTAATTCTCTATTCTATATATAACCAAAATATTCTGCGATTTTACTGTAAAATGATCAGTGACCATTCCCATTCTGGTGGATCTTCTAGTTACTTTAGGATTCCAGAGCAATGAATCTCACAGGCATTTCTGTGTCTGTCTTAGATGAAAGGAATTTCATCATAGGAATGAGGTATGAGATAGATGGGTTCCTTCCACCTTCTTATGTATGCAATAGAGAGCTTCCTCCTCCCTGAGAAGCCTTCCTCTGTTTCCTCCTTCTCCTCTTTCTCAATGGTTTTGATCCTCTGCCTCTCCAGAAAGTATAAACTTTAAACAACAACAAAGGAGTGACACATTTTCCTACAAAATCAAAACCTTTTTTCCAAAATCCAAGTTGTCAGCTTCCCTATCCACATAGTTCCTTCTCAGGGAAAAGACCACTCTCTAAATCTTCAGTTTTATTAATCACCTTTGCTGCCTTTTGGCATGCTCGCATGAGCATTTCCAGTACCATGGACACATGTTTGTTACCGGAAGATCTATCTGAGGTCAGTCTGGCAAGGARCACAGTCCAGCCCTGGAACAGGTCACTTGGAGAGGCTGAGGAATTGCCATCTTTGGAGATTCTCCAGACCTGAGCAGACAAAAACACGGCTGACCTTATACAGTGATTGCAAAAGTCCTGCTTCAAGGAGAATGCCAGACCAGATGTCTGCAGTGGCTGTCTCTCCAAAACATTTCTGTAAGCCTAGGACAAAAGTTAAGGGCCGAGACACCTTCAGCTCTGATACTGRTCAGCGCTTCTCAGGGGATTTTCTGGGAGCTAACAGTGCTACTGTCATCCTCTAAGCATCCTCTAAGAAGTGCGCTATGCAAGGTTTTGGAAGTTTTTTTTTAATTTGTGTAGCTTGCTGTACTGCCTCTGTTTCTAAAAGCTGGGCACTGTCTTCATCTGTGTTGTTTGTTGTAGCTTCATGCTAGTTTTTACRGATTCCAGCTTTGATCCTTGTGACTCTGCCACATGTCTACTTATCATGCTATTTTGGACAGCACCCACCCCCCCCCAGTGCTCATTTCTCCACTTTCTATGAACTTCAGATGGAAGTAGCTAACTATTTTTTGCTTGGCAAATTCAAATTGCCTTGTCAAAAGTTATTTTTGGATCTTCCAGTTGTTCCTTTGAGTGTCTGGCACAATAGTCTCATTCCTAATCAGGGACTTGGTTAACCCCTCCAGCGAGGCAGTGAGATTGCCTCCTAAGGGTTCAATCATTCAGAAGACTTCTGTTTTCGCTCTTTCTTCCTTTTGTCTCTATTGAAAAACAAATAAATCACATGTTGAGGAGTCATATGATAGCCAATACACTCATATACAGTGCAGTATTCTTCAAATTTATGTATGACAGTTTCACAGTTAGCCCTCTCTGCATGCRTTAACTGAAAATTATTAAAAACATCAAGTGCCTGAGAATCACTGATTGCCAGGAATAAAGCTACTTTCTGATGATCTGCTGTCTTGCTGGCAATTACAACTTGCAGAGACAGGGAAAATTCCTGTCTGAACCATCTTCAGTTGTCCTTGCCACAACCAGCAATTTTACGACAGGGTGTCTAACTGCTCCCTTCTAACAGTCGGGAATTTTTCCTAAGCTCATTTTATATGTAGTGGCAGGTATTGTTCAGTAACTAGCCAAAATCAAGGCATCTTATGGACTTCTGCTTTATTTGCCCATAGCATGACGTACGAGCTAGTCCCACTGGTTCATCTCTGAGCCCCTCAGAGCTGCTGTTTCACACCAGGACATCTCAGCAAGTCGGGCAGCAGCTGAACCGGGCCCTTCTCCACTCCACAACAGATTTTCTCAAGGGAAGGTGGTTAGAGACCAGCCAACAGCTGGTGAGGCCCACTGACATCAGGTTTCTTGAGCAGAAAGCATCCCCAGGTGAGACTGTGCCATCCTCCTGCAGGCAGCCAGGGCATCTCCCATCCTCTGCCGAGCAGCTAGCTGGTCTTCCATGAAGAGACATAGGTTGCACGAGACCCTTCAGAAAGCCTCCTTACAGAACCCGGCTTTAGCTGTGCCTGTCTTGCCCTTATGCTCATCCAGATAGCTCCTTCATTATAGTTGTGGAAACATGCCATAAAGTCATGGTTTATGTGTGGAGTGATTTTAAATTTATTTTTCAGTTGCAGGGCTTTTATTTTCATTTAGATGTAGGATTATGTTGTCAAATTAGCTCTGAAAATAAACTCCTGACCTTGTTTGGCTTTTCTTGTAGAAATGTCTCTTCTTAATGAAGTTTTAATTGCTTTAAGCTTTTCTAATTTCAGTCAAGTATTTTTGAAATCTTTTTTCCCTGAAGTTTACTCTGCAGGTCTGATTCTAGTGCTTGTCAATTCCTAGATTTTTCCTTACTGGAATCATATCTTTGCTTTTTGCTGGTGCAGTCAAATAAGCGGAAGATATTTCCTTTGATTCATTACCCAGCTGAATGCCAGAAGTCTCCCTATAACTACCATACAGCTCATGTTAATAAGACAGTGTACACTAATGCTGTCATTAGCGTATGCTGTCCTGCAGCCTCTGATGACAGCTGGACTTTATAAAAACCACATTACCACTCAGGAAAATTTGTTGCTAAGAAAAGTGAATAGGCACATATGCAGTGAGACTGCAGATTCCATAGTTCCTCTGTTCTTCTTTGTTTATACAAGATAAGAATTAATTTTGTGTAGTGATATACTTAGATACAGATCAATCTGCTACAGTGTTGAGCAAGCACACTCTCATTACTCCATCATCCATTTGTCTTCCAAAGATTTTTTTAAAGCCTTGAAAGCATAAAGTATCAAACAGTTGAGATTCTATCAAACAATAAAATGCATGGGCTTGATTCATTGCTGGTGTCACCTAAATGATCTATGGGATTACATCACAGATCATCTCAGGTCCTTGTGTCATTATGGTGATTACATACTAGTTTTACCAGAATTAAAATGAAATTGGAACCCTAAACTATATTTTTATAAAAGGTAACTGCTTTATCTATTTTTATTAGATGTGTCCTATAGCTTGCAGTATGCTATAAAGTAGCTAGGAAAAAACTCTAAACGATGCATTTTCTGGATAAGCGAGATGTTCTTCTAGCTACACTTGGTACTTGCTGTATTAACATTCTTTTCTTAATTATTTACTGACATTTACAGCAGTACCTAAGGTTCTTCATTCAAATAAAAAAAAAAGCTTCTATATAAATCAATGAATAATTATTTTAGAGTTTATTTTATTTTATTTTTGAAGGCATACTTTAACTAGAAATGTGATAGCAAGCACATATGTAAGAGCATATTGAGACAGTACTTTAGCAGGAATATTTTAAGGAATGTAAGGAGTACTGGAATAGCCAAAATGGTATATATGCATATTATGCACACATCATGCTGTCTATATATGTATATATAACTTGAATTAATTATTTAAAGGAGTTGAGGATACTGTCTCTTATTTTATGATAGCATTCATTGATTATTTCACATGATGGCTGTTTAAAACTGAACATTGCCTCAAAATCATTCAATTTTAAAACAATATATCTAATTGTAGAAGAAGTATTCTGAAATCATTATCTTTTTCACTTGGTAAGGATTAAATAACAAAGTCTGTATTCTTTATTGCTGATTTCTACTATTAAACCAACTACATATAAGCAGTGCTGATTGCAATATAAAGAATTATTCTCTTGGGTCCTACTTGTATTCATTCTCATTCTACACTTTAAAAACCCATTCATCAATTACGCTGCAGTGGCACCAGAGCCTAGCATGTGCATATTATCTTTCACTC
>NW_028186945.1:968376-997690 GCF_003343005.1 Rhea americana | reverse complement strand
GCCGCCGGGGCGGGAGCTGCTCTGCTGGGGCGGGAGCCGCCGCCGCCTGCCTAAGATGGCGGTGCCTTTGCTGGGCGCGGAGTCGCCCGCAGCGTAGGCCCGGAAGCGCAAGCACGCCGCAGACGTCCGACGGTCACGCCGCTGAAGTTTGTTTTAATCATTAGCCTCGCGACAGCACGACGCCGGCTGAGCCGGTTAATTACCTTTTCGGCTATGGCGTGCGGGATGAACGCGCTGCGGGGGGCCGCAAGCCACAGCAGAGCCTCACGCCRGCAGTACAGCTGCATTTCCTGTTACACGAGGAATATTTCTTAGTGTTCAAACTACCATTTTGTTGCAGTAGATAACAGTTCCATGGGCTTGCGCTTGGTTTGCTTTTTGCTTTTCCTCACCTTTGCGTCAGCGCTGTGGAAGTCGCTGGAGCCGCGGCGCAGGCCGGCTCGTCCTGAGCCCCGGCTGCGGCTCGCCGGAGGCGGCGCTGGGCAGGCGCTGGGAGGCAGCGCGAGCCGGGGCTGCTACGCCTGRAACCCAAACGCACGCACCAAAGGCACCTTCCGGCTCCACCTCACTTACTCACCTGTGGGAAAAACACTAGCGTCTTTGCAAACGGCGGCTCCGGGGGCCTCCCGCCTCTGCGAGCCACGCGGGCGGCCGCTGCGGCCCTGCGGGAGCCGAGCTGGGTGCCCGGCCCCGGCCCCGGGCCTCCTGCCTGCAGCGCCCGGTGCCCCGGGGCAGCCGCCGGTGCCGGCGTACCGCGTCCTCTCGGGGCTCACCCGCCACAGGGTGYGCAGGGAGAGGGCGAGAGCTTCTGCAATGCAGATTGTTCATTTTAAATGTGCTTTTATTTCTTTGGCTGGTAAGATGGTTCCTTTGCTGTTTTATTTGTCGCTTGTCTTCCTTAGCTTGTATGCCGAAATTGGCACTTCATTTTCACTTCAATCCCAGCCTAATATTAATGCAGGCAGCGATGTAAGAATGTGAAAAAAGAAATCCGATCCTTACGCTCTGTGAACCCACTGGTGATGGATTAAACACAACATATTTTTCCTTATATATTATGGAAATACTTCTCGCATGTCTGAAGATACACGGTATTATCTAAAGCACCCTATTCAGACATGCAAGCGAAGTTGCCTCTGCTGCACTCTGAGTAAACAGGATCAGGCTAATGGTGTTTTGTGTAAATGAGGCACATGTTAGATTGAGTGCATTCAGGTCTGTTTATCTAGTTACGATTTTTCTTTGCAAGAGCCTTTCAGTCTTCAGTCTCTTTATACAAATGTCCCTTGCACTGCATATCTGGGGGATGGGGGAAGGTGTAAAGAAGTTCAAGATTTTACAGCTGAATTGAATACTGAGGGAAATGGATACCAAGGTCAGGTTAAGAATAAAGAAATTGATTCAAAGGGCAGTGGTACAATGGAAAGGCCTAGACTCTAGCAAAACATTTTCCTTATCGTGGTTCTGCTATATAAAAAAGTCAGTTGTAATATAAAGTGACGATGGAAGGAAAATGTTTTGGAAACTGAACATAGCAAAATTTTGCCAGTGATTTATCGTATATGTATTTTGATTGCTCCTTTGCCACTGTTCAGCTTCTCTGCACAAAGATGCAGAGTGGCAGACCCTGGAAATGGATTCTTTCCAACAGACCCCTGCCAGCTCTGGTCATTGATCCAGACGTATATGCTGGCGCAGGAGCAAAAGGCTGGATCTAAATCCTGCCATGAATATTTTCAGGAGTAAGCTATTTCACGCTTTAGTGTTATTACAGTTCTGAATATGTGTATAATGCAGTACTGTATATCAAACAAAACCCTACATAGTACTGCAGATGTGACCCCTTCTGTTTTTTCTATGGTACCTAGGAATAGGAGGATAACAGCACAGAATTAATAGGTTTTCTATTGCAGCTCTCGACTAATTATTACAATATTTTCAAGATACTACCACAAAGTGCCACATGGAATGTATTTATATTTGGATAGATTTCATATTGTGTTAAAAATAGGCAGCTTCACTTAAATCACATGGATATCTACTATATGCTCAAAAAAGCTTCCGTATGCAGCAGTGCAGAAAAAATTATGTAATTTTTCTTCTTCTTCTTCCTTTTTTTTTTTTTTTTTTTTTTTTTTGCACAGCAGTAGGCTGTGGAGTTTTCTGATCCATAACGGAAAACTGAAATGGGTAAGCAGTGGTTTGGGACATCCGTAGGCCTCAAAGCAGAGTCTAAATTTACACAAGACATACATGGCCATTTGCAGACCAGCTCATTTCACTTAAACAAACACAGGACCAGTTTCAGCTAGCTAGAAAGATTTCATGAAGCTGAAGTGCTTATTTTAGAAACAGATAGAGCTGCCTAGGTTTCAGATCAAAGGTGAATCTAAAGGCAACTTCACCAAACCAGGCAAAGAACCTTGCAGCTGTCCGGGGGTATTATTTTGCCACAGCTCCTTTCAATTTGGCTTTGAACTAGTTGATTTAGTTACACAAAACCACTGTGGTTTTGGTGTTTTTCTCAAGACATACAAAAGGTTTATTTAAAACATGCTTGACCTTATAGAAAACAGCAACAGACTGTGTAACAGAGGTGGGATCAGTAAAGTTATACAGAAATCACTCCAAAAAGCTACAGAATGAGTTCTTGTGGTATGTATCTGAGGGAGAAGTAGCTTTGCTCCAGCACCAGACCAAGGCTGGGTCTAGAGCATCTTGTCTTCTCCCAAGTCTATGTCATTTAAGAGGCCACAGCCTCTGCAACTTGCCTGCCAGTTCCTATCTTGGTAGCAATGCTGGAACTCACCTCTCTACTGCTCCGATGGGGAAAACTTCTCTCAGCAGCCCCTGAGGTTGTAGGACCCCTYACTGTTGCCATGGGAGAGAGCTACAGCTGGGATGAGGAGCTCACCCATGAATCTGCATGTAGGATAAACCCACTCGGAAGAATCAATGTGGTTTCAGAGAGAAATGTCTTTACATTTATCCGTACATGAAACCTCTACAGGGCATAAATCAAAAAATACAAATTTATGATATAATTTTAATGCCTATTTGTAGAATTCTTCAGATGGTATCCTTCTTTTTATGAATTATATATTAGATATAAGATTCTCTATGAACTAGGTATTTTCCACAATTTTCACAATTCCGCACAGTCTAAAGACTTACTATAAAGCATTTTAAAAAATAAAAACTAAGACTTAAAGATAGTTTACTTAAATGTTCTGGTCAACCCCAATTACAAAAATATACCCTAATGCTATATACCCTAATGCAAGATCATTTAAGATTAAAGATTTCTGCTGAAACCTGTTTACTATTTCAGTACTGACTGTTCCTGCAGTCTGCCCAAATTCCTAATTCCTTGTTGAACTCTTGTAAATCTGGCTCAGTTCTGCTTGGTGGCAATGACTTCTATGATTGGGCTTATGTGCTCTATGAAAAAGCAATTCTTTTATTTTTAATGTGACACCTTAGTTTAATTAAATACATCTTTGTTAATCCTTCATTTACCTTTTCTGTACTGTTCATTACTTGACGTGCTTTCATTGCATCCCTTTCTGGTTTGTGCTTTGCCTTTAGGATAAGTTTACGCGAGAGGGAAGCAAGCACCCATTAAGCAAAGCTTTTCCCCAAGGCCGGGAGCCACGCACATTCCTCAATCAGTAGCTTGGGTAGCAGATGCCTTTAATACTGAAGCTGACTCCAGGAGAGAGCGTGGCATCCTGCTGACCTCAGATTGCTCCTTGCACAGCAAAATACATAAATAAATACTCCTGGTCTACACTTCATGACATGGGAGCTTTCCTAGCCCTCTAATTCTTTCCTGTCTCTGAAGCTGTCCCTGAGTTTTCACCATCTTTGCCACGTCCTGTTGTGAGAGGAAGCGCCGAGAACTGAACACTGCTCCCAGTAAGACGGCGCATGCGATTTACATAATTCCATCGTAGTCTTTCGTACATTATTCTTCATTCTGCTCCTGGTGGATCCGCACACCTTGGTAGCTTTGCTGACTGTTGCTGTTTGCTCAGCTAAGGTCTTTATCCATTTGTCCATAGCAATAGCTCCCAGGTGACTCACGTGCTTTTGAAAATTTTACTGTGGAACTATTTCCTGAATATATGCACTTAATTAATGATATATCCACACAGCACTATTTGTGAGCACAGTGAATGAGCCCTGTTGGATACTGAAATCAGTATACTTTGCAGATGTGCCCTGTAGACATGCCCTTAGCGTCTGAAAAATAATGTGTGAGTAGTACAGACGGTTCCCTTCCTCACAGTTCAGATAGCAACACTGAGCATCACCTGCCAAACTGCTACCCCTTGCTCATCTTGTTTGTTTCAGCATGCAGATTTCCTCAAATTCTTCTCAATGTGTGATTAATCTATAAAATGTGAGGGCTATTGCAGGAGTTCTAACTCAAATTCTCATCTTCTGTTTCAGTTTTAACAAAGAGAATGGTAATTCTAGAGTGGGACTTGGTCATTTTTTTCATTAGCAGAGCTGGTCAGAAATGAAACAAATCACCATCCTAAAGAAAATGTCAATAGTTTGAAAAGATTTTTTTTTTAGAATTCTCATTCAAGAGCAAATTTTCAATTTTGTGAAGAACAAAAGATCTGAGGGAAAAAAAAAGGATGTAAGACAACTGAAATATTTTTTCTTTTGTAATGTTGATGTGTTTAATTTCAGTACTACCTAAACATGATTACTTTAGCATTTTGATTTTTGTAACACTGTAAATATAAGTAAAATAGTAACATTAAATTTCTATGTCATAGAATGAAATTCTAGTCATAATGAAACATCACAACATAATTAAAACTGCAAAGTTCAGATGACTCATTTTGACCTTTTCCGTAGCAAATTTCACTGAAATCAACACATTCCAATGAGACAAGGTGATTTAAATAAATTTGCTTTTTTTTTTTAGCAGAAAACTATTCTATTAAAAACATGTTCAAAAGTTCCAGTTGCTAACCTTTGTCATTTCGGAAATTAAGTCTATTCCTTTTTTTGTGTGTCCCTTAACTAGTTTCTGACGCAGGAGTTTTTCCGCTGAGTACCTGACCACTTCATTTCTTTTGTAGCTTCACTTGGTGGACTTTACTAAAGGCTACTGAAAGTCCAAATAAATTTTATCTCCTGTTAGTTATTAATTATTCTAGAAGATTAAAAAGGTACCATTTTCTTTTGAAGAAACTGTGCTAATTAGACTCCATTGTGATCTTTAATGCTTTGTTATTGTTTTAATTATAATTCCTAAAATTCAAAAAATGGCATGCCAGATTTTCCAGGTCATTCACTTCCAAAGGCAAACACAGCATTTTCTGTGCATAAATTTTCAGGTAAAGTTGCCAGTTTTAGTGAGGTTGTGTTAGCTTCAGCTCTGCCATTTCATCCTCAAACCTTTCATAGTTGCTGGGTGCATTCCTCTGAACCAGATGACTTACCACTTTTCAATTTATCACTTTGTTTCAGCAACAGGTTTTCTGGGACACCTCTATCTCTGCCAGCACCTCATTCTTAAAATCAAATATGTTTTCTGAGCCAAAAAAATATTATTATTTTATTTTTGCGGAAGCTGGAATAAAAAAATCTTGGTGGGTCAATTTTGCCTACCCGTATTTTAGATATCGCCAGCTTCCATATGTACGAAGACTGAGTTCTTCTATCATCTTGCCCAGTGCTGTCTTTTAGTAGGGTGGGTTGAGTTGTAGGAAATCATCAGGCAGAGCATTACTGGAACTTCTAGAGACATTATGGAAAGGGGAGTTTTTAAGTGAGATCTGAAGGTAATAATGAGAGTATCTTGTAGAACTTTACAGGCAGCTTCTCTAAAGTATCATGGGAGACCTGGGAAAAGCAACAAAAATAACAGCCAATAAATAAAATGAATAGCTTAGAATTATAATAAGTCAGGATGGGAACTCATCTCGTCCAGTCACTTCCAAGCTGGTGCAGTAATCTGTCAACATGTCACTGTGTCTGTATAAGTGCCTGGGCAATAGAAAATGATCCCACTAGGAGGTGACAGAACAGATCACTGTGGTCCCCTAGTAAGTCCATGCTCACTGTCCATTGATGGTAACTGTCATGGGCTTACTGTATACATGGCAGTTTCTCTCAAAGCAGTCAGCTGTCTGTTATGAGGTGCTTTATTCAGGGTATTCCGGATGAATTGTCTATTGTGTATTCTCTTTTGTGGAATTTTAGTTTCTTATTCAGTTGTTTTTCTTTATAAAAGTCACTGAGATAAAGTGCATGGTTGTTTTCTGTGTACTGTAAATTATAACAAAAACTTTTCTGTGGAAGCTGAAGTAAAGCCATGGCCAACAGACTAGCTTTCCCCAGTGCAGAGCTTATATCAAGTGTAGGTTTCAATACTGGGTGGAGGCATCCATCAGAGTTGGCAGGGGTGGTTTGGAGCAGCAGTGGGCTTGAGAGGCAAGTCCTGCACTGTCCCRTTTCCACACAGGAGCAAAGCAATTCTGGTCTACACGCAGACTACTCTTGGGTAAAACCAAAACTGTGGAGACTGAGTCCCAGTGTTCATCTGAAGTGCTCCTAGAGGGATCTAYTTCTGCCTGCAAGGCCGCAGGTGACAGTGCCAGAGGCAGTGACTTCTGCACCACCTGCCAGCAGCAGGTGGGAGAATATTGTGGCACTGATAGGACCTGCTGGTAGGCCTGCAGTGCAGAAAGTAGAGTTCTTCCCTGGCAGCCTCAAACCCAGCAACTGGAGGAATGCATGGGCCAGAGAACCAGGCTAAGTSTAGTCCAAAGTAAAACCTCTGAAATGCCTACCRTGTAGATTTGGGGTCCTCAGAACTAACTACTTTGATCTGCTGATCTTCATGACTTATAACTATGCAGACATAATCAAAGGTGATTTGAATCCGTGTTATCTCAAGGACTAATCCAGGTAATCTCACAGTGCTTGGAAAACCAACAAACTTCACACAAAATTCAGGATTCCTTATCCATCCAGCTGCCTTCTGAACTTTTCAACCACTGACTGTTTAAAATACAGTCGTAGCCATGAGTCTCTCTTTTTTTGCAGAACTGTATGAGCCAACCGTCTCTCCTTTCAGCAACCATTCAGTTAATATGAATCTAAACATTTGCAGCCAAACATGACAAAGAAAGCTGTGATCTAGTGAGAGGGAATGATTTAAAATCTGAATGTAAGGAGTATTTAGGTAAGCAGAAAAATACTTTGCTTTGAAATATCTAATACCCATAGCAATGCAACTCTCACAAGTGCTTCAGAGATGGTGTGAACCACAGGCTAGGATCCCAATGTCTGGTAAAATCCCAATACACAGATTTTACAGTAAGACAATACCTAACGGGGCAAAAGCAGACCTATGTTGCTCGCTAGCCAATCTAGGCATGTATTAGAAGCACAGTGCTTGAGTTTTGGCAGGCCCTGTCAGAAAAGTCTGCAATCAGCTGATGAGGGCCAGAATATTGGAGAGCAGGTCTGTCTTCCATGAGAGCAGAGAAAAGGGATCCTCTGTCACTCTGAGTAAATGCTTCATTGTCTTCTTCTAAAGAAGCCTTTTTACCTTCCTACAATCCTCCATCTACATTGTTCTATTTGGGTCACAAATACTCAAACTATTGAATTGGAGAAAAAGTGTGCCTGGAACCCATTCATTTTTGTGATTTTCCTTCAGTATTTCTAGCACGGAAATTTTCTGGGCACTGGCCACATTGCAATGTAATTGCTTTCGTGTAAGAATAGATGCAATATAAAAGAAGCTGTCAGAATTYGTGGTGTGTGCGCTTTTGCTCGAGGATTTGTTTCTGACCATCCATCCAATCCACTGACTTACAATGACACTGAGCAGAGAAAAAGAATGACTGCAGATTTGCATGCTTCTTATCATGTCAATCACTTCCTAAAAAAAACAACCTAAAACATGTTTATCAGGAGAGACTGTGAGTATCAACACTTCACAATATTAAAGAAATGTGTACAAATGACATACATTTGAGGTTATACCTTCCTGCTGTATGGACCAAATCCTCTGGCTTTCACACAGCCGCTAGTGAAACCATGCCATTTCAATGGGATTATTGCCAGCCATGAAATAAAACACGTGATAAGGCGTTTGAGCTCACCAGGGCTCTTGTGCCACGAGAAATAAACTGTCCTGGAGAAAACTGAAGAAGAAATTAAAAGCCAGTTCTCTATTTGCCATAGTGCTAATTCAGAGCATTGAGTCTCTTTCTGTTTCTTCCTAGGGAATGTTTAGAATTTATTTCAGTGTAACAAGATACTCCTTGCCTTTAATCTAGACAATAACTTGCTCAACTTAAAACCATTTTGTGTGCTGATTATTGTTAGAGAAAAAATAAGAAGGAAAAATTAAGGAATATATATTTAAACCAACCCTAGACAGCTTTCAATTATACAGCTTTTATTTATGTGAGAGATCACCAGAAGAATTTCTGGGGGTTTTCTTTCCATGTTAGCAATGAACAGTCTYTTTAGATGTGACTCAGCAGCCACCCAATCACATACATTTATATGTTCATACACATTTATCACCAGCTAATATCTGCTGTATCCTTGGTGTGCTAATCCATATACATGAAAAAAAAATTAATGGTATTTTCTCAGCAAGTTTTGACATTAAGATGATTTTTTCTTTTTATTTATTTTCCTCATTTTCTTACATGGTATTGTTAGTCACAATTTACAATAGAAAGTAAAAGAAAAATATCTCAAGTTCAGAAATATAAGAGTGGGAAGAGAAACAGTGAGGAGGAAGAGAAACATTTTTTCTTTTTCCTTTTTTCTTTTTAAACTTTCAGCTATGCATTTGCCTAATAAGCCCCAAGATAATTAGGATCTGATGCTCCGAGGTGTTTTTGTAGGGCGCGCCACGAAGCCTGCTGAAGCTGGCAGAAAGATCCCAATTCCCACAGCTCCCGTGTAACTGTGCGCGGGCTGGGGAGGCACCAGCCCCGGGAAGCTGCTGCTTCTCTCCTCTGTACTCCCACCTTCCTCTGCTTTGCCAATCAGTGCAGGCACCTGTGAGGAAACTTGCACTCTTTTATTGCCCTGGGGAAACACAGAAGATAGCTACAGTCAGACCCTCTGTACTTTAGGATGAATATGGACACACATGTCTTTTTGCCATAAATTCCAGGCATTCTTTTTTTTTTTTTTTTTTTTTTTTAATAAATGGAGAGCTATTGCAATAAGAGAACAGCACTTTCTTAGCTCGCTTTTCCCCCTCACCCTGCCCTTCTCTCCTCCCAACATAGTAAGAGACAAAGTCTCCCACTCTACCCCTTCGTTACCAGTTTGCTCCTGTGACAGTCTAACAAACTGATTAGAGAGATGTTCTTTTTGAGGTGTGCTGCAACACACCACTACGAGAGAGTGATTTTACGGTATGGGGGAAAATGTTAATTTTCTTGCTTCGTGTGTTTGATGATGATAATGGTTATGATCTTACATTTCTGTGGTGCMTCTCCTCCCAGAGGACCTGAGCTTGCTTTAGAAACCTACTCTGATATACCAACTCTGTACAGGGATTGCTTCCTCTCCTATTAAAACACAATCATCTCTGCAATGAGTGTAGCAATGGTGCAAAGCAATACAACCCAACCCTATAGGACAGAAAACAAAGACTGTCTATTTCAGTTAGAAACAGCATCTGGAGGGAAGGAGGTGGGAAAGGTAGGTGCAAAGAAAACTGCTTCTTGCTTCTGAAAAGACACAGATTTAGTCATGGGAATCAGCATTTGTCACCTTACCCTGCAAATAAATGTGGTATGACTCACCTCTAAAGGGGACACAGGATCTGCCCCTAAGGTTAAAACTTAAAGAAGASTATCTTTGACTTTTCCTCCCACCATGTGACACTGACTTTGTCAGAGGTACATCATTAATAACAATAGGACTCAAATTGAGTTTCTAGTGGGGAGGGGAGAGAAGGAAGCAACAATGATCAAATAAATTATTCACTGCCAAATATTTGCTCAGCTTTGATTTGGAAAGAAGAAAAGTTGTTTAGTGTGAACTGGCACCCAAAACTGAAGAAGTTTCACCTTAATGTTCAGGGAACAAGTGGATTTTTCCAGATGGGAAATTACCACTTTCTAGATGCCTGACAGAGGTAAYACCAGCCCAGCTGTCACCGTACTATGTTAACATCAGTTGAGGGAGCACAAGGAGGTAATACTAGCTAACTGAATTTAGCAGAACCTCTCTTCTAGCAAGAGCATTCTGGGAGGGGTTATARTCACAAGCCTCATTCAATTTGTGAGCAAACTCTGTGAGCCTGAGCGATGTTAAAGCTGTAAGGGCTGCAAACAAAGGCTACAGTAGTAGTCTTATTTTAGATGTTTATCTTCGTTGGTTTTGCCCCAGAATGTTTCTGAGGTGCATGCATGATTTGTTGTGCCTACATGGAGTGCTCTGCCCACAATGTGGCACAGGCACATCCAGACCAACTCCAGACAATCTCCATCMGGTGCTGGGAAAGTCAGGCTGGGGCAGCACAAAGCTCGGTGCAGGACACAAAACTGGCCCAGGCAGCAGCCAAAACACCTGAGCAGTTAGCTGGCCTTGCACTTCACATCCCCTGTGATTTTACTGCCATCGTGACCTTCATTAGCCCCTGACGGACGGTTGGGATGCACCAATACTATGTTGTGTGTAGATACCACATGTCACCAAGCTGGTGCTGACATGCTCCTGCCCACAGGAAATAGAGTTGTCATAAAGGGAGAGAGGGACTTGGACACTAGAATTATGCCCTTCTGGCTCCTTCACATCATCCCTCTTTTCTCCTCTRCAGATAGCCCTGAACTCTCTGCACKGTTTCACCCCTACCCAAAAATGGTCCATCTTTCTGCACATCATCCTGCCTAAGCTGCTGACTGGGAACACATAAATATATAAATAACAGCAAGAAATACAATATAAATATATCCAACTCTGCTTTTACCTGTCTGCACTTTTGGCAATATTAAATAAAATGGCTTCAACCTTCTTTGGAGTTCCCCTCCAACTTGCTTGGTGTTTTGTGGCTTGTATGCGGGGATGTGATTTTTTTCTTTCTGTTTATATTAGCTCTTAAGTAAGATCTATTTTATCAGAGACCATGATCTTGGCTACTGCTATTTAGAGACAATCAGCAATGCAATATAACCCACAGAGAGGTATAACTCTGAGGTGAAGCTGATGACAAGACTATACAGCCCTGCAAATAGACTGTTGTCATGTCCCTTCCTAAACGGCTGTGCAGCTGGACTAGCAAAAGTCAGCATGGTCACAGAAAGAGACAAAAAAAGCTAAATGCACAATGCCTCATTGTGTCCTGGAGCCTACACCCTGAGAAACTCCATGTCCTGCACCCTGCATAACTCCATGTTCTGCTATGCTCTCAGGCTGGAAAACCTGGATATTATATCTATCTTATATAGAAAAAGAGTTCATTTTGAACTGAAGTTGTGAGATAGTCAGCTCCCCTGCACAAGCCATAAGGAGCAAGAAAATAATTAGTGAAATCATTCAGAACTTCACTCTATGGCTTCCCTAACCAACCTCAACTATTTCCCCTCGCACAGCCACAGTGCACACAGAGCTGCCATTCAGCACAAGTCCCATGGGTCCCCAGAGCCTGGCCACCACCTGCCTGCTGCTCCCCTATCCCATCTCGTCCACAGGGCCATACGAAGCACTCAACTGGGCAGTAGGAAGAAAGCTGCCCAGAATATTTGCAATGGAAGCAAAATTTTTGTGGAAAAGAGAAATCTAATTTGCTTTTGTAGTGTCAAAAATTAGCTTATCTGTCTTTCTCTTTTGGTGGGGAAGAGTGACGTGATCCCACAAAAGAGGGAAAAGTCACTCTGTGTCTTGCACTTCAAAAGTCAAAGACAGGTCACCCTGAGATGCTACACAGTTATACATTTTGTCAGATTTGGAATTTATGGGTCAAGATTATTGCAAAGACCTTGGAGTAAAAAAGCAGTGTCTTCAAAGACACTTCTTCACCTTGTGAGGACTGAACACACAAGGGCATCCACAAAGCTCTTTCTTACCTCTCTACATTAGTTAGGAAGGACAGTGTTTACCTGAAGTATCATTTTTCCCTTTACATATAAAACAACTCTCAAAGAGCAGAGATTGCCAGAGAAGTTTGGACCAGAACTCACTGATTTCATTCAGTACCTGAAAGTCTGGTCTGCAGTCTTAAAATTTAACTATATCTTAGTAGTCATCCATGAGGACAGCAGAGATGTTGGATTACCCCCTCGCCAAATTTCAAATTGCTAGAGGCCTTCAAAGATACAAAACAGACAAAAACACAACTGTTAACAAAACTGCCTGCTGTTTGTTAGCCTCATTGTCAGATCTCACTGAATGCTTTTTGCTAAAATGAATTTATTTATTAAATATTTATTTTTTTCCTGAAGCAGGAAGCACAGAAATGCCAGCCCAAGCCATTGCAGATTTGTAAGAAACAGAAAACAGGTATCTTTAATAGAAAAAACTAGGCAGGCTCAGTCATGGACCCTGCTACCGGTTCTGCCTATGTTTAGCCCCTCCGAGTAATTCTAAGCAGAAGCTCAGTCTCTGCTGTAAACATTTCCCCCCCCCYTTTTTTTTTCTTTTTCCTTGGAAAACTCTGAAAACTGACTGTTGTTTGCAAGATCTAGAGATGAAAAGCAAGCCAGCAAGTTGCCTCATTGATAGATTTATGTTTGGAGCTTCAACTACTTTCAGCTAAAGCAAGTAGTTTATATGACAGCGAGTCCTGTCAAGCAGCAAAGAAATCTTAAGCCTAGAACAAAAAAAAAAGCACATACTTTATGTGTTGTTTTTTCCCTTTCAAAGTTCTGTATTGATTTTATTAAGCTCTCCCCAGACAGAAAATTGCGGCAAGCACAAGAGGGTGCACACAGATACACTGGTATTTTACAGAAACGTATCCACCGTGCTCTTTGCTTCATCCCCCTCCTCCTTCCCTCTCCCAGTGTAGTCTCACATCTAAAAGGTTTTGCTGCTGCTGTTTTGTTTGGCCCTGGCAGAAAGCAGAGGAGGGTGAGTYTGGCCAAGATGGGACACTCCAGAACTGCCACAATCAATTCAACTGTGAAACTGGGTGCTGAGAGAATCGGTGTTTTCCTAATGCTAACCGAGTAGGCATTCACATTTTAAAATGAGTTAAGCACGGCTATTGTAAAGAAATGTTTTATTACATGAGATTGCCACAGGTTTTGCAGATGACAAGGAACCTTGACAACTGGCTATCTTGCATCTAATACATTTTAAATTAAAAATCCAATGTGAAAATGTGCCCTGAAATTAATGACCATTGTATGCCGGGCAGTTTATCTTACCATTTGTAATGCAATAAAAGAGGATCAGATAAACACAGGCGTAACCTCTGCCACAATTGATAATGTAAAACATCCCTTGTATCATTTGTCTTTCCTTTAGGCAGTATACAAAAGACACAAAAATGAACAATTCATGCCTAAACAAAGAGGAGCTTGAAAGCAGTGCATGTCAGATGTTTACTCTAGGTCATTATTAGGGGGTTGAGTGGATTTGCTTCTAAACACAGGTTACTTTGTGGGGAGGGAAATGTGAGAGATAAAGTGTTTTCAGAAACAAGACATCTCTTTTAAAGACACAATGTTGCTTTTTCTGGCATGCACAGTAAGTTACAGATAATGTTTTTTTACGGGATATGAAACGTCCTCTCATGAGCAGTGTAAAACATAATGTGCTGTAGAAACAATGCTTTTTCTCTCCACTTTGTGCAAATGCCATTTTTCATTACACTGTGAATCTGAGTTTGCTTGGGATTGAAGTGAGATAAGAAGAGCACCCTATGACAGATGGATATGCAGACCTCTGATGTACTGAAGAAAGATCTACTTGAGACCACTGGGAGGTGCTCCTTTGGTAGCTTTCACTTGAGTCTAAGTTTGAAACATGGGATCTTTCAAGAATGTCACATCTTTTTATGYTATCCATTTTAACCATTCTTATTCATTGCTGAGTTTACACCCAGTCCAACCAGAGGCAGCAGAAGAAAAAGCGCCTAAACAAACAGAAAGAGCCTTGGGGATTCAGTAATGGGTACAGAGCGTGCGTGCCGTAATCATTCTTTTGATTTGTGTTCAGATATGTTTTCTACTTGCCTTTCAAAGAATGCGTGCTTTCCCTCTGGATTACAAATAATCTGAATCTGGATAAAACCATTACAAAGTGCCCTTCAAAACACTGCGCCTGCATTTGAAATGAATGTGTGATGGAAAACCTAAACATGAGGATTAAAAACTTCAGTGGATGAGAATTAAACGCAGAAGAGCCTGAGCATAGCAAACATCCTGSTGTGGATTTTCTTCATTCTAGCCCTTTTCTGACTTCTCGGGCCTTCCTTTCTAAAGGGAACACGAAGACGCYGTGCCTGTCTCCGTCACAGGACAAAGCACACCCACCCAACATAGCCCCTGCAAAGAGGAAGCCTGCTTCTGGGAGCCTCTGCCGCCTGCTTCCCGGGGCTCAGCGCAGGGCTGTCCCTGGCTGCAGCACGGGCCGAGCTTGCCCACAGCTGCTGCAGGCCCCACTCACCTTTGCTGACGGCTGCGCTTGTTTTCTTCCTTTTCGGATCTAGRGACTCTAAAAAAGGATATCATCTACTGCTGTTTGTACAGCAAGCACCATACAGGTAATTCACTGAACAGTCAAAGCTCACAGCCTAACGTAATGGGCACTGGTTACTGCTTTTGGAGCCCCAGACCGGGAACTTCATAGCTAGGACTGCCAACTGGTAACAGGTTTTCCACAAATCATCCAGAAACTTGCTGTTGTCTTTCTCACAAATAATCATCTGTTGGAAAGTTACTAACTAGTAATCTAATTATCCTTTATTTTTCACCCAAGTTGAAATTGGAAATATTCGCAGAAGTGAATGACTCATTTGCCAAACAGACTAATACTCACGATAACCGGCCCCACTGGCACCCACAAGCCCGGAGCTGGTTTGAGGGTGGCAGGTCAGCAGTCATGCTCTAAAGTTGTATCTGGCAGCTTTTCCATTCACCCAGTGGCTCATGTGACTTTTACATGAATACCAAGCAAGGCACGTCTTGCAGTCACGTTGCTGTAAATATACAAGCAGACTGAAATGAGGTGATTAACATGGTTGCTTGGCAAATATTCATTACTTCTTGACAGGTATTCTCGCTTAGTGATCTTAGACCGAATGCAAGCATCCCAGTTAAAGGCACAGGAGGCTGAAAGCAAAAACGGCACAAACGTGTTGAACATCCTGAAGCGTTGCAGCTTGGATACACCTCCAGATTGTATAGGCAAACTTTTAGCCACATCTGAACTTTCTGGTGAGTARGACTTGGCAATGGCATGTAATTAGCAATAGATGGCAAAACAGTCATCATTTTTACCATTTTTTCCTTCTGAAATTTATTTTTGGGGCCTAAGAAACAAAATTACAACCCTGCTTACTCTCCTTGTGCCCTAGGGAAGAGAGGAACCATGYACCAGATTCTAATGAGCCACCTCAGTGTCACTGTACTTCTAGAAACCTTCCTTCTTCTCAGGTTCCGTGCAAGCAGCAGTGCTGAAGTTGCGTTTGGCACTGGCTTAGATGCCAGCCTGCTCTGCACAGCTAGTCCCTGGACACCATGCAGAAAGCCTTTGTCCTGAGAGCACCCATGCTGGCAGGTAGCCTCTCTGCAGAGCTAAAAAAGGAGCATCTTGAGGTTCCCTTCTGCATGAAAACTGCTGCCACGAGAGGACTGATGGGGTCAAATCCCACCAGCGATTCTCTCCATGAGCTCAATGAATGGAGGCCGAAGTGCCTTCAGGCTTGTAGGAAACTGGACCAGGCACTGTGCTACCYGTATTCCCATCCCAGCAGTCTGTGCTTGGTCAGCCTGGAATCCAAAAGGAACCACACAGCTTCCCACGTCTGATGTATATTCAAGCACACTGGAGGAGAAGAGCCCGGATAATGAGCCTGTCCAAATGAAAAATAAAGATGAATGTACTACACAATGCACATGGGATTTGGCTTGTAAAGGACCCTACGAGCTGTCATAGAGAAAGTACCAGTACTGAGTTTATGCCAAGCACCGGATTTTTAGTCCCAAGCTCTCCTAAGAAAGTTTTTCATACAATTTAAAGAGTTAGAAAGGGTCTTGTTCCGGAAAAACTGATCACATGAAAAAAAAAAAAAAAAAAAGTGATTTATTTGCCAATTTATTTCTACTACTTTTGTGATTTGGATAGATATTGATCTAGAATGAAAGCTTTCTTCCCGATTTCATTCTTCAGTAAAATGATAATCCTATGGCTGTAATATTCAGTCTACTGCTAAAAGATGTCACAAACCCAGCTTTACTTTTTCACAACAGGCTGAAGTGTGAGAAGAAGATGGGAGGAAGCAGACAGAGGGTGGTGACACATAAAATCTTTTAATCTTTTCTGCTGAGGCCTTTCTTATCTATTGATTTCCATGGTTGTTGATAACACCTCCAGCCTTCCTCAGGCTGGGAGTTCTTGACCCTTCTCCTYCTCCCAAACTAAGGCCATCCTGTTGCGCTCTCTGTCATCATTTTCTAAAGTTCAACTCTTGCTGTCCCTCAAGAGTCCAGACTTTGAACTGTTTGTTCCTTTGGGCCCCTTTGTTTGCATTTATCTTTCTGTTACCAAGAAAAACATGTTTATCTGTGGCCTGCATTAGATCTGTATGACTGATAAAATCTGGATGCAAGGTCTGAATTCATCAACTGGATGCCCTATTGCTTCCTGGACCATCCTCACCCATGGTCCATGGGCACTTTCTACCCTCCTTCCCATGGGAAAGCTCACTGTACTAGGTCCTACGCTTGTCTTCCAAACATAATCTTCACCTTCACCTAAAAAAATCTGTGACACTGCAGCTGAAATATACAGAGCAAACTCTGGCTTTGGCTCAGCCCCATTTTGTTGAGACAGTCTCCATGATGGGGCTGAGAATGGCAGAATCTCAGCAGAAGCTCAGAGCAGCCTAGGGCATGGCCACAAAGGAGTTTTGCCAGAAGGATTTAGGGAATTCCAAGTAAAGATTCCAGGATTTGTTGCCTCATCCAGCGATGGGAGTCCTGTTGCTAGCTTGGAGAGAAGCTGGCCCAAGTCTTATACCCTTTCAAAGTTATTTAAAGTCTTGTTGGAATAGTCAATCCTTTGCCATGCTTCTAATATTTAGTATTTAAAGTTGTTTTCTTCRGATATTATTCAGTAGCTTTTCATGATATATTCCATTTCATACCAAATTAAACTGTGCTATTCTATAGGAATATATATTCTATAGGAATCTTTGTCATATTCTCTCTTAATGGAATCAAGCACAAAATTCAACAAGCTTTTAAAATTCTATTTGCTAAAAAATGAGCTAGTAATATGAAATTCCTCCCACATACTCCCACTCTAATGTTTCTCTAAAATCTATTTATCTTAGTCACGACCTTATGAGCATGAACAGAATGTGGCAAACATTTCTCAGTGTAAGAATGTGTCTAAACTTTGGAAAAAGTTGTTATAGCTGAAAAGGTATAATTTCCACAAAGCTTTCAGGTTATATACTGTGATAAAAAATACAGATGCCAGAAAAGATGTTACTTTGTGTTTTATACTTCACCTAAAATTACTTTTTTTTTTTAATTTTGATCTAGTACTGCAAGTTAGCAAGTGCTTTCAACTCCCATTGAAATCAGTGGAAGCCAAATGTTCTCAGGACTTATTAGAAGCCATTCAGCAACTCACAGGACCAAGCTGTTTAAGAAATAAGTAGTTTCCAATTGATGAAACTGCTCATTTAAGATAATTTTCTCTTGATATTGAAGTCAATGGAGTTTTTCATTATCTTCAAGGGTAACAGGATAGTGCCTTTGGAAAATAGTAATAAATTAGTAAGGGACACATAAAAGGAATGCTCTTAAGTGTGTTTTGGCATTTAATGAAAAATCTGAATAGCAAGTATAAATTATTAAGATGTATCCAGAATAAATGGATTGTTTGGACATTGGCTGATTCTATTAGAACCGACTGGAATTTTCTTGAACTTTATTTTTCTTGAGGGGTGAGAGTAAATAGATTTTGATTACAATAGTGTTAAGCATTACATAGTTTGCATCCAAAACAAAAGATAAACTGTCCAAGGAAAAGAAAATGACTGTCCACAGAAACATTGGACCATCCCTGTGTATGTTTTGGGATGGATCCAAGAACAATATGTTCTGGAAAAAGATGATGTGCCGGAGAAGTTCACCCCTGGTGAACCCCTGGTCAGGCATTCCCTAAACTCCAGAAATGTGTAATCTGAGATACCAAAAGTATGTCACAGGCATGTTCAGTATTTATGGATGCCATTTAGCAAGTACGAGGTAAGAGGCAATGAACTTGCTACATAATATTGTTCTGTGTTACTGTATATGATAAAAATGAATGGATTTTTCCACACTAAATGACAATAGTTGTTACAACATATATAATGCTGAACCAGAGAACTATGCTTATTTTTTTCAGCTTTCTAGTACTAGTCTGGAAGGTGAGACAAGTTAGCCTGCTTCAGACTGATAAATCTATTTAAAAACTTATTTTTAATTTTTTAATAGACATTTTGAAGACTGTTCCACAGTTGGGTGACCATATAGAAAGTAACATAATTTGCAGTCAGTTTGAGGGAGCAGTAAGCACATTGAAATCTTTTTTTGCTGACTTTGATCCAGAAAGATACAGAAAGAAGTGCAGGTCACACTCCTCTCACTTACGAAATTCTACTCCAGCATGACTTTGCTGAGTTAATTCTGAGACATTTGTCCTGATAAGAGATGCTGCTTATAGGTGAGCGGAGATAGAGTATTTTGAGAGAGCTTAGAAAGATTCCTCCGAGGACTGTTGCTGTCCCTTCAAACTGAACAATTTGCACTTTGAGGTTTGTTTATGCAGAATAAAGATCTAGAGATTTCCTTCAAAYGAACGGACAAAATCAACCTCTTCCCAATGGTTTCCTAAAGCTTATGTTTCCTTCAGCTATCCATCGTACTCTAATCGTCGCCCCCCAATATCAATGTCTTAATCAACAAATAAACTTTTGTAAGCAACTGAATTGTAGTGTCAGGTAATAAATCATAGCTGCAGAAGTCCACTGAACATTCTATCCAATAAAAGTTTACCTTTTCTGTAGGTACTGGTATTAATCAATGCTAAGATTTTTTAAATTCTATTTCAGAACATCATGGCTGATTTTTCATAGATTTTKTAGACAGATAATTTAGACCTGGGGCTAGTGAAAATCGGTCAAGGTTGAGAATGGTAAGACTAGAGGAGGATAGAATAAGCTAAGGTTTTACTGGAAATTCTGCTGGTATATTGTGTATGGAGCAGCCACTATATAACATCTTCCTCCTCAAGGCAAGCACCCAAATCCAAGATCAYCATCCATAGAGAGTGTACAAGAGGTGCAGCCTCAAGAGCAACTGAGCACTGAAGTGTCTCGAAGCTCTTCTGTGGCTGCCTCTGAGCTGCACTGGTCTCCCCAGTCCTCCCCATTAGTTTCTAGCCCGAACCCTAGTGGGGATGCTCCTTATCATTTGCCACTTCAGCAGAGGAGGCCCTGTAGACATGAGACTGACTTTGTCCTGCTGGTCACCCAAGGTACAGGTCCTGCCTTGCCAAGAGCAGTCAGACTGGCTGACCACAGTGGAAACACTTTGGCAGCTTTCCAGAAGGTTGTGGTCCTTTCCTATACTGCACTATCAAAAATGATACATGTATATGTGCCTCAATTCAATCATGAATTTGCTTTCCACTGACAGCAATTTTCATTACGCATTCTTTTCAGGGATGACTTTCCTCCTACCTCAGTCTTTCTGTTCCAGTCCTTCATTATCTTTCCCAGTAGTAAGCTTTTCCTAATGTCTCACCTGAATTTTAATTGTTCAAGTTTAAACCTAAGACTTGTCTTAACCACCATGGACAGGGAAGACAAATCATGCCACTCAGCCACTTTATGTTGCTATATTTGTTAGCATTGAATCTTTCCTTGGCCTTCTGTGATTTTGGGCTAAAATAACCCCAGATGATTTTTTCACTTCCTTTCTAAACTTCTAACCAGTTTTATTGGTCTCCTCTGGATTTTCTACAGTTCATCCACATGTTTTTCAAAAGAGATCACCCAAAACTGGACACAGTCCTGCAGTTGTGCAGGCAGTTCAGGCTTACCAGCGGTGAACAGAATGGAAGGTTTTTTCACACATCTTACAGTCTGTATTTCTGTTTATACAACTACAACATTTGCTGGTTTTGCAACTATTTCCTCATCCTCAGTCCATGATCCACAATAGTCCTCTGATGTCTTCATGAAGACCTTCTATTTTACCACTTGCTTTCTATTCTTTGTTTATGTGATGAAGCCTTCCTAAGAGTAATACCTTGCATTTTATCTCATTGAACTGCACGATACTTATTTTCAGAATATTTTTCTCAGCTGTCAGGATCATTTTTAATTTTAATCTTATCTTCAAAACTATCTATGGTCAGTTCCAATGAATTGGTTATTTGGAAATTTAATATACTTACTTTATTTTCYCCCTACCTAGCTTGGTATTGAAAATACAGAACAGAACTGGATCCAGAACCAACTCCTGCAGAATTTCACCAGTTACAACTTCTCCTCCTAATAGATCCTAGATAATATTGTCCCGGGCTTAGAAGTTACCTTCATCCAGACCATTCTTCCCTAGTTGGCTTAGGAAAATGTCATACAAAATAGCAAGAAAATTTCCCTAAAATCATGGTATCTGATCACTTCTGTTTCTCTGTCTGAAAAATTGTTTATCAAATGGCATTAAAATGACTGGTACTATTTATTCTTGACAACCCTAAGTTTGCTTCTACCCACTTTCTTGTTTCCTCGTAGATGTTTAAAATTGGTAATTGTTTTAATATTTTCCAGAAACTAGCAATAACCTGAGAGGTCTTTAAGTCTGGATTCCTCTACATTTTACCCCACTTCCTAAAGACTGACACTTTGTTCTCCCCTCCTCTCTGCCACCTCACTTTTCTACAACAGGCTCTTGAAGGTACTGCTAATAGTCGTGAAACTTCATCAGATGACTCATGTATTACCTTAGGTGTGAGGTTCACTGAGCTCAGCAAGTATGAAAACATCTGATTTATCCACAAACTCCCTGAGCATTGCCTCATGACAGTTCTTCATTGGGTGAAACCTGATGAAGCTACACTGGTTGAAGAAAACAATGTCCTGTGACAGTCACCATCAGGTTACTCTGGTGATTGACAAATTATCCTACACAGGAGCCTTGCAATACTAACACCATCTGTAGTTTGATTATGATCAATAGATATTGTGATAGGCCTGTGAAAAGTGCTGTTTGATTACTTTTACATGAAGGGAATACAAAAATGTCTCTTAATTCAAAGTATCAAAATATGAGCTGAGAAGCTGGCAGATAAATTATTAGAATACAGGCTTTGTGCTGATAAACTTTTGAACTTTCATTGAACTTGTATATTAAGAATAGGCAGTTTTTCCAAGAGGAAAATTCACTAGACAACCTACAATTTTTCTTTCACATATTTAAGGAAGATGTTCGATCTGGTAAGGAAATAATAGTAATTTATGTCTTTGATAATTGAGAAGGATTATAGTTCTATACACAGAAAGCAGCAGCCGTCACCTGCTCTCTGAGTCATAGTCATATTAAAGAGGTAGATACCACCTTAACCAGATGAAACCTCAATATTTTGGGTTAGGAAAAGAGGGAAACTTCCATCTCTCTCTGAAATGAAAACATCACTATCAGCCTCTTGCTCTCTCTCTCCTGCCTTAAGACTTGGCACAAATTTATTAAATCCTTCTTCTTCCTCATGTCCTATTTCTTGAAATGAGAGAGTCATTGCACACAGATGCAGGCTCTGGGGACAGCTGTCCTAATAGTTACAAACCTGCCTTCTTCAGGCTGGGTATGTCTGCAATTCTCTGTCCAGCACCCTGCTCTAAACAAACTGATAAAAACTAAAAGTTTATATATAATTCATGATACAGGTGAAATTTTTAACTACTGACCCTGCTGTGAAGGAAGAGTGAATCCATTAAAAAGCATCATCTGATATCAGACCATAAGGCACAAATAAGACTTCTGGACTAGGTTTGCTTCATCGTACCTAGAGCAACACTCATGGAAATGAGACAGACAGAAAGACACATGAAAAGGACTGATTTGCGGACATGTCACCTCATTCAGCCTTTCAGGGCATGTAAAAAGGCCTTTTTACATGACACAGAGCAAGTCCAATCCCCTGAAAATCCCATCAGCCATGAGCTGTGCAGCTGGGCAGAGACATTCAGGTGAAGGCTGCACATGTACAGCAGACGAGGTGAGGCTGCTCTACTCATGAAAAACAGTACAGATCCAGGGAAAGCAGGAGTTCTGCTTTCTCCATTTGTCCTTCATCACTGTGCTGTGCAGAGGACCGACATGCCCAGAGGGAGCAGGGTCTCTGGGCAGGCAGCATGAGGTACTTCGGCTTTCCAGCAGGTCTCAGTGACAGCTAGGGTCTGGACCTACCACCTAGCCCCACCTCCTTGCCTGGACCTCTCCCCTCTCGTCAGAAGCATACCTTTTCTTCATCTGAATCTTTCCTTCTGCTCAGTTAATCAGTAAGTTCCACTTGCATCCTCAACCTAGAGCCTTTCAAAGTAAATGGGAATCTCCCAGAGTAAGTGGGAACCTCCCACTAACTTAAATAGTCCTTGAATCAACTCTATTTTAACTGTTTTCAGGTGTTCAGCATTGCAATACTGAAAGAAGTCCTACGTAATTGTGCACACTGCTTTCTTCTGCACTTACAAATGAAAATTTCTGAAGTCATTTTCTTTCTTCTTTTCTACTAACTTTCAGAAATGAGTGGTGCAACAGGTTTCAGTGAGGTCAGAGGTGTGGAATGATATTAAACTGAACAAACACAGATAGCTGCAGATGGTTTAGCCACTCTAGAATCCCTTAACAGAGAAAGGAGAGAAATCAGTACTGCCAAAATGGGATCCAGTGTATGCTACAGCAGATGGCTTACATGGGGCTGATGAACTGGTGACTTCTGAGATGAAATCAACATCTGATGAAGACCCTCCTGAGATGATAAGCCTCCAGACAGAAAGCTTTCTGTTTGTCTGCCAAGAGCATCTCTCTGCTTTCCAGTAKGAGTACTGATCTGCTTTTTCCAGAATATTTTAGCTTTAATTTCCAAGATATTACTGTAACTCAGTAATCTACAAGAGACAAAACTGTGCTCTGCCAGAGCACACCTCCTCTGGGAGAGGGCAGCCCTGCAGGTACCCCAGTTCTGTGAAAGAACTCAGCTCAGACTTTTTCTGGTACATCTCCCCTTTGAGAGATGCCCTCTCCCTCAGACCCACATAGGCTGCCACAGCTGCCCCCAGGCTCCCACAGTCAGCCCCAGCTGGCCTTTTTCCCTAGACTGAAGGCTGCTCTCCAGCAACATCTGGCCCCCGGTGCCCTGTTGCTCCTCAGGCGTTTCTTGCAAGGGTTCATGCTGGGAAGCAAACCTGGCTAGCCTAAGGTCCACTCTTTTTTACAGGCGAAGAAAAACAGCCTTTTACTAAGTTGAGTTCTCTRACTTTTAGCTCAGGTTGCAACGCGATCCCTGGGCCATGCTCTTTTGTTTTTTGATTCAGCCAAAGGTAAGCAAGGCAGGGGAGAAACTGGATAACACAATAAAAGAGCTGGGTGTCTTTATTCTTTCCTTGCAAATCTTGAACATTTTCTAAAGTATTGCAGCCTAAACAGCGCTGCTCCTTGGCTGGAGCAAAAACCAGTCGCTGTCACACCCTCTGGCTCAGCCCATCCCAGTAAATTAGGCATGCCCAGGAATGTTCCTGGGCACTGAGGCCAACTGGCTTGCAACAACCCATGTCTATGTTAGCAAATGCTCTGACCCACCAATGCTTGCTGGCTGCATGCTGGCAATGGTCCCTGAACTGCACTGAGGTTTGGGCCCGTGCCAGACGCTCTGGGCTAGAGACTGTTGTCAGGGTTTCACAGTACAGATGATCTTGTTCCTGTGCCTGAGCACCTTCCCAAGCCCTGCTTATTTTATACTGTTGTTTATAGTAATGGCTTTCTCTTTTTCAGAGCCTCATGTCCAGCTACCACCAACTGTTCCACACTTCATTTCCCGCCAAGTGGCAGTTGTAACAATTTGATATCCTCTTTGCTGCTGGTCAGGATGCAAGATGCAAGCTGAATTGAATATTCCTTAACAAATAATTTCCCCGCTGTTACCTTCAGGAACTGGATCCATACTGACAATATCTTTTCCACTGCTTTGCTTGCTGATGATCTCCTAGCAGTCTGTTAAAATCACTCATACAAACTGAAATGCTCCTTGTAGGATAAGACTTAGTACAGATAACTTCCCCTTTCTTCCATATAGCATAAACTTAAGCTTCATTATATCTTTCCTGTTTAGCAAAGTTTTTCGAAACTGTTTCAGCAGAATTCTTTTCATCGGATCAGTTGGAGTCTAAGCTTTCAGAAAAGGTGTAAGGTATGTGCAGTCTGAAAGACAATGCCATGGAAAAGTCAAATCAAGAAAGAACATTTTGATCTTTTCAAACTGAAACACTTTCAATCTTATTGAAATAAAATGATACATAATGAAGTTGAAATAAAACGTTCCTTCCATCTTTCTTTGATTTTTGAAGCTAGTTCAAACAAAAATATTTGAAATATCATCGTTTCCACTTGTTGCAGCTCTGTTACCATGTTCATGGCCAGTGGAAAATGAAGTGCTGGCTATGCGTGGCAGCTGACATGCAGAGATGCTCAAGAACAGTAGACTGGCAATAACCTGGGCACAAATGTGATGAATTTTTTTATCACTTTATTTGTGAAGAGATTGAAATAAGGCAAGTCTATTAGGTTTGATTTTCCAATATAAAAATGTTACGGTGAGAGAGCTGTTTATGTATGGGATCTGTCTCACAAAACAACCCTCACAGCACACACTGCAGCCATCCTCCCCAAACCTCCTCCTGATACGAGAAGCTCTTTCTCCTTCCTTTCCCTTCCCCCCACTCTTTGCCCTGAGGAAATCAGGATTAAGACATTACTTTCTGGCTTGTTTGAAGTATCCCAAACCCCTAGACCCAAAAGTCTTTTCCCTTTAGCAATATCGGGTGCTCTAATTGCAATATGTACTTTACATGCAAATTTTAATGATTAGGTTAAAATTAGTTTCTCCTGGAAGGTAAGCAGCAGTGTCCCCTGAAACAAAAACAATTTCTTCGAGGCAGATCGATAGCACATGGGAAAGCAATGTTAAATTGAGTATCTACCTTATTGTATACGCTAGTGAACTTTTTATATACAGAAGTTTCAAGATAAAGCTATACTGGGGAAAGTAATAATAACAGAGTAAACCTGGCATATGAGGTTACGATAGAAACTTCCTCCTTGGGTTGTATGGAAAATACAACAAATCTCAAAAAACGTAGAACTCAAACCGTTTGGTTCTCACTAGAGCTGCGTAATGCTCAGAAGTTTCAGATCATACCAGAGACTCTGCTTGATGATTTCATTACATTACAAAATGTTTGTGAATCTTTAGTTATTAGGAGTCAGTGCAGAAGATAGGAGAGAATAAAAAAAAAGATGCTAAAATCGAAAAACAGACACCTTTTTTTTCAAAAGACAGTTTTAGTTCACTTTTGCAAGTCCATAAGTTGACACCAAAAATGCAAGACTTTGTGTGGTATMGCAAATGAAATCAGTGCATCCTGGAGATCCAGTACGCTAAATAAGACACTGACAACTCACTTGGCTTCGTTACATAACACGAAACGAAACTGGGTGAAACAGGCGGCGAGCCGAGAAGCTGTTTTCTATTCTCAGTTCTGCCCATAATTTGCCGCATAGTTTCAGGCAAGTTCTTCACACCAGAAATTTCAATTGAAGAAAAGGGTGGCTAATACAAATATCATAAGGTTGGAAGGGACCTCTGGAGATCATCTAGTCCAACCCTCAGCATAGCCCATATGGGAATTGAACCCATGAGCTTGGCATTAGCAGCTCCACACTCTACCCAACTGAGCTAAACCTGCCCCCAGACTTTAAACGTTGATGTCAGTAGGTAAGTGCTTAACTTTAGTTGATATTAAATCCCTGGGATCTGAGAAACACACCATACCTCTGAACATCAAATCATTTATTYAGAAGTCTAAATATGGTTTATACAATGAGCTTACACCCTTGGGTGCGAAAGTGCATAATTCAATTTTCTCATCTGTAAAATAGGGAAGACATACGAAATAGCCACTGCTGTGGAACATGTGGGAACCTATAGATGAAAAATGATAAATATGGCTCCTCATTCCACATATTATCAAATATGTACACATATTTTCACATATTTATAACACCATAAACATAATTACTAAGCTGTCACCACTCGTATTTGTACAAAAAAACCTATACATTGCTGTTGTAAAACAGCAATGAATTTCCAAAATACTGTGCTCAGGAAGATGGACTGAAGACTAGCACTGGCACAAGAAAAATGGGTATCCTCTGACAAAGCATAAATTTAAGTTGAAAACCAGAAAAAGATTTCTGACCATTAGAAGTAGAGGAACTACCTTCCAGTAGGAGCAAATAACTGAACTAATCCTTCTGTGGGGTTGCAAACAGGTTATATAAAGCTGCCTGAAATATATGCACTTATTGACCCTGGGAGTTTTTTCCATTCCTACATTCTTTTACCAGTCTGAACAGACTGATGATGCTTGTCAGAAAAATCCTTCACTCCCACATCCTCTGGTTTGGACAATTCCTCATCCTCACATTGCACAATGAATCAAGATGGACACACATATGGAGCGCAGATGAGCACACCCCATTTACAGTGCTCTGTTGAAGCATATGGAGAATATAGTACTAAAACCCACAAGATATAGCAGAATTCTTCAAGGAAGAAATAGATCTTCTTGAGACTGACTCATTCTGCAGTTGAGGAATGAAGTTATAGCAAGGGTTCCTCAGGAAGCTCACATACCTGCAATTATAACATTGCTATTACAGAAATATAGTTAGTTTGTGAGGATTTTTTTTTGTTGTTGTTTGCTTTTAGAATTGGCCTGTCTAATACCATTCTTCCACTCCGTTTTACTGTAACATTTGCAGAGACCAGTCATTTATCCCTTTCTTTAGACGATCTAACTGAAAAAAAAAAAAGATACATCATTCCCCAGAATCTAGGCTCTAGAAAGCAAAATATATAGCAAGAAAGATCAGGAATGTTCCAACAACAAAGATTTTTGCTAGAAACCAACAGAGACCCTACAACCTGCTGACCTATATGATGTCTAGGGGGTTGGCAGGTCAAGTTCAAGTTCTTGTTCCAATAAACAAATTTTCTTCTTTRTAGGAGGGAAACCTCCAATGTGAGAGACTGAGAGAACAGTATTTGTGATACAAAGATCTGGGAAATCTTTACTGAAGAGCAGTTGTGAGCAGGTAAATAACACAATTAATGCTAGTAACAAAACAAGTAAATTCTCTGTCTAGGATAAGCTTAGAGAGTACAAGGAAAAGTTAAATGTATTCAAATCAAGTGGTCTGATGAACCAGGCTGGGGGTGCCTGAGAACTGGCTGAGTGATCCCAGAGACCTCCTGGAGGATGGGTAAGGGATCAGAAGACTAGAAAAGGCCCACAATGACGCTACTTTTGAAAAGAGGGGAAAGGAGAGGATGGGCATTACACAGAACTCTGCTTGATCTCAGTATGCATGGAAAACACTGTAATGTAATGCCAGATTTACTAAAAAGGGTAATTCAGGCTGTTTTACCTTGCATTGGAGAAGTCTTTGAATGTYCATATAATCGCTTATTGCGTCTCTGCTGATGGATGGTAACTTCTCAATCCATTCAGATTATCCCTTAGCATTTGACTACGTCTATTAGGAGTACATCAGTTCAACTAGCTAATCATTCTGCCATGACTATTTGGTCATGGTGCATGAATTTTTTTCCATCCTATCTATGTAACTCATGTGGCCCCTAACTGCGTACCCGGTGGAAATCCACTATGCTGGAGAGGGGAAACTATAGAAAGGTCTATAAAAAGTTGCCAAGTCACAGCACACACCTGACTCACAGACATGAGATCATACATGGGAGGAACATAACTGTACCACATGGCATAYATGTTCAATCAAAACAACTCATATTTTGAGGATTAAATATTTAAAGAAGTAACGCAAGAACAAGTTGTACCTCATGAATTATTCACAGTAATTTGGTATTTTGAAAAGTGAATATTTGATAAACTGCAACTTGTTCATGGACAATTTGTAATCAGAAAGAGATGAAAATCATCAATACATTATTCATTACAAATTATTTGTTCATTTCTAGTATCAGGTTATCTGAGTTTTGAGCTGTTTACTCATGCTCAGAGCTTTCCTCTGAAGTCCTCTCTGCAATGTCATTTCAGCCCGCTCTGCGTACCTTGAAGAGTCCAAGTCCCCGTTTCTCCATCACAGGTCCCCAGTGAGCAGATGCAACGTGGGGCCACACTCATGTCAGGCATCCGCTCGCCCCTGCTCTCCGGCCAGGGCTCCAGCAGCTGCACGCTCCCTGGAGGTGTGAGAAAGGAAAAGCGTCTGGGTGCTGCTATGGCACGAGCCACAGGATGTACGAAAGCTCATTTTCCAGGGCTGACCACAGGTTGCGAGCAGAAGCAGCATAGAGCAATTGCATGGTGAAAGTTGAGAAGGGAAAATAATATTAATGCTCTTCATCACCATCTCCCCCTGTACCACATGGGCCTGGTTGCTGCCATAAGGAAGCCTCCACTTACATTGCAGTGGGAATATTTCACTCTTTCACTAGCACACCCCTTGTTTGACTCCTCGGAGCTGAAAATAGCTGGTTATTCTGTCTGGGGAGATAACTTGGTAAGTCGCTGCAACCTCACTTAGCAGTTTTGTTCACAGTATGCCATAGGCACGAACCTTGCAGCATCACTAATTCCCTTAAGGTCTATGGGGTTCAAAACATACGTTTCCTGCCAGTATGTTGCTTTTTTTTAAATGAAACTTGTCTCAGGCTATGTTATAAATCTCACTCATCTGAGTATGTCCTTATAAGGCACTGGTCTTGTACCACTTCCTTGTTCAGCAAACCTGGATTGTTTTTTTTTTTTTTTTTTTTT
>NW_028186945.1:952762-968194 GCF_003343005.1 Rhea americana | reverse complement strand
GCGGGGCCGGGGGCCGGGGCGATCGCGGGGCGCAGCGCGGCGCGGGCTCGGCGTGGCAAAGGCGAGACGGCCCTGAAACAGAGAGCGAGTAAACGCCGCGAAACGAAACACGACGTTGTGCGTGAGCAGTTCTGGCTAGGAAMGCTCTCCTGTTAAAAACACCCGCATTTAGGATCCAAAACAACTATCACCTGCTTGAGAGGAGGAAGAAATGTGGTGGTTAATTTTTTTCCATGCTGGTTTGCTCCAGGGTTTCTTGCATTTGCGCTTGAGGCAACTGGTGCCAGGCACCATTCAGAGACAGGCCCCAGGCCCCTTAGGGGTAATAAAATGTAATTACAAGAGCCCCAAATAACTCCAAATGTTTGCCAGACAGGGGAAGGGCCATGTGTGTAGCGTGCCCGGAGAAACCTCTCCCCCCCCAAGCCCCGGCCCGGGCATCCGACGGGGAGAGGGCACATGTGCCTGCACCCTCCAGCTGCTCCCTCGGCTGCGCACGGACTCCTGGCTCTGCAGTGACCCGCCTGAAAGCCCAAAGCCGCCAAGACGGAGCAGCTTTCCAATCACACGGAAAGCAAGTTAGTCCGTTCCTTCTCCCGCATAATTATTGTCCATGATTGGTACCCGCACAGCTCACTGGAATTTTTTGAAGAACCTTCAGCTGGAAAAGGATCCTTTTCTCTTCATCCATTTTCTTTTGTTCTTCCAGTGGCAAAACAAAACAAAATAAAAAAAARACGAACAAMAATCTCCCCCCAAAACTAACAAACCAGGAAAGGAAGAAAGATACTAGGAGAGAAGAAACCTGACTTTCAAATTCCTCCTTGCTCCTCTAAAGCAACCCATTTTTTCTYGAAGATTTTTGATAGACTTGCACCAAACCACTGGAATGATTAAGAAAACCCCCAAAACTTCCAAATATACAGAATGGAAATTAATATTGTATTTTTCTGCAAAGATATCTTARCACTTCTTGACCGGCTCAATTTACGTCTACCAAGGCAGGGCTGAAAATTATCCCTGTTGCCTATAGGACTAAATTACCTCACAGTACAGAGAGGAAAACCAGACAGGACATGTCATGATGCCGGTCATGTTGGCCTCATATACTGCTAATTTCATGTTGGGAAATGATTCTATCTCCATTCATCTTTGACTCTACCTTGCCAGTTTCTAAACCGTGATGGAACACTGTCTTTCCCTCTGCAAGCATTTAGACTTCCTTGCTCTTGCAATGCCTGCTAGCAAGGTTTGGGGATACACAAATGCGTTTCATTTACCAGTTCTTTATCTGATGCCAACCCTCTACAAAGTTGTGTTATTATGACTAAAGGTGTARTTTTATATTGCATAAAGCTGCATTGGCTTAATTCAGCTGATATAAATTACACCATTTGTCATTAATGAATATGTAGACACCCATATCARTTGAAACCTTGCTTATCTTGGGCCATCTTGCACTGCTGAATTTATAGGAACAGACTAAATACATATAACCCATTTGAAGACTTTTTTTAAAAAATCCACACACAGAGGTTACATTAATTAAAAACAGATTCCGTATGGTGCTGTATACCAGCCCTAAGGGATGGGTGGCAGCATTTCTCTTTACAGAAGATGCAAGGAACACAGACCTTGCAGAAGTCATTGGCAAATATATCACATTTTAAAATGCCAGCTGTTCAAACCATGGCTCTTCTTAGAATACTGTAGGAAGGATTTCCCTGATATTCCTCCTTTCTCACTTATAGCAAGCAGAAACGGAGGAGAGAGCCCAGGAAGCTGACACCCACCAGGACTAGAAAAATAATTTCTGCCAAATCATTTCTGGAAGTTTGGAAAGTGATTGCAGGTCTCTGTCCTTCATATATACCATTGTAGGGCACTTGCTTCTGCAACTGGCCTTTTCTTCTGCCACGTAATCTGTACGTCCTGTGCCTTGCATTACCTCCTGTGAAATCAGYAAATATGTAACTGTGGCTTGGATGAACTTCAATAGTTAAGGTACTGAGTGCACCTAACAAGCGGTTCTCCAACAATTCTGGAGTTGCTGACTGTCAACATCCATAAAAGGCYGTACTTCACAGACCTTTTCTATACACCTCTGTCTTATGAGGTGGTCTGAGAAGAAAACTTCACTGCAGCAAAAAGAGATAACACCAAATCAGTGCAGGAACTACAGCATGAGTATGGCCATAGAGAGAGTAAATTGACTGTTTATCACCAGCTACCTAATCACAGCCAGAGAGGCTAAGGAAGTGTCCTGAGGCACAGTCCTCCCTCACGTGCTCTGCCCCACYGAGAGGGCTGCTACAGCAGTGTCATGAGACCTGAGACACATCAGGGAGCCTGACTGGCAGGTGCACGGGAGTGGTCAGGCCCTCCTTCAACTGAAAGAGTTTAGGTTTTGTTCAGAGAGGAGAGAGGAGAAGGCTCCGTGGAGTCCTCTGGGTCTGCAACTGCTGTCTGATGTTGCTAGCCCTCCCAGGATAGCATCTTATTCAGTGGTCGCCTCCATATCCCTCCCTCCCCAGTTCAAGTCAACATCTATATGTCTGGCCACATCTACTGATCAGCACAGCTGGGGGCCTTGTCTCCCCACCAGCCAGATGGGATGCTGGCCAGAGCGTGGTCACTGCCCCTTCATGCCATGTGCCCCATTGTTCCCTCCACAGAAGTTAAGAACGGTTGAAGGTGGCTGACCTAGAAYTATAGGCCACCAGCTTTACAAATAAAACAACTTTATCTATCTCAAGCTACAATATCTTTCAATCTTCCCTACTTGCTATCTGTGGTTACCCTGGCCACAAAACCGTGGGATGGAAAAGCAGACTGCATCTTCAGCTGCTGAGGTAAAAGCAGAGCTGGGGAAACAACCTGATGGGAGGGGAGAGGACTGCTTTTTGACCTTCTTATATGCCTCCAATACACAGAGTAAGAAGACCAGTCACGGAGGCATTTCTGGAGATTGCCTCAGCCAYGGATTTCTTTTTAAGGAACGGATATTGCACACAGATGTACACTGTGCAACAACTTAAAATAGTTAGGTGGGATGAGCAATACCTGCGACAGAATGATAAGCTAGTAGCTGCCAGCAAATTAATTAAAGTAGCCTGATAAATGCATCCATGTTGAGAAGTATGTGAATTCTTCAACCCCAAAGACTGATAGGAAAGAAAGGTATCTATTCAGAAATAATGGCACAGTGGCTGCTGTTCCTTTGCTGAATTAATATTCTCCATCAGAAACTRTACAGAGGCTGGTCTAGCATTCTTTGGTACCAGTATATGTGCCAAAAGAATGTGGTTAGTGATGAATAGTATTTGTACTCAGTGCAGGATTTGAACATGAATAGATAGAGAAAGGTGTGTGAGACAGGATGTATTCAAAGGATGTCTACTGTGAATTTTTAGGGCTGGATGTTAGAAAATATATAATACAAAAAAAAGCAAGCCTCTTAGATTTGCCAGGTATGCAGGCATTTCTTTCCATACTAATATTCTCTAGAAAGATAGGGGAACATGTTTAAGAGCTGTTGTTGCCTTTCCCAAGGCACTGTCTCTTTTCTGTGTCTATCTCTTAGATCCTATGGGGCAAAGAATATCTTTTCCTGCTCAGCCCTCTGTCATCATTAGAGAAAACATGAGAGTAGTGCCAATAATACAAAAAAAAAAGAGCTTTCATCTTAATGGAATCAGAATTGAAATTAAACAAGTCACATAAATAAACAAAATATCAGCTGTCTTCAAAATCTGAACTGTATCTAACACGTCTGCAAGCTGCAAATTTGCATGCTTCAAATCTAAGGCCTTGTCTAGCACCTRTGAGTGTTGGGGATCTGATACGGGCATCGGCTCACAGCTGCCTCAGCTAAAGATGTTGTCAGTTCCTCCGCAGTTTGCTATCGCTCCCTGCTGAGCAGCACACCTTGCGTAGCAGGGCTGGCAGAAGAAACACGTGAGTCAATGCACTTCCTTCTGCAGACCAAGCGAACGCACCAGCATGTGCCCTGGGGCAGCCAAAGTGGGGGGGAACGCTCTGCTCTACCAACTCTGTAGCTGAGATGCTGACTTCAAAAAGGAAGCCAAAAAGACAAGCGTGGCAGTAACTCCCAAGGCCTCTGCAGCACTGCTTCCCAGAGCTTGTCTCGCGGAGTCTTAAYGCTGCAGATTAATTTCCTGGGTGCCTTTGTTAGAGTATAATGAACCATTATTTACGTCAAGATTATGTGATTTCAAAAGTCAAAGAGATCACCAGAAAACTGAAAAGGTTATATTTTATTTGCACAATTGGTACAATAAAATAGTAAAATTATCATTTATTTGCCATTTTTCATGACAATATTTTTGAATGTGAAATGGTATAATGATGACTGTATATTTTGTCTAATCTGCTGCGTACCACAGAAAAGGCAATCTATTCTGGGATGGATTGGAGCCAGCATTCTGCATGAGTATTTTAGACAGAAATATTCTAATCTGCCTAATGTTATCTAATTATAACCACTTCTGACATCTCTTTCTTTTTGTATTAGTAATGTCATTGTGTGACATTTAAGCAAGGAAAAAGTCTGTAAGATTAAGCTGAGCAGCTCTTACCGTATTGAACACACGATGACATCTATGACGTGACATCAGGAGCAATTATTATGCTATTTATTTATTTATTTATTTATTTATTTATTTATTTCTACAGCAACTCTCTGAAGAGCCTATTGGATACTGTTGCATAGCTATCTTTACAATGTAATTGCAATTTGGCAGGATATATGGGTCTGCTTTAAAATACTTGGAATAGCATAAAAGGCGGGAGAGACACAATCTCATCTTTGGGTTTTGATATACAAGGATTGGAAAATCATGTTAAAACAGAAAGATGTAGCAGTAGGTCAAGGATTGTCAACAGATGGATAGTATGGAGAAAGGAAATATAAGAGTGTGATCATTGGTCAGAGAGGCCTTGTAATCTATGAAAGAGCTGAATTTGTCTGAACTAACTGATTTATATCTAAGTACTAACGTCCAGATTTTGCCTGGAATAGCATTTGTTGTCRTCTGCAGGGTTCGATTTAGAAATGAATGAAGATCTCTGTAATGCTAGCAGAGAGATAAATAGTACCAGGGATGTATTATTATTGTGTCATTCACTTCCCAGATACAGATTAAGAAGCAAATGGAACAACTAATGGTACTGCTTACCTTTTCTTGGACACGATAGCTGACAGACATCTTTGCCAAATAATCACTGAACCTACTAGAGATAATATTATGTCAGGCATGAGTTCGGTAGGTAGTGAGAAAATTATAGAACAATCGATCATAGAAGATAAACTCAGATTAACTTGACATGAGAAGATTTAGTTTAAATTAAATGGAGGACTGAACAAAAATAAATCTAGAGTATTTTCTATTTAAAAAGAACAAACTGCAAAATAAAGGAAACAAGTTGGTGAAATCAGTTTGCAGTGCTGAAGAAATTCAATRTGTGGAATCCAGGAATTCCTTTAAGTAAAAGATACAGAAACTATTGGAATTAAGAAAAGAGAAAAAACTGTTGTGGACTTCAGACATGGCTGGATAAACTGCCATTTCCAAAAAGGTATAAGGAACAGGCAAATAAAACTGAAAGAAGTTAATGTATTCAACTCAAGGTGGTGGGGGAGGGGAGGGTTAGGCAATCACCACCCACAGGAGTAAAAGAACCAGCATGTGAAATAGAAGGTCCAGGAGCAAGGATTTTTTTATAAATCTTTGAAGTTAACGTAATACTGCATGACTGCAGAGTAGCATACGTAGYATATACATTTAAGGAAAGAAGAAAAAGAAACTGAACTACAGGACTTTTAGACTGAAGGTGCAAAAGAAATTTTCTAAAGGTAAATCATGTTGGAGCAACTTATTATCCTGTTTTACTAAAGTATTAGTTTTTTAATAGAAGTTAGATTAAATCTAAACTCCATAAAATATATTATTTACTTATTATTTCATATTGTGCCACATGAGAAATTACTAGTTAGAATGGTAAAAACAGGAGTAAGCCAAAAAATTTTAAGATATGCATGACACTAGCCAAGAGAAATAAAAAAAAAACATATCTGTCTAGAGGAAAACTATAGACACAGAGATTTGTCAATGTAACTTCTTATCAATATGTTTCAGAATAGATATTAATTCATTCTTTTACCATAACACAGAAAATGACAATCAGAATATCACRGAAGAAAAAATGAAGAAACTGAGGTTGAGACTATAAAGCAGGATTAAATTTAAACATCCAAGTGCAAGATCAGGAACTTGGAGATCATACAGATTTCTGCTAAAAACTGGGAGCTCATCCATTGGAAATGGTTGTGCAGGAGGAAGATTTCGATACACTGATCTCCCTGAGGATGACATTTGCTGCTAATAAGATGTGGCCACACAAGAAAAGCAAGTACAAACTGAGGATGTGTACGGAGCAGCAATGCCACTAGACAAGGCCTCGGGGAGACAACATCCCCGTTGAGGCTGCCGTGTTTCAAAGAACATGAGTTAAAACAGGAACAGGTACGAAGAAAGACAACTAACACAACGGGGGGATTGGAGACTTCTTTTGGGAGTGGAGGCAAATACAGCTTGTCTATTTTAGCAAGTAAAGGCTAAAAGGCACTAGAGCTGCCATTTATAAGTACAGGGGCAGAAGAAGAACTATTTAAGCTAAATGACCGTGCAGGGAGGAAAGCAAAGGGTATCAAATGACCATAAACATCCCCAGGCTGAAAATCAGGAGGAAGGTTCCAGTGACTTCCTACAGCAAGTGAAGGAAGGAAGCAAGTGAGGAGTGACTTCCTACAGCAATAGGAGTATTTGGAGCCAGAAATCTAATTAGTTTTAAGATGGATCAGGATAAAGGGATGATATGTAATATGCTTGTGAGGCCACAGGACTAAATTCAGTGTTGTAGGACGTGCCACGCAGCCCTGTATCTCCCATTCTGAAGAATACAGAAAAGCGGACCACCAAGTGAGGTCCTGTGAGCTACCATGTACTGTTAGTTCCCCGTGAGCTGCCACACCAGTATTCAGGGGACGGCAAATTCTCCGCTACAGAGTACAACATGCTAATACAAAGAATTTCCATTTTCCAGTTATGGTTAACTTCTGAGTGGAAGWGTCAGTAATGCTTTTTCTGATTTATACCTTCTCAGAATCGCTGACAATCATTCATGATTGCATTTACACATCCATGCATGCAAACAGACAAACACTGCAATTTTCTGAACTGGAAATACGAATCTGCTTCAGCTAAATTTGGAACAGATGCAAACCTTCCAGCAACTGAAAGCGGTGTCTTAGTCCTTTCCTGTTTAAAGCCCAGGAACTCGTGACCTCTGTGGCACTTCCAATGTATTCACCTGCTGCCACCTGGAGAGCCTGAGCTGGGAGTCACCAGCCTTCCCCAGTGCTCTGTTATGGCTCTGCTCAACAGCCCTGCCACAAGGGTGGTTTTTTCCACCCATGACAGGGAACAAGACACTCAGAAGGCTGGTGAWGTCTTTGCCATGGTTTAAATACAATTGGGGCTGGGTGTGATGTCTGCATATGGTGACAACAAACCTGAAGGTCTGTGCACTTTGATGATGGGTGTGAGCTATCCCAGCTGGCCCCTTCCATGACAGAGGTTAACAGAGGTGTTGGCTTAAGTGGACACGGAGATCGAGCTGCCAGCAGCTGGGAGTGTCTCAGACCACCACTGAAGGCAGTGCTCCGCAGCTACACTTCCCGTGGTTTTCTTGTACCTACTTTGCTGTTAAAGAGAGGATACTGGTATCTAAACCTATATGCCAGTGCGTTTCCTCAACTCACTTAAATAATTAAATACTGTTCTAGTGCACACAGCATGCAAAGAGAGCAGCTCCACCCCCCACTTCTCTCCACACACACAAAACTTTCATTCCTCTCCTAACTTGGAAGTCTCTTGTCATCTAGTTTGATGTAGTCAAATTGACGTATCTTGTTAAATCTTACCTAGCGGCTGACATTAAATTGGAATGTACTAAAGAGATAATGGTTAGTAATATTGTTTCCTCGATTTGCACAATGACTTATTTAAAAACATAATAAATATTAACTGATTCTGCAAACCTGCTACTTCCAATTGCCAGAGCATTTCTGTACTTTAATTCTTCAAAGAAAAAATTGTCACTTGCATAATGCTTCTGAGTGGGGGAAAAATATGGTTTCAATTTTCATATGTTGTAGCATTGTAGGGAAAGATCTCATTTCTTGTCGTGCTGTATCCGGTCCCAGAACCAATAAATATTTTATGTATTTAATGCATTTATCAACTCTGCTGTATAAAAAGTACAGAAGAACCTATGCAGTGGTGTCAAAGACATCTCATGTATTAAGGCAGTCTGAGCAACCTCTTGGGTGCTTCTCCACCTTGAAATTTAACTTTACATCTTATCCATCAACTCAGTGAGAAGTGACAACAGTTCCCTGCTCTCCAAGGTAACAGTGCACTGGTTTGCCTGGTAGAAATGCAATTCTTTTAGCAGTTAGATGCTGTACATTTCCTCACATTGAATTTTCACAGCTCTCTCTCTCTGAACAAGAAAATAAGAGGAAATAATTAAGGATGCAGTTTCTCATTTAATGATGCAAACTCATCTTTAGTTAAATTGGTCCAGACCCCTTAAAAATAATGGCTTGCATTCATAAATATAATAGAATTTACTCCAGTCATTTTCTTTTTTGTAAGGTTAAGTTTCTTCAGACAGCATAAAAGAGTGAACTACCTCACAAAGAAAGAAATTCCATAGGACTCAGCTATCGAATTTGTAAACCTCATTGAAAAATTCCATTTATAAACTGGGAATTCTTGTATTTTTTTTTTTAAAATAAAAGTTTTACTTGGTTCCTCTTTATATATGTATAAACAAGCATGTGTACACACACACACACACAGATGCACACAGATGCACACAGATGCACACTCATAAACACACATGGCACAAAATTTAGTGCTGTACTGATTAGATCTACTAGCAACACTGAGATGTGAGGCATCATTGATGCAGATGAGGATCACAATGTTATCTAGGAAGCATTGGGTGATATTAGCGATGACTGCTATGAAATTAGGATTACATTTATAGTTAAGAATGAAGATAATGTGCCAAGAAACTGATGACAAGAATTTTGACTAGCAAATCAGCTGGAAACAAAACAGCAGAGAAAGAAAGACCTCTGTGTGGTATCAGAAAATCAGCGGTTGAACCTGAACCACCAGCAAGGTGCATGCCTCTATGAAATGCAACAGAAGGGAGCTAGGGTTAGGTTCCTAGGGGTGAGGGTCCAAACTATTTTTAAGATGGGACTACTGTACAGAAAGATCATCCATAAATGGTAATTTAGCAAAATTTTGCGATATTGACAACTGCTATTCAAGAGAAATCTAGGACTAGTGTAATAAAGGTATTGTACATCAGGAAAGAAGCCATAAAGATCTGTGAGTAAAATAATAAGACTGTTTATTGCTCTAACCTGAGGTAGGTTACCTAGAGGTTTAATCTTGCGTTTTAATTTGAAAAAGATAGCTGGGACTTTCTCATTATTAGATCCTCTGTTACTGAGCATTTTCTCTATTCTCTATTGGAGTCTTTTAGGGGGTGGTTATTTTATTAATAGCAATGTTTTACTTTTCCTCTTTCCAGTCAGTCTGCTGTCCAGATGGAATAGGAGTGCTTGGAACTAGAAATAGGCTAGGCTGCATTATTTTTAATTATTATTTTTAAGAACAACCTGAAAGTAGGTTTTCAGGATATTGTATGAATCAGTTATTAAAAACTGATCCCATACATTTTATTCCTACATTTTTCCTAGTTATAGCTCTAATGCTTTTAATCCACATGACATTTCCTTTGTTAGGGACTGATTTCACGACATTTTTTTGTCTTAGCTGGCTCAGACCCTTTTCGTCATTTCCCTCTTCTCTTTTCTTTTGGATCTAGCATAACTCCATCATTACTTGTAGCAATTCCTTGCTTCAGGCTATTTAATTCAACACAGGTTCAAAATCCTTGAACTCTTCTATTGCCATGTTTTTGGCCCTGAAGTTCACAGTTTCGAAAGAGACTCTAGATTGGTTGAAGATCTTTGAAGGCAAGTGTCAGCTGCTCTTGCTGTCATAGCAACCCACAAACTTAACAGAGGGGCTCAGGACGATGCAGAAGGTCTCAGAGTACTTCCCACAAGTAGGATGAACAGGTAACACAATGAAAATCTCACACTCTCATATACAGAAGAAAAAGTTGAATTCTTTGTCCCATTTGCCTGACCACTGACATGTTCTCGCCGTGTCGTCGTGGAGCTTGGCTGGCTTTGGGAGTGCCATAGTGATCCCACAAATCACTGATTCTTCATTACTGTATTTTTCTTGTGCTTCCTTCTTCTCTAAGGAAGCATTTGTTTTAATTCATTTAATAGTAGAATCAAATGAAGGTGCGCTTAAATAACCTGGACTTAGCCCAGATTCTGTAATCATTATTAAATCATGAAATGAACCTAGGCAAAGGCCTTCGGTTGCTGTGCTGTCAGACTGATCTCTACCTGCATATCAGCCTGCTCTCACCCATTTTCAGTTTCTGCAAAATAAAAACCTATTAGGGAATAAAGAGATAATAGCAGGGAAAGGCAAGAGGGAAAAGAAAGAAGAGGCCACACATGAGACGATGGTAATGCTGGCCTTCCGYGGACGAAAAGCGAGAGTAGCGCAGACTGTCGAGTGGTTTCTGCACACACTTGTGTCACCATGTTTTAATTTTAACCTGCCACACACTTTTGATTTTTATGTCCTGAGGCTCCACAGCTAGAAGGTGCCATTTTGTTGCAAACATTCACCAGAGGCTGGGGAAAAGACCATCATACTAATCAGCTTTACTGGCTCATATTACATGCTGAAATCCAGATCACTGGGGACAAAATCTCCTAAGATGTGGCTTCGATTTGCCTGAACAGGGAATAACCCTGTAGATTGCAAAATTAATGTTTAACATCCAGTCTCAAAAGGTATTTAGGGTGCAACTGCTCCTTACATGCCATCTCTGGGAACTTGCCACAACATATTCTAGAATACCTGGGCTTTGGTGCTTTTTTACTCTAAAGCATCACTTGATCTACTCCTCAGGAGCAGCAAAGAATAGTTAGTGTTTTCTYCAGAACAGCTCAACTTGGGAACATACCTTTCCTTTTCTCCAAATGCACCAGCTATTTCATAAGCCTTATCTCTGCTACCAGTTGGGGAATGCACTGGAATTAGGAGAAACTAGGTGCTGAAGAGAGGTGACTTTGTTTTCCATTCAAATGACTGCGTTCCTCTTATTTTTATATGATTTATACATGTTGTTTAAGGCGCATGTAGGTAGAATGACAGGGGGTTTCTCGTTAAAGGAAACTGGAATAAATAGTAAATATAACATTATGAAAATAACCCTGGGGAAGAATGAATCTCCAGGAGTAAGCACAGTGAACCGCTGCTCGCRAGCCTATTTCATCCCTTCCAGCTTGCGGAAATCAAATAGCAGAAGGGCCGCAGCTCAAAACCGGCGCATCCTCTGGGAGGCTGCAAGCCCGTATRTTCGAGGGGCTCTGACGGCTCGCGGCAGCTCCCCGTCCCTCTCGCCTGGGATGCTCGCTCGTGCCCCGCTCGGCTCTCCTCCGCGTCGGCAGAGGAGCGGGTGGGACGCGGCTGGTGAGACCCCGGGACGCCGGGACCCGACCCGTGGCGGCAGGGGCCGGCCGGCCCGGGCGCAGCTTCCCGGCTGTTTCCAGCAGTTTGAAGTTGTTTCATGCGAAGTCATCGTAATCCTTAGGCAAACTCTGACTCCGCTTTATCAGGTTTAGCTGGAAAACAAAACAATTAATTAAAAAAGCAAAACACATGACCTAAATGTTATTTATGCCCCTAATTATCTCATTCTAGTGGGTATTTTAGTCCCTTTCTGGTCAGAACATTAATTATCTTCATAAATACAGCAAAAGTTAAATAATAAGCACCCAGGGCTACAGAACCACTGTAATGATCAAGCTTAAATGAACATATAAATTTTATTAATGGATTCTTTATACAACTCCATATATTATAAATCAAACAAAAAAACCTATTTCCATCTTCTAARGTTGCAATGAAAAAGCTTTAACATTATTGAGGATAATTTTTATTAAGTTTAAAACTCCTTTTTTGCAGTAATGAGACTGTTATGGGGATAATTTAATCTGGTTTGTCACGAGGCACCTCAGCTTGTTAAATAAGTTAATAAATGACTATGCATTAATCAAAGTGACAAAGCTATGAAGAGATGAGGATGGGAGACAATTCTGGTGATAGTATTAATTAGTATTTAATTAGAAACTTAGGGGCTATAAATAAAAAAATCACGGGAGAGACGTTTATGCAAATTGCTTTGAAAGTGCGGTGGAGTTGTATTTGCTTTTTTTAAAAAAAACTTCCTTCCTTCCACCCTTCCTTCCATTTTTCTTTTTTCTTTCCTTCTGCACTGTACCTTGCAGAGTTGCAGTGACATCACATGGGTAGCAATGAGCTTGTATTGTTTTTAATTTTTTCCAATTAGAAGACGCTGAGCTTGAACCACGCTTCTCACTGTCTCTCTAGAATGGGAGTACGCTTGAGATTTCTGATTTCCAGACAAAAGAGAACGAAAGAAAAATCGGAAGAGAAAGAGAGAGACGAGAGATGGAATTTCYGTTTCGGCTGCTTTAACCAAGACGGGCGTCACCGTTCGTGGCGGCAGAGCTGATGGCAGCACGCCGCCGCTGCCGTTCTTCGTGCACGCTCCCCTTCACGCGAGCAAGCGGTGCCGGAGTTCCCTGGCCTATACTGTGCAACAGAAGCAACTTTTCTAATTGCAGTCATTTTACCATTTTTTGTCTAGTAAGTTGCCCACTCCAACATGGACAATTCCTGGCAGCAAAAGAAATAATACATCACTCTGCTACGTATTTCAGGCTGTTTTCCTGAGGAACAGACTTTATTACTTGTTGCTTTTGTACAGGAAGGTCACCCACAGTAAAACTGCTTTTTTCTATTCAACAGATTCTCTCTGTCATGGCTCATTTATGTGCGAACATGACTGACTGAAACCAACATTATCCACAGCTGACAAGTGTCAGCCCTCCAGTTCACTCAGCCTCTTCCTTAAGATAATGCCAGGGGCCGGGTGTTTGAAGTAGTGGGACGATAAAGTGGAGAGAGACAATCAGGGTCAAATTGATCCAATTCCCTGCGTATAAAAGGGATTCTGCCTAATAACACACAGTTCTTTTTGCTCTCCAAACACATTAGGCCTTAAACAGGAACCTGGCCCTCTAGAAAATGTGTGACTGGCACAAAAATGCGGAGGTTTTAAGGTGGTTTCTTTAGCCGTTTCCTTTCAAGGCCTTTTATTAAGACTATATGTATAAATCTAAGATAAAATGCACTTAAYAGCTAGCGTTTTTTGGTTATTTTTATGGGACATTTAGACTGAAGAGTCCAGCATTGACACAGAGGTCATTCTCCTTTTCCTTTTGTTTTATATTTGTTTAACAAATCATTTGCATCTGTTAATAAAATTAAACCTGAGAAATGAAGAAGAGGCAGCTCCTTTCAGTGACACTCCCAATTCCCATTGCCAATATAGCGAACTGAGTTCCTGAATAYATTTTTTTGTATTAAGTCTCCACAGAACACAGCAGTTAACACAAATATTCCTTCAAAATTACCAGCTGCTTCTGTACTGCAATATATATCAGGTCTGGAATTTAATAAGATATTTTACTGAACTTCCAGAAGATAAAGAGCTGAGCAGTAGTCACTAAAGACTCAAGAGAAATGTTGGTACCTTCAAGCATTAAGATACCGAACTTTTACATATTTCCCTTCCTCCATCCCCTAATTAATAAGCCCCTGGAGTTGCATGTGAACATCTATCTTTTTATTTTTTCAGGGATGGAGACAGATCTACATATTTCGATAATCAGAAAGGTTTTTTTTTTCTTCTACCTCTCATTTTCCAGCCAGCACCTCCTTAGCATACTGAATGACCCACAAAACTAGATTTATTTCCCCCTCTAGTCCCAGTACAAATGCAAAAGTAGGAAGCCATGCCTGCTGTGCGGATCATAAGTTATATATTGGCTGATTTTGTGACGCTTTTAGCATTGTTTAAATTCTCTATTGAACCTAGCAAAGCAGGATAACGTGCTCAGTATTAACTTATTTTATTGCAGGCACTGATCTGCCATGCAGGGAGCCCCGGCTGGTCCCCGCCAGCAGCCTCTCTCAGGGCTCATGCTGCGTGCAGCTGTATCCAGCTCAGGCACGACCCACCTACAGGTGCCTGCCACCACTTTGGCTGGTGTTTGCAAACTGTTGTCCCCCTCAGGTCCTGCCCTCCTTGGTGAATGAAAACAGAGCCCAGACTGTCCTGGAGGAGGAAGATCAAGAGGGGAGAGGAGACTGAGTGTCTTTCTGACACCAGTTGGTCTGGGATATCCGGCTGTCTTCTCAGTCCTGTCTTGGCATCAATGACCTCCACACTTTCTGAGCAAAACRCCTGGTTTTCTGCAATATGCTCATTCTTTTTGGACAAGTACAGATTAATACAGTGTGGGCAGCAGACATGAGGTCATATGAGGACTTGGGTATGCTTTACTGAGTCCCAAACACCCCTCAGGCCTTTAAGCTGCAACCAAAACGAGTAGGTGTGCTTTAGAGTTACATGGCTTCTTTGCAGACAAGGCATTTTGGAAATTTTCCTTACTTTCTTACATGGCTTTCTGTGTAAGAAGTTTACATGTCAGTGAGGTTTTTCCTCTAAAAGATACGGTGTTTCTGCTTACTTCTCAGTGGACAGGGAGTTAATCTCTCTCATGTTCCTGATCGGTTAATGAAAGGGGTTATATGACATGACTAAGTAATAGCAGGACATGGGGCTTCATCCTGCCRTTCTGCAGGTAGCTAGAGAATCTCTTTCCATCACAGTAGATGCCAGACAAGGCAGTCCTCCAGGAGGAAGCGCATTGCCTATGACAACTGCTGTTGCATTCTCCAGTGTTAAAACAGTAAGCCAAGTTCATTTGTGGCCTAAGAAGTCAGCTGTGGGTAGATGCAAAGGCTAACCTGATTGATTTCAGTCAGAGAAAGGCTCTCGTGGTGGGTTGTTCCAACAGGGAGCACAACGGCACCACTCTGACTGCTGCCTAGGGAAACCCGTCTCTCCCTCCTGGCTAAGGAAGCAACCCCCCAAGAGCTCAGATTAGCCTTTCTGAGTCGCACCCAATCAATAGTGTTTGGTGAAAATCTTAAATAATCATTAGGATAGATAATATATTTACACAGGTTATAAGCACTATCACTAAAACAATCTAATGTTTTTTTTTTTTTTTTTTCC
>NW_028186945.1:910641-952705 GCF_003343005.1 Rhea americana | reverse complement strand
AATCTAATTTTTTTTTTTTTTTTTTTTTCCATATTAGCAGAGTCCTATATATTGGAAAAATGCAGTTAATGTTTGTTTCAACAACAATGCAGCTGACCTCTTTCTTAGAGATCATCACAGGTTTGGGGGATTACACAGAACAGGGAAAACAAACAAAATGCAATAGATGCATGTCCAAGGATTGGCTCTGTGCCTTATTTTTATAGTACTCCCAGTTAGACAGGCACTATGATTTAGAATTTCAAAACTRTGTAAACATCACATTTCTAAGGGATCTGTATTTCTGAGTAGCAAGTCTTCAGACTGCTGTTTTCTAAAGAGGTATAATGATTGTCCAGACAGCATTTCATCAGCATCATTAGTAGATGTTCTCAAATTAGTTACAAGAATAAGATGCTTAACAAATCTAGCCCTATTTCACTTTTTGTAAAACATTTCTTAACCAACTTTCAGTCTGTAGCCTATGTCTTTCCAAAAATACAGRGAAGAAAAAGAAAAAACAAAACAAAGCATTAGCTATCTTTAAGATGCAACTTCAACAGTTTGCAGCAGGCATTACATGGTATGGTTGCCTTCAAAACTAGAGAACTGGACATGATGGCATAGAAAGTACCTCCTAATCCTATGTGCCTATGAATTTGTGTTATCAGACCAGCTCTAATTATAATAGGAGAAAATTTTGTACAGACAAATAAATTATACCTTTCCTGAGCCTGATGACTAATCTAAAAATTCTAATTAGCTCTCCAGTTCCAGAAAACATTTCAGTATACACTGCAATTTGGCGAGTTTCCATCATTTTAAAATTGTACTGGGGAGCAATGCGTTATGTACAAGGCATATGAAAGTGCATGCTATTCCTTTTCATTTGTTAGTTCCTACTTTGATGTATTTAAGTTATTTTAGAGTATGTCTGCAGCAGCATCAAAACTGCACGGTAGCTGGAGAATAATGTTTCTGCCTCCATTGTACCAGCAGCTGGCTCGAGGAGAACAGAGATTTCCTGAAGTAGAGTCCCTCCACAAGTATTATACTTCTGAAGGGATATTAGTGAGAAATGAGAGAGCAAACTACCATTGCTTTGAAGACAAGTAGAGCTTTTCTAAACCACATCAAATACAGATGTGCTTGAGCAACACTGTGCACACTTTCTAATTTTGTATGAACTTCCAAGGCGCAAGACTCTGGACCACTCTCGCCTAATAGGTACTCTGAGGTCTAGACACTCRCCTTCGGTTTGAAGAATAATCTATCAGAGAAGAACTAGGAACATCTTCCTTTTTCCAGATATTATTCTGAAGTCCATTTCTTAAGTTTCTTCATCTGCAATATGGGGATATTATTTTCTTCATAATCTCTTGGGACTAATTAATGAATGATGCTGCATTAATTTAGCTATAAAGTACTAAGCCTTATTGCATTAAGAGTTTGCCATTAAATTTAATGCTGTTTCATTTTTAGGCTGTGAAATCAGTCTCTTTTTTCTTTTTCTTTACCAGAGTTACCCAAAGGTGAACATACAATAGCATGTCAAGGCTGCTATATTTGGTTCAGCAGGAGGTTTACAGCAGATCTTGACCATGGGCCTGTGAAAGACATAAAATCTACCTGTGTGCCAAAAAAGTTCCATGTATCTAATAGGGCTGAAATCAGAAGGAATCTAAAGAAATCTGTTCAAAACCCAATAGCTTTCATAAAGAGTAATCTCCTTTCTATATATTTTAACAATCCTAAGAAATTCTGCAGTAACACTATATATTTCTATTCCATTCTATACAATAGTTAGAAAAAGCTCTGAGGAAAGGTTATCACTGTCTATTTAATCCTAGAGCACTTTGCTGTACATATTCTTCAGCACRGCACTACATAGCTTTGATGCTGGGCAGGGGATATGAAAATTGATTCAGGAAAATTAGAATTTTCCTGTAGTGGTTTGGAGAATCTGTCTATATATTAATTCCATTTGATTTTGTGTCACATTCTGTGTATGTTTTTATCAACTTGAAAACCCTATGTTAATTATGAAGCGTGACTGGCTTCTTTCTTTTTTTTTTTAATTTCCTCGTGGATGACTATTCGACAAGCGGTGGCACAAAATTAACTATGGAGGGTCATTAAACATTGACCATCCTCTACTCACAGAACAGCACAGAGGAGCAAATTTTTGGCTGTGGCCCAGGAGAGCTGGGCTTCCCGGGTGGACATTTCTCCCTGCAAGGAACTATCACTGGGATTCCCCATCGCAGACGTAATTGTTGGTGGGGCTGCCTTTATCGTTCTRTTACTTATAATAATGTAACATAAGGCCAGATAGGGCCATTGTGGTCATTCGATCTGACCTCTTTTGTAACAGAGGTCCCAGGATATTCCTGCATTAACTTCTGTATGAACTAAGGCTTAGGAGAATACCTTTTCTTTCCCAAATGAGGGGCTGAGGCTGCTGGAGATGCTGCCCCAGGGGAAGCAGGCGCCTGCTGTGTCCACTTGCAGGATGGGCTGCTTAGCTCTCCTGAGCTCCAGCCACAGCAAGGTCAGTGCCAGTAGCCTTTGCCTTTCACAGTGACCACAGCCCCATGCGAGACCTCCTTCTGCCAGGCAAAACCTGCCGTGCCAGCAGCCAACCTGCAGCACACTATCAGTTTCTGYGTACTTTGGGAGAGGAGGGACCTCCTTTGCCAGCAACCGGTCTTTTGCAGGAGGACTTCTCTGGCCAGGCCCCTCTGCCCTGCTGCCAGTGCTGAACACCTGGGATTGATAACTGTGCTGGGACATCCCTGTAGGAGCAGGAGCAGGTAGGAGACACAACTGAGGCACCAGCAGGGACACAGGTTAAGAGCTGGCAGAGCCCAGTTGAGCGGGAGATGCGTACAGACCCAGCATTGCCCACAGGGAAGGGCACAGAGATGGCCCTGCGTGGGGACAGRGCCAGAAGAGCCAAGGAAGCCTCCTGCAGGCCAAGAAGCAGTTGCAGGCTATGAAGGGAAAGTACGATTTTTTTTTTCTTTATGTGTAGGACAGCAGGAGGGAAGGGTTGGGAAATCCTCGAGAGACCTCRAAGGGCTTTCCTTAACAATTTGCATTGTTTCTGGAGCAATTGGGAACCTTTTGAGGTTAAGTTGTGCTGGATTTTGTTTTATTTGCCAACATTGTGGGACACTAACCTTACTCTAATGCACACTATAAAAAAGATTTCTCTTTTGTGTGTGACACAAAACGTCAGACTACAGCTACTTACCCCCTCTCTTCCAGAGGAATAAGTGTGATAAGATAAAGCTTATAACCATTTGCAACAGCCTAAGGGCAAGTCATTTCTAAATTTTCAGGAGAAATCACTGCTTCTTGTAGTATTGCATGTGCTTGCTGATATTTCTTTTAAATAAAATATAAAAACATTGAGAAGGAGGCCATGTAAGTGGTATGGAAGAACATGCTTTTACAAAATTCTTTTTGTGCTGGTGAGAGTAGTCTTTTCACCATTTAATGACTGTCTCAGGAAAAGTATCAACATGCTGAAAGACTTCYCACATTTTCCTAAGGTTTTAAATGCACTTGTAGAATTTTAAAGATATGAGCTATTAGTAAGTAGGATCCAAGCAATCCATTTCTCTTATAAATATTCAAGAGAGATCATATTGTCAGATCAGTTTCCTAAGGGTTTGAGTCACATTTGAACCTGTGACCCACAAAAATTTCAAGTATGTAATCTGTGGCAAAAGGAAAACTCTTGTGCTTTAAGAAGCATACCTAAAAGGATAAGCTGTCTTGGCCACTGAACGTTTGGATTTTTCTTWGAGGATTCCCAGATAATTCATCCCTCTTGTGATTTAGGGCTGTATGCTAGCACACTTGATCTTTGCRTAAGTGGCATATAAGGCCTTGAAACATGTGGCAGTTCCTTCTCTATAGGCWCTGTCCTGTCCCTTTACATTCCCCCCAATAACTGCTCTGTCACCATCCTGAAAGAGAGACATCAAGTCTGCTGCCACTTCCAAACTTCCTGTATGACCAATGCTGTCTTGGCATTGACTAACGGACTGTGTCTTATGCTATGAGATGAACAAATATTCCACTCTTTCTAGGAACTGGTTCAAGGTTCTGRCATAAGTCATTAAGAAATTGCCCCATACCAGGTCTACTCTAAGCATTACTTCAACCACTGCAGTCTCCTATGGATCCAGCTCCCATGGAGCGCAGGACTGGAGAGGAGATGGAGGACAGAGTGGATGCCCTAGACAACTACGTCAAAATACACTGTTTCATAAATGCATTAAATTAAACATAAARATAGGTTTATGTCCCCAGCAGCCCAGCTAGGAGGTTGTTAAAACATCTCACTCCTCTGGTCAATAGAAACTTGCTGCTAATTTCTAGTCTGTATTTCTTCATGGACAGTTATTATCCAGTTGCTTTTTTGTCAGTATTTTCTCTTAGCTGTAAATGTATCTTTTTCTTCTTGGGAGTTAAACCATTCTGTTTCCCAAGATATTACAAGGAGTAGCTATGTCCCTTTCTCAGYGGGCAGAAGGCAAGCACATGAGACCCTCTCTTGCAGGACAGGCTTCCTGCTGTCACGGTGGCCTTAAGAGCCTCTTTCCCACCAACTCCCATCTGAATGTACACATTTCTAGACAAGCTCTCTTCAGTATTGCACCCTCTAGCATGTACAAAATGGGGGTGTTTTTAAGTCTATCTCTAATATGTCTTCTTATGCCATTTTTTTCACAGGTCCGTTGTGTTTATGGCTACCTTATGTTCAGCAGATTGTCTCAGGTCTTCTTCTCTCTTTTGTTGCCAACTGACAACCTTGCAGCAGAAATGCTGGTTACCCAGGGAGTAAGTGACCCTGTGTATGTAGCAACAAATTCCACATCACATCTGCCAGTCCCACCTGCTATTTCATCTGATCTTTCCCCTGAGATACTCTGATCCCCTTCAGTGTCAGCAATGCTTCCTGCCCCTCCAGCAGCCACCACCCAGCCCACTGTAATTTTTCATTCCTCATTTGGACAAAGAACATCTTCACAAAATGGCAAGAGAGCAYGAGGAAGTATAGATGGATGGTTGCATTTTTACACTCCTTTTCATTCCATTTTCCAGCATTTCTATGATCACATAGCTCCCGTATCCCTCCTCTGCCATATTAGCATGCATTCCTTTCCTCCCCAAGTCCCCCAGTGGAGCAGACTTTTGTCACCAAAGTGATGGCTATTATCACAGCTTGGAATTTATATTTTTACTGTGTAATCAAAGTCCATATCTCACAGAAACCATTTAGCATATTCAAGATCTAGGGAAAAACGTCTTTCTCCTATGTAGCAGAAAGAAAAATGCCAAAAATCTATACCCAGGCTCTCTGCCTCCTCAGATTTGTATTTTAAATATGTATTTAAAAAAACACTAAAGAATGTTTGCTGCTGAAGACATTAAGACACACTCAGCTAGGAAGTTAGGTTCCCAAAGGTTGTGAGCCCACTAGGAATGAAGTAGCCCTGGAAAAGGCAAGGTTAGGATGGGGGCCAACACTTCTTCCTGGGTCACCAGAACAGTCCCAATCAGTCAGAGCACAGTGGAGAAGAGAGGGACTGAGCTGTCTGCTTTATGGCCTTTAAATCAGTCTGCTTTATGGCCTTTTTCTGGGCATATCTTTGTCTTGCTGGCACAGCCTGGGCTGTCATTACCTTTTGGCAAATGCCGGCAGTGCCTGTMMCTGCTTGCTGATCCTGCCTCTGCCRTGAAACCTCAGCCCTCATGAGTCCATGACATCCCCTCAAGCCAAGCACAGAGGCCCCAGAGGTTTGTATTTATGCTCTTTGGCCTACTGGGCATTGCAGACGTGGCCTGATGCCTGGCCAGCATACCCTAGAGGCACAGATGCTCTCCACAGGCCACCGTGACCCATGGCAGCTCTGTTAGTGACTCCACACATTCAAGTCCATTGCATGTGAAAGCTGAGCGAGAAAGAGCTGAGGTTCCTTTTGCACCTATATCCATTGCAATAGGCATGGTCACACTGGCCATACCTGGGCTAGTCTTGGCCCTGCCCTCAGGATCTCTTTCTCCCTCCCAAGGAAGGAGGCAAGTGTAGGCTGGCTGCTTCTTTGGCTGAAAAGGGCAGCAGAGGCAGCCAGCCCGGCTCCCCGGGGAGCCACCACTGCTGCGCGCTTGCTGTTGCAGGGTGGGCAGATGCCCAGGTCAGGGGGCTGGTGTCTCTGCATATGCTGCGTGCATTACTGTCACACAGCAGCAGCCCTCGAAATGGGACCCTCAGCAGTTTATGAGGGATCTCTGCTGCAAACCATGTCAGACCTGGGGTTAGCAGTGCCCAACATCCTGGACCCACTTCACAGAGCTGCTCTCTGCAGAAAAGCCACGCTGCAGGTTCTCCACCAACCTCATCGTTCCTCTAAATCCACTTCCTAAATCTTGCCATCAGGGTGAACCTGAGTTTGTGAGCAAGACAGACCGGTCTTAGGAGGCACCAGATGAAATTCTCCATGTCTCACTGTGGTGCTGGCCATTCCTCAGCCAGTCGTACATCTGTCATCTTGGAGCAAGCCTTTGCGTACATGGCAAATGRTCGTGACGCTGTGATTTCCTTTCTGGGCCCTTGTAGTTATTGTTTTGCATGTCCTGTTTTTCATAATTATGTGCTAGCTGCATCAGTGGGAACCCTAGTCACTGACAGTAAAAGGGAATATAACAGGTCTAACACAAAAGGAATCTAGTAATGAGATTGGTACGATCAAGGTTTAATTGTTTAGAGTTCTTTGTCCAGAGCTCGTACTATTTTCTCCTGTTATACAATGGTTATCTTCATAGAATAGATTAGATTTCTATCAGACAAAAATGGCTGTCTATAATTAACAACTAAAATGTATATATTATCTCCGTATCCACATATACACAGACACAACAAAAGCCTTGACAAAAAGGACATGAAGYGCACATGTATTCCATTGCATGTTCAGTGGAAATACTAGGGGAAAATGTATTCCCACGGTACTTTGAGTGAAATGAAAGATAATGGCATAGAAAAGAAAAATGAACAAAAAGAAGCCTGCTGAGCTCAGCACACAAAATGTCAGAGACTACTACTAACCAAAACAAAATTCTGAAAGTAAATGCTTACAAAAAATATAGACAAACTCTATCCCATTGGTATATTTTTTAACATGAAAACCTGAAAGAATGCATGATAAAAACAAGTTGTTATGAAGCAAGACCTGACTGGAGCTCCTAATACTATAATAATTGCTGAGTAGTTGTGCATAAAATGATACAGAGGCCACCCCTGTATCCCATATGCTCCAATATTCCAACTATCTGCCTGCTTGTAATTATAGTGATTGGAGGAAAAAATACTGCAGAAGGAAAGAGGAAAAAAGTCTGCCTCGATATTTTTCTCCTATTGTATGTGCCTCATTTGAATGATAGTGCATTGTGGTTCATAGCAGAGGATTTTGTGCCTGGAATAATGAATTGTCTCYTAGCATAAAATACCTATGCTCACCTTCAGCATCCATTGAGAAAAAGGTGTTAAACACTGTAGTGATTTACTGCAGCAGCAGAGAATTTCATATTAATCATATCACGTGATGCCATATGCCCTGCTGGCRTCATTTGTGACACTCTGTGCAGCTACTGAGCTTTTCATTTTCAGTATTGATAAYTTTTTACTGAATTCATAAGTAAATACTATAAATAAATTCCATAATAAAATATGCCAGAAATCCTTTCTCCTTTAGAAAAAGAAAGCTGATATTTAGGTCTTAAAAGGRCTGTTTTCTTCTTAAGATCTTCACATCCACACACATAAACAACTTACCACAAGCTAAGCTGAGTGGCGAGCAACCAYGATGCTGGCTGCCCCGCGTAGCCACCCACAGAGATGCTCTCACTCCAGGGCAGAYGTACACCAGCATATCTCTCTTAGGGAAAAAGGACCTCTGCTATAGGCGAGAGCCTGCTCCTAGTCAGTAATCAAGAAACAGCAGACATGGTCTATCTGCACACCCCAAATTGCTTCATAAGAATCATAGAATCACAGAATCAGTAAGGTTGGAAGGGACCTCTGGAGATCATCCAGTCCAACTTCCCTGCTCAGCAGGGTCACCTAGAGCATGGTAGACAGGGTTGCATCCAGGCGGGCCCTCAAGATCTCCAGAGAAGGAGACTCCACAACCTCTCTGGGCAACCTGCCCCAGTGCTCCGTCACTCTCCCAGGGAAGAAATTCCCCCTCACACTCAGGCAGAACTTCATGTGGTTCAATTTCTGCTCATTGCCTCTTGTCCTGTCACACAGGACAACTGAAAAGAGTTTGTCCCTGTCCCCTTGACACCCTCCCTTCAGGTACTTACACACATTGATAAGATCCCCCCTCAGGCTTCTCTTCTCCAGGCTGAAGAGGCCCAGCTCTCGCAGCCGTTCCTCATAGGGCAGGTGCTCCAGCCCTCTGATCATCTTTGTAGCCCTGCTAAGTAAGAATTTGGTAGTGGAACCATATTCCAGACAGAGACCTACCTTGGTGTCACAGGAGATTTTATTTCTTCACGTGTTCCCTATATACTACCCCTCCTTCCTTTCTTCCCCATCCATGCWCTGGTGTTTCTGTTGTGAGACTGCAACTCCTTTCCAATCCTCCAGCTCCACACAGCACGATGAAGGAGCTGGAGGGAAGGTGAGTGCAGTCGCAGGACACGAAGAGATGAAAAGCGAGGGCACTACTACCTGCTCCTGCCCGACGATGTGCCGCCAGCCTTTCCCCTCACATGACACATCATGCAAAGGTGCCCCAATTCCATCATTCAGGAGAAGGTGTGCTGGCATCACTTAACACACATGCCTTCACCATCCTGTCACGTACAAAGTTAGGCTAACCCYGGTGTGTCCCTAGGTATCTAATGTAAATACAGATTTTAGAAAGTAGAGATGAAGAAAAATCACTTAAAATAGTCACATCCTTCCTTGCCATTGCAGGGTTGTTCCTTAGAGTTTAGAGCTTAAATGTACCAAGCTGTGGGGCTTCATACACTTCTTGGATTACTGTTCTTGTTTCACTCAAGCTGTTGTTCCCACTCTGCTGATAAAAATCTTTGGAAACCAGTACTCTGTGATAGCTACTTCACAGATTTCCCCTCCAAACTGCAGGCCTAGAATGTGGTGATGGAAAGATCCTGCCTTAGTTGTGCATCAGTACTGTGGGTATATTAATGTTGCAGTTAGTGCTGAGATCTGCTACTCACGTAGATGCACATAGCCAGAGTAGTTTAACTTAGGTATAGCCAGCAGCATGTTACAGCAACATGAAACAACACAGGCCAAAAATAAAAAAACAAAAAAAAAACAAAAAAAACAAAAAAAACAAAAAACAAACAAACAAATAAAAAAACACTGACCAAGAATGTGGGGAAATGCTTTGACTCAAAGCTAACCTGGTTAAAGCTCCTGGTTACTTGCAGTTACTCTGCTTGCTCTGCCCAACCTAGATTAAATTGCTCAAAGCCAGTAYAGACATATTTGAAGCTAGAAATGCAATGAAGAAGTGCCCTTAGGAGTGAGGAGAGCCTGTCCCAAATTTGACAATGACATTTTTCTTGTGAGAAAAAGAATGGCACTGAGAAAATTGGGGGAAAAAACTTCAATCATATGTTTTTGAGTTTTAAAAAATAATGAAATGTTGTACAATTTTGAAGTTTCACTCTTTTTTTTCCCTTGCTTTCCAGTATATTGTAGCTTTCTGAACTAGAAGATAGAATACAGTTACAGATATGAGAATAATTTTCTTTACAACRTTTGCCCTTTGTAAAACAGATATTTCTCTGTTCTCATGTTTTGATGTTCATTTGATTAACAAAGAATGCTTGAAAACAAAAATAGGCTTTTGAGGGGTTAATATTGAGAAGTCCATATCTGGTCCAACATTTCCATGTTTCTTAACACTGACAGAATTACCTTTCAAGTTTCGTTAATGACTGTCTTTCAACATGCTAAACTGTAGATAAAATTCTTAGCCTTGAACCCTGCCAATCCCTCTCTGTTTTGAAGGTACAAACAAATGTCTTCATAATTTTCCTTTGCTAACCTGGAATAACCTTAAAATTAYTTTTTTTCCAAAGTGTACAATTGCTCATCTCCTCCAAAGAGGAGTCTAATGCTGAGGTTTTGTAAAACACAGCATCTCGGTTAGGAATTTCCAGAAGGTACCTATGGGTCCTTTCTGGTTTCCCACATCTTTCTTGCAGATTGCTGTTAGCATAGTTCTGTTCAGTCCCAGGATGAGATGCTCCAAGTATGGACTGCCAGAGCTTCCCAGGATATCACATTTTGCAGGAGGACCTGATCTCCTCACTTTTAGTGGCAGATTGGCTGGGAATTCACCAAGATTGGCCATGGGAGCTCTAGCCCAAATTCCTTGGAAAATAGTCACCACAGAGCCCTACAATTACAGGCAGCAATATAGGTTGTTCTGAAAACCCAACCTGCTCTGCTCAGACTGGTTTCTCCCTCCATCGTAATCAAAACTCCTTCCCCTCAGCTTTAGCTCCTGCAACATGATAACACYGGCCAGAAGTGCTTCACTCCCAAACCCCAAGGACCCAGTCCACACCTACGCTAATGCCAAGTCAGAAGGCAGTGTACAGATGAAGCTTCTCCATTAGGCCAATTGGCAGATGCCTCTCCCAAGCATCGATTGAAAGGTTTACCTAAGAAATACACTGCACTGCAGCCTCTGCAACCACGTGCATTCAGATAACAGCCGTGCTTTCTCACAGCGGCATAAAGTCAGAGGGGGAAGAGGGAGTATCTAACCTTCATCCATCCAACTTTATGGTTCTGGTAAAAATACAACCTGACCCAGATCTTTGCAGGGTTTTTTTTGGGGGGGATAAACTTTGCTGCAAATGTCCTTACAGTGATGCTACTTTGGCTCTCTGTACCAACCAGAATAAAATAAAGGTTGGCTCATGCTCTAYCACAAAATCCCCAAATTTTGACCGTTTGGATAAAAATATCCCAGATATTCCAAAATGTTTATGATTTCTGTTAGCCAAAACCTGAGCAAAACAAAACTTCATCAGTCTGCCTCTTGTATTTTTCCAGCAAAAATAAAAGTTTATATTGATGCTGAACACTAGCAGACTATGCAGACTGAATGCCTGAAGGAAAAGCCTTTAGTACAGACCTGGACTTCAGAGCTTTTTGGAAGCAGTAACTCAGCATGCTAGTCAATAAGACTTGTAAATCCATTTACTGCATCTTTTAGATCAATTTCTTTCTGAATCCTTGCACAATATTTAAAATCTGCCGAAGCCCCAAGACATTCTTCTCCCGTGGTGCCTCTAGAATAAACCACTCAATCATCACAAAACACTGTGTATTTCCCTTCACAACCACAAATTGTGACTAGTATTTTAAGCGCTATTAAAGCTAAAGGGTTGAATGTTGGAAATATAACAGTAAGTAGATCTTTCACAAGTTCCTTCCTTTCCCTCCATACTGTTGGTTTTGGCTTAGTTTCAAACAAATGATTGATACAATTTCTTGTTAATAATCTTTCTCCCAGTTTCAGGTCTTAATTGCAAACCAGCAACACATTGCCTGTGTGGACAAAATTAAAAATGCAATCAAAAATCAATAAAAGCATGTGCAACTTTTTACTAGCATTTACTCAACTGTATTTGGATTTATGACAAATTATGGCTTTACAAAACATCCTACCTTAATCTAATTTTGTTCTTGAAATCTAAAAGCTCTGTTATTCCACACTGTTTTTCAGTAACTTTTTTCTTGCATCAAGTGGAAACATTTCAAAAACAAAAGAGAAATTATCTACGAGCTTTAGCCCTTGCCCTTTAGATCATAGCTTAGGAAATAAGTTATGATCGCTACCAGCAAGAAGGTATTAGTCTTGCGCCATTTTTGCTTCAAGGCTTAGGGGAGGGTTTATGTGTATGCTAGCTTTGATGGGTACCTTAAACAGCAAATAATTATTGTTCTAACCTATTTGAATATGTGCTAGAGCTCAGAATAAGACAACCAAATGTATGCAAAAGCTGTAGTATCACCTCATTGTTACAAATAAGTATCTATATGCCCTGTAAGAATTAGTTTGTATTGTAATCTGCATGTTGTCATTAATTCAAGGCTAATACAAAGGTCTCTTAACTTGCACGTAGTGTGACATGACTAGTATGCTGAGGATGTTGGCTACAGTCTGAGTAACAACAACTCATTAGCTGTTCCTGGGGTCACTGTAGGCTGCAAATGGCTGAGCTGTGCCATGTGGGTTTTATCTAGCACCACGGTTGTTCTGCTCTGACCATGGTCAGCTCAAGAGGAGCCAATGCAGAAGGCAAAGGTATCTCAGAAAGTGACTTTGCGGTGAAGATGTAGCCTCTGACTGAAGCTTACAGAGCCTGACAAGAGGTTCATCTCTTTGAATGATATCCACCAGCCCTACAGATTGCTGAACTTGGATTACTGTTGCTAACACACAGTAAATTCATGTTATATAGTCTTAGAGCTTTTCTAAACAGTTGCTGCTGTTCTTCACTAGAGCTGGGTCAGCTTCTCCTATTGAACAATGCATTTAATTTGGTCCCTTGTATTACATCTACGCACAGATTTCAGTGTTTTCATTATTTAGAATTATTCACTGAATAATGCATGGGAACATCTTGCAGACTGTGTGCTTACTTGTGAATGCTGTGCCACAGTTATTGAGTGCTCACTACTTGGACTGTGTGATTGGTCACAGAAGTCTTCCAGTATTTTTTCTGTTCTCCTTGTAACTCCCTAGTTCAAGAAGCATTTTCAAATTGCATGTTTTAAAAATTAGAACAATCAGTCAAACACATTTTTCACCAATACCTATAACATATTCAATTCCTTTGCACATTCCTAAGAGAATAAATTTTGTGTGTTCACATGTGCAATCAATAAAATGTGAAAAAAAATATAAATGTAAATGAATAAATAAATAAAGTCAGCTTTCAGCCTGATGGGGGGGAGTACTTACCTAGAAAATGGGAAACCTGTGTTCAGCTTCCTTCTCAGCCAGAGGACATGTAGCTACAATTCTCTCCCATGAGGCCACCCTTCCCCAGCTAAGAGTCCTCCAGGTGTGGATGCCCCTCACCCTTGTTGAAACTTTCCTGCTCACCAGGCAACATGGTGCCACATGATGAGTGAAGTCAGAGTGAGAAACACAAATCAAGAGAACCTGATTTTGTAACATAGTGGCCTGGGCAGTCTGTGCAAGAAGGTAGCCCTGCCCCAAGGCCCTTTTCTGGACAAACCTGCTAAATACTAATAAAAGCAATGCAAACAGTAACACCATCATGATGGAAAACATCTCTGAAGAAGCAAGGCCTTCCCATCCACTTATATACCCACCATCAAGAAAGTCTCTGCGCTCTGGGTCTGAGGGGACAGAGAGTACCAGAGGCACAGCTCCGAATGAGGCACCAGGGAGGAGTGGGAGCAGAGGCTAACGTCTTGCTTAATATTTCCTACTGACTGGCTCCAGGCTACTACTCGCTACAGAGAATTTGAGGATTATCCTTTGGAGCTGTGTTGCCCTTCCCACTCAATGCACAGGAGTGTAGGTACCCCGCTTCAACATCTGAAYCACCTCACTGGGGTTGGACACCTGTGTTTTTAGAAAGTGAGAGGTACATTGGAAACCTTCAGTAGATACTCTGGATTGGCCTCTTGTTCCTATTTTCAATCATTTCTCTTGCTCTAACCCTGGAAATAATTCTCATATTTCACTCCACTTTCAGGGGAGAGCTGCTGGTACATTGCAGGGCCTCCAAAGAGACATCACAGACTTCACTTCCCTCCAGCTCCACTTGTGCTGTGACGCCTGTGCCCAGAATGACAGGAAAGGGGGGGGGGAGGAGGGACACTGCTGAGGCCAGACCCTGGGGAAGGCATGGCCAAGCCAGTGCCAATACCGTGATGCAGGGTAGGAGAGCATGTGGTGCCCCAGAAAGGGCTGGTGGGAGGAGAGATGAGCGGAGGAGAGGGATGGGAGGACAGCGGAGCTGGGGAGGGGAAAGAAAAAGCATAGTTTTAAAAACTAGTTGGGCTGAAGACATGGGAAGAAGGACAAAATGTATGACTATGGAGGGAGGAGGAGGAGGAGGCTGGCTGGTAGGCTGAGCTGGAGACACAGACACTGCCATGGGGCACTGCGTAGCAGGCTGAAAGGAGGGCAACACAGAGCCACTCATGCAGGAAGAGCACAGTGGCTTGGAGGCAAACAAAGTCTAAAGTAGCAGGAGTAGAAGTAGAAATAAAGAGTAAAGGTGTGCTGAAGCTCTTTTTATACATTTACATCTCTACAGAAGCCAGGCAGGAACTGTGTACGTCTTGGCACTTCTGCTGGACGAAGGAAGGAGAAGCCTGCAAATGACTGAAGGAGGGCTGGCACCGAGCCCAGGAGCCATCCTCCCTGCCTCCTCTGCCCTGCCTACACAAGGTCCTGCTCACCGGACTGCGCAGGGCTCCTCTTCTGGTGCCGCTTCTAGTGTTGCTACTTCTAACCATTCACCACGTTCTTCAGCAATGAATATCACCTCCAAGAGACTTCTGGGTCTGCTTGTCCCCTCTCCTTAGTAGTATTATTGGAGGTCATGAGACCTTAATATTTCAAATGAAAAAGTAAAGTTAACTTTTTAAAAGATACTTTTTCAAAGGGGATAAGTCTTCTAGAGCTACGGTAGAAACAAAAAATGCCAAAGGTGAGGAAAGGCCAGGGAGAATCTGTGAAGGTGAACGTTTTATGAGGAGGAAAAAGTGTAAACAATATTCGATGGGCCCATTTTTAATATAAAAGCAACAAACCAGTGAAATGGGTCAAAAAGCAAGCTCCATACAAGACCCTGTGTTTGTAATAAATGTTATTGATTTTGTAGGTGCCAGACTTTTAGTCTCAAAAAAATATGGTGGTTTCCGTAACACACCAATACACTGTAATATGTAATACAGCCAACTGTAGGAGTCAGCAACAGAGAGAGAGAGAGTGAAAAACCTGCCTGCATGTTTTCACTTACTATGCTCAGCTCACTCAAATTATAAGGTACAATGTAGTATAAGACTGTGTGTCTTGAATACTAAATTCACAAATATTCCATTTCTCACACTCACCCACAGTGCCAATTGAATGAAAAAGTATTAAACATGAGGGTAATACTGCACAGCAAAAGATGCTGTCAGAGGAGCAGAGCTACGCAGTGAACCACCCTTACCATCGTGACAGTGGAGCTGCAGCTGCAGAGAACTCAAAGAGAGACCAGCAGCTTCAGTTGTGTGGTGCTTTTTATCTCCTACTGTTGCAGGGAAGGCCTAACATTAYTGCAGCTGAGAAGGGTAAGTTCTCYCTTTTTTCAGGAGCCTCGTGCTTAAGCATAGGAACAAGAGCAAATCTGTCTCCTCAGAGGTGTCTTGGTGTATTTCCCTGTATCACTTGGTAGGTTTGTTTTCATGGTCAAATCTTTGCACTAAGACAATTTGTCTTTCTTTCTGACAGTCTTTCTTACTTCTTTTTTTCCTGCTGCCTCTTATTTTACACCTTCCTCATGTACTTTCAGTTTCTCTTCTCCTACAGTTCTCCAGAAGTAAGGGAAGTCTCATATAGGGAAAAGCTCAGTTCATCTCATTTCCTCCTTGAAGGTGATGGGGTGAATTGCCTGTTGACCACAGTGCTCTTCAGCACTGGATCTCCCATCACCACCACCTCCCAAGAGCTATAAGAGTGAATCAGGTTTTTCTCAGCTAAATACTGAGGGCGACACAGACTGCTGGGATTCAGATGCTGTAGAAGTTAACTGATATTTGTACAAACCCTAAAAATGCTGTGTCACACAAGTGTGGTAATAGGTGATCTATTTCTCCATGGGCGCCCAAAGGAGCAGTCATTGGAGGGAATGGCCACCCGAGAGCAGCCTCCAGGACCAAGGTCCCAGCCCAGAGAGCTTCCCTGCAAAACCAGGAAGTGACAGGCAAAAGAAGCATCCTGAATGCTCTTCACCCTGTCACAGGGATGGAGAAAGAGATTCCTTCTCCAAGGCTGTGAACAGAAGACAGTTACAACTTCTGCCAGTTAAATTACAGTGACAATGTATTTCAAGCCCTTTTAGTTTGAGGGGAAACATACTGAGAACACACTGCCCCCACCTCCTTTCGGCTGGAGCAATCCCATCCAGCCACCTCCTGGCCACTTAGGATGTTTGAACATGCAGACACTGGGAGCGAAATGTCTTGTGCATCAGCATGAAGATGCAAGCACACAGCAAGGCAAGTAGAGGGCCTGAATGCTCTTCGCTCGGTGGGGGGACATCAGGGCAGAGCAGCTGCCTGAGCAACACTCTTCCCTGCCATTTCTACTTTGTGTCACATCATTTACGAAAGTACGTGAACACAGCCCATGCAAACAGAGGTGCAGATGCTTTTAAATTACTGCCTGCACTTGGTGGCACACCATAAATGCGTACCAATGGTCTCAAGTTCAGGCCCCTCAAGGTTTGCATTTGAAGACAGCTCCTTGTATATGCCTATTTTCCATCTGTAGCAGACTAAACACTAGCTATTGAGAAGCACAGCCAACAGCAATACAGATTGAAACTGTTAAAACTTGGAAAGTAAAGTAGAAGGCTCCAGCCTAATAACTGGATGCAACGTGCTGTCAAATGGGAGGCTCAGTTCAGATTAGCTACGTTGGGTCATTTGTTCTGAGAATTACTGGGGCTGGGAGTGTTGTGGAGGCAACATGCTCTCTGGGAAAAGCACAACACGTGGTTCTTCTGCACCCCAGCTCAGGCAATGCACTGAGAGCGGTGACGCATCAGCCCAGGGTGAGAGAAAAGCCTGTGGGCTCTGTGCCAGGGAGGGAGGGAAGGAGGGGGAACGGGAGGCACTGGGAGGCACAACCGCACGGATGTCCTCACAGCAAAACAGCGGTGCATGCACTACCTGAGTTTTAGGGCTAATCAGGATGAGCTGTGTGGCCTGCAAGTCCCATGGATGGAGCTCAGCCTCTCTCAGGGTGAGGGAAGGACAGTTCAGGGGAGGCACGAAGCCTCCCGTGATGGCAGGTAGTGGGACAAGACAGCTGTCAACACTGTGCAGCTGGCCAAAGGCAGGCAAAGCAGCTCACTACACCCATTCCTTTCTTTCTTTCTCCAGCCTATAGCAAATATCATGACTAGGCTAAGGAGCTGGTCACAGGCCTCTCATGTGAAATGTCTCACCAAAGGGGAGGCTGCTCTCGTGGACCTTAGGAATAGTAGCATAAAAAGGCACTTCAGTACTGTTGTCTATGCTAGGCTCATGTCTAACGCTGCCTTGTCACACTTCATGCCCCTACCATGTTTAATTGGTKCTTCAGGACCTCACTGATCTGTAGCTGACTCAAGCATCTTCCTCTTCTGAGGATTAGCAAGGTCGAATGCAACATTAAGTTCATCTTCCAGCACTCAACTCAGAGCAGACCTTTCCCTCAAGCTGTGTGAATAATGGATTCATTTGGTTTGGTGGTGATACCAAAACACTTTTGTTTTGTTTTGTTTTGTTTTGAGTAATCCTGAAGTAGTTTATCCACTTTTCTGGCAGGGGAAGATTCACTGTGGATTAAAATGCTCAATTTGACTTCAAACAATGTTTTGTTTCATTCTTTGGATGGGGAGGAGAACTATGTCTTTTTCTCTGAATTAATTTTAGGAAAAAAGGAGAGGGGAGTTGAGAGCTTAGGGAGGATATCTTAATACAGAACAAACAAAGTTGCTTTACAAATCATTTTGTTTCCCAATTTTAATACAGTTCCTTATTCAGTGTGAGAAGAAAATGACTCTGTCTGTGATTCATTCTCACATGAAATTCATAGGGTTTTAAAATCTGCCTGATTTTGGACGGATTCCTATTTTGCTAGCTAGCTTTATAGATCAGGTAAGCTGTCCCAATTCATACACAGGTTTCTGACCATGAGTAAGCAGAAAAAAACCATTGCACCAGGTGGCCTGGTACAGTGTTATTTGCCATCTGGGAATAGAGAGCATGGGGGCGGGGAGGTAACACCAGAGCAAGGCTGGGAAATAGAAAGGGAAGAAAAGAGAATGGSGAAGTCTCGAGAAACACAGGAAGTATAAGAGGCACCAGCAGTGTGAATCAGTGTGATTTTTCAGTAACCATGAAATTACAGAAGGGGCCAAGTTGCAACACTCACATGCAAACTCTGACCTCCTGTAAGCCTCAAGGCAGGGGAGGGATGATGGGATTCAGCCCAGAGATTTGCTATTCATCTCCTAGTTGCATCTCAGGAATCCCTGCACTTTTTTTCTTGCCTTGCTGTCCTGAACATCCTTACTTCTCCCCTTTTAGGGAGAGGTGCTCAATCTTACATGTTCTAGACCTATCATAAGGATAGAACTAGGCTAAAAAAAATCTAAACCTGTTATAGCAGATGATAAAAGCACCAYGTTATTGCATTCCTTTCAATGGCATACACACAAGCAGGGAATGAGTATAGCATGTAGCCGTACGTGTCAGACATGCCAGAGGCTGCCTGGTCACCACTGAAGGTACACTGTGACTCTCTAGGCCATAAATGACACTATAAACACAAGAATTACACCACTGGGGTGTGACAAACATGAGTACTTGGGCAAAATTTCAGCATAAGGCTGAATAGCTGCATCTATCTAGAGAAAGTTTCTATTTCCCAGTCCTTCAAAAGCTTCTTTAGCAACATAGGACAACTAGAAAAGGCCACTCCTGAGCAGGCAAGAAGTRTCGTCTGAGCCCAGGATAAGGACCTAGCCTCATGTAGGACCCTTAGTAAGCTATAGCACATATATGGTGGATGTAGTTGAATCTGTGGCTACAAACAGCAAAGTAGCAACACCAAACAGTGCCGCAGTTCAGGGATGCAGGTGGAGGAGATGCCTTCCCTGCTAGCAGTAACCAGGGRGAGTATGGCAGGTAGGTGGCTGCAACATGTTAGCTCCTGTCCCTGGGCTTGAAGCAATATGAGCTATTCCTCCAAAACATATTCCTTAATTCTGTCCTACCTCCTTGACCAAAGTCAAGGTTAGTTTCCCAGAGTCCTATCTGCATCACCCTAATTAAGAGATTCTGCACACACCATCTAAGAGATTCTGCACACACCATCATCTCCTGAACAGGATACAGATCTATGGCCTTAAGTGAAGACTAGAGCAGCTGGAGAATATTTGATGTTGTAGAATAAGTATAAAGTTTAGGTAATAAGAAATATTTCTTTATCCTAGATGTTGACAATACTTCAGTGGAGTAAATAAGAAAACAGCCTGCAAACTAAAGATTAGAACAAAATGTGCCAAATGCAGGTTCTCAAAAAAAATTGCCATGTTAGTAAATTATCTTTATTTCAAAGCAGTAAGAAGGTAAATACATCATCACTCTGCCATTGCGTACAAAGAGTCCCTGTTTGGGATCAATGAATAGGCATGTGCAGCTAACCTTCTTGCAATTGCCTGCAGGTTATGAATTTGGAAGTTGGTGGAGATTTTCAGATTGAGCCTGAATGTTCACTCGCATCTGGACTTTAATGTAACAGCCTAAAGGGAGTGTTGCTCTAAATTTTAAATCACGCTGAACTTGATGAAGGGCTTGACATGATCTACAGGAAAAGGTCAGAAAAGCTGTAAATGTTTGTTTCAATGAGATTAAACCAGTGCTTTCTATGCTGCTTTTGCACTTCCATCTATGTACCCACTCRCAGACTTTGCAGAACCCTTCGAGTGCTTTTCTGTCCTAGGAAATCTTTAGCACGTACATGCACTGAAAGACAATGTACATGGCACATACTCCTGTGAGGGACCAGGGTAATGGAGTCTGTGGACAACTGCCTCACAATTGCTAACTCAGTCAGCTCGTCAGTAGGAAAACCAGCTGGGCAAGAAGGAGGAAGCTTGGGCTCATTCAGGAACATTAACTCCTTTTGCATGAAGGCTGAGGGCTAGCTGAGCCGACAGCAACACATAATGAAAGATACCTTGAATGTTCAGGGACTATGAAGAACGTAATGGGCACCATAGCTTCACGTAAACCACGTAAGAGGCTGTCCAAATGCATTGTGCAGCTGGGAAGTCATCATGCTACACCACAAGTGCCTATAATTTGGGGAGAAAAAAAATCATAGAAGAAAATGAGGCTACACAAGACAGGCCAAATCATTATAACATTCCCTCAGAAAAGAGATGTCAGTACATGCTGAGGTACCTATGAGGGGTGCCAGTGACCTCAATGGCAATGGACGAAAGCAGAACATTTTGTCAAATGTTTGGGCTAGTCAGCTGTACATATTGTGAAACACAGATGTGTCTGCCCTGCAGCACGCTTAGGAAAATCTCACTAGGCATTTATGAATCTTCAGCTGTGCCTACTCTGGGCTATAAGCAGCATTTCCAAGCTGTGTTTGAACTCTGTTTAAATGGCTGACAATTTCAATGGCCAAATTGCCAGAGCGTGAACTCGTTACCCAGCACTGGCTACGAATTTGGAACATCTGTGTCCAAAGCTGGATGGAGTGTGCTTTCTCATTTGTGAAACTGGCTGCTAAAGTTATCTGATATAGGGAAAAAAAACAGGAAAATAATGATAGAGGTGTGGTGGTAAGGTCTAATATTATTAATGAGACCTTCTAGCGCACACAAGGAGGAGATTAGCAATAAGAAAACGGAATTGTGTCGGTGTTTGAACTGCAAGAGGACTGTCTGCCACCTCAACTCACAAAAGCTGACTTTAACCCTGTTCTCTTTGACACAACCATTTCATAACTGCATGGAGCTATTTGACACTGACGTGTGGTTCTTGTTCTCCTGCCTTAGGATATCACTTACAGCACTATTCCATATGATTTGCTACGTGAACTTTGTTGACATATGAATCAYTGAACTAACTTGCATAGCACTGATAACTTCTCAGCTTTGGATGTTTCCCCTCCTTAATTGCACAAAGTTGGATCTGTTGCCTTTTGTATACATATTGCTGATTATTTCATGACAAATTCATATTTGTGATAACTTAGAAAAAGTACTGTCCAAGRAAAAAACACAAGAATACAGATGAACTTTGGAGATGTTACATAACATATGGCCACAAACCAACTCTCCAGCACCATTTATTTTTGTCTGAGTGCAACTATTTACAGTGGCTTGAGTGCTATTTAAAAGACCATAGCAAGCATACCTCGACAGCATGTGTTTTCTTCTGTTTGGACTCATGACAGGTGAATTCTTGATAGAGTTTTGTCTATATCCTCTTCTCCTTGTTTCCATCTATACTCTAATACATCACATTCCTGGTCCACAAAGCAAACTAAGTAACCCACAATGCAGCGACAGGAAGAAACCAGTGTATGGTCATGCCACAAATGTCAGGTTGCGTAGGATTAAGTCCAGGCATGAAGTCCATGCATATATATCATTTGTTAAAACAATGTTGCTTCTCAGGAATACTTACTGATTTCCAGTTTAGGAAGTTGCACTGCTTCTGCATTTAGGCATGCATGCAGAAATTATGTTTATAAGTGATATTTGGAAAATGGTTGCTCACATTAGCTCATTAAATTTCCATAATCACTATTGCATATTACCMTTTTTTTAAGGCATGAAGTATTTTGTTCCATCTGGCCACTTTCTGTGAAATGATTCTATTTGTATGGGTTATTGAAAATAAATTACAGTAATATGCTCCCAGGTCAAAAGCAAACCTCMTACAATGCCCACTCTGATCACCATGAACTAACGGAGTTCTCTCGCTGCAACAACAGATCCCACAAGCCGAGGTTCTGCAGCTAATGTCACCCCCTGTCCTGGGGCGCCTCCAGTCACAGGAGGATTGRTGCAGGATGAGAAAGAGTAGCAGTCTCGTCTTAATGCATTTGGGTTTTGCGAGACTGAAYGATTTTTCAACAAATCCACCCATTGGGTTTTAGTATTATGATGCTCAACAAGGCTAAAATCTCTTGACTTCAAAGAATGAATAGTTTCATATCTTAAGCATTTCATGCTGAATGTTTGCCAGGATTTTTATCCGAGTCCAACTATTTACAGTGGCTCTACTACTATGTAAAAGATTGTAGCAAGCCATCTCCAGGGGATTTTATTACTATTTGGCTTTATACTTCTTTCACTACTTCCAATAAATCATGAACTTCTTCAGATGTGTCAGAGGGCATTCCATTTCCTCAACTGCAAATGACAAATGATGAATAATACACATTGCTGACTTTTTTTTTCAATCCCAAATTCCTGTCTAGCTCTCCAGTGACTTCAACTATTGCATTTAGACTGTTTTTGCAGATGTGTCATGCATATTGACTGTGAATCTCTCAGATTTCATATCTATGAAGATCATTCACTTACAGTGCGRCACAATTAGCTGCTGTAGCTGTGTTCAGCTCATTTATTGTAAGTGTGAATTTAATGGTTCTCCCTTCCCACTTGACCATACAGAGGTCTGCAAAGAATTATTGATTGTTTTGTTGAACTTAGGCACCAACACAATCCTCCAACAAAGCATGTAACAAGCCAGCCCTACGTAGTCTTTGCTGAAGAGCATGACTGCACTCTTGCTATCCAAGCCAGCTAAAAGTCAAATACTTGGCATATTTAGACAAATATGCCTTAAAAAGCTGCAGTCACACATTCCATAGAAGTTACAATCTATGTTAGTGGTAGCTGTAAACAGAGTGGGTTTGCACATTCTCCATTTTGAAAGAATATAAATGGAAGAGGTACTTGTATTTTGGGRAAGATTGGCTGGAATAACAAGAGATAAAAATATCAGTAGAGCTAGAGAGGAGTTATTCACTCTGTTGCACTCAATAGTGGCTATGATACAAAACAAGTTACAAAACCAGTTAGATTGACCCAGTCCTAGTATAAGTTTCAGCAGCCTTAGTCTTTCTGCCATGGTTTATATCATTTGTGAATTAGTGCAAATGAGCCCACTYAGACAGCTCTTGCAGTCACACAGCTGTGGCTGCCTTGAGAGCTGGCTTTGTCAACTTTTTGGTGTGGAGAAAACTCTGTTCTCACAAGGTGAGACCCTTGGCTGTTGTGTCGTGCAGGGAGTGCTCGTAGCAGGGGAGAGCACCTCTGTCCCATTCTGGAAACTCTTATGACTTGAATATCGCACTGATGGACCTCTATTTTACAATAACTATTTCTAAAGTATCACCCAAGAATTGAGCACACTTCAGCAAAAAGGTGTAATRTAACCCACAGGCATACTTTGATCTAACATTGCATGGTTCCTTGGAAAGAGTGCTATGAACCTTGGGAAGATGGCTTAATGTCTGGCCCATATATTCCCACCTGAACAGAATGAGATCCGGGCTGTGGTTGGCCAGCACTTGTGAAGGCTCTGCAGAACTCATGCAGTAACTGAGCTCACTTGATGCTGACTCTTYCTAGACACATCGTTGCTGCCAGGCATTCCTTTTTGGTGGGTTCTCAGTAGCAGCTAGCTCTTAAACTCGGATGTGTCTTTCTGTATTAATTTATTCTAGGAGCAAAGAGAGATCCAGTGTAATCCAGGAAATGCAAGTGAACCATGTTGACATCCATTTCTGTTGCCAATGCCTACAGCCATAGCTACAGCTTCCACAAAGCAATTGTGTTCAGCCCAGACATAATGAGCCGTGGTAGCCTAGCCTAGAAAATACTAGCAGATACTGAGGTTATAGCTTTGGAGAAGCAGAAARAAATTCCCTCTCCCACTGAAAAGCTCTTTAAGCACAGAAAAAGAATATTCTAGTTATTTTAATGAGGATGGGGGGGGGACCCACAAAAATTACTGAGTGGAGAACTGTTGGKTTTTCAGTGGAGTGACTGTGGGAATTTCAGGGAACAGCTCTCTCCAGAACACTCTACTTTAAGAAAAGATAGTTGTTCCAAACTTCAGAAGAAAGACTCTGACAGGAAGTCAGTCAAGAAAGCCATGAGACTCAGTAAAAGTCTCAAATTTGGCTTGGCCAGAAGTATAAAACATTATTTACACAATGGACTGAAATTCRAACAAGGATCAGAATTCCACATCCTCCCACCACCTTGGCACAGGGCTTTTTGCTCCTACCTTCCTGTGTCACAAACCCTCAGTGCAGCCCTGCACTCGGACCACGAAGAAAGGATGCCTTCTTAGCCACTACCTTGGCTTTTCCAAGCACCTATTAGCTTGCACAACAACAAGACGGCACAGTAGAAGATACAGGTCACCAGTGTCTTCCAGTGTTTCTGTTCCCAAATTCAGATGCTTGGCTTTCTCATATGTTGCAAACTTCTTGCCACCTGGCAAGCACCTGTCAGCACCAAGGCCTGACCGCATCCCTGCACTGGCTCTGGTGTTCCCTGTCCTGGCCGGTTGATTTCTTCTGTGTTCTGTAAATTGCAGAGGGTTGCTTCAGGAAAACAAAACAAAACAAAACAAAACAAAACGTATTACTTTTTGCTAATTAAACTGTCCCTGCCAAGCAAGCCATAGCTTTTGATTACCATCATATTCAGAAGATGCTGCTCAGTTGCAGTGAAATCCCACAATCAGTTCTGGTATGAGACAAGAGGAATGTACAGCTTGCCATGCCACAGGAGGTGAGATTAAACTTAGTCTTTCTGAAAAGGTACAGAGGAGAGGAAAGACTGGTCAAAACTGGATGAAGAAATTACCTCAGCTAAGTCAGTCATATCTGAGGCAACTGATTTTCATGCGATCCAATAGGAACTATGGAGAAGACCATCTAGTATCTCAGTATGGTTTCACCTAAAGCATCACTTAATTTTGCTGAGTCCAAACTGTACTTAAACCAGATTCCCAATCTACGATTTAGCACAATTTGAGAACATAGTTAAAGCACAGGTATCCTTATTACCTAAAGCATGGTGCAAATGTGATGGAATAGTAAAGTTTTGCAATTAGATCCAACATTAGGGCAGTTTTTACAGAGCAAATAAGATCAAAACAAGARTTCATTGACCCTCTTGCATTTAAGGGTTCCATTATCTTTATTATAAAAATCCCTGAATGCAGTTTACTTCCTGTCACATATTTAAGTCCATGCTGTCTCTGACCATTCTTAATTCACTCAAGATATGAAAGCGCTCCTTCTCTGCGCTTATTAATTTCACATGGTATTTGAGACAAGTTAATAATAGGATCCAACTCATCYGCTGTCCCAGTGTTGGGGAACCAGAATGCACAGAGGAAGAACCTAATGGTAACGCTGTTCTGATAAAGCTGTTTTTATCCAGCTGTGTCGGAAAGCTAAGCAGCCTGCTGATCCTGATCCCTCAAATTTTGTTCTACTCTGTGGAAACTGTAAACAATCCCACAAGTGCTGCCAACTTGTAACTTAATTTTCCTCCTGATTACTAAATAAATTATGTTATTGCAATTTATATCTGAGGTTCATACGCTACCACACTGATGTTATTTGAGCAGTGAAGACAGATTGATTAGTCAGAAGATATTGCAGAGCAGCAGCCGTTCTCCTTTCTTGGAAAGGCACCAGACTAGGGGCGGAGGGAGCTGCCAGGGAAATGCCGTATGGGCTCAGTGAAGGGATTYGCTCTGTCCGATGAGCCTCACGCCTGTGCTTGAAGCACAGCCCGGGCAAGAGACTCGGGCCCATGCGGGGGTCTTTAGGCACTAGCATAATATAAACATTTACTGCTGTCTTACAACTTCAATTCGGGAATTATTAATTATCACAGGAAGCACGAAAACAGCTTACAATGAGTGATGTATTCAGGTAACAAAGTCATTACTGTATTTGTGAACCATCTAATACAAATGATAGTTTTAGTCGTTATTTGCAGGTCTTTCAGTAAGCTCACCCTTGTTCAAAGGCTGAACTGGTTGCTCAGGTTTCCTCTCTGTTGCCACCCGAGTCGCGCGTTGTGGGACCACCTTTGGGTAACATTTTACTTAAGCGTAGGACCTTAACCTGAAGAAGCMATCTCTCTGGGACTGATTCAGAGGGAAGGCAGGTTGGGGGGGGAACTGAATCTTTGGAAGTAAAAGGTGCTAAATAAGCTAATGGAACTTCAGGATATTTATTTCAAAGGTTTTGGTACTCTTCTGTAGAAGAAAGCACATTAAATCCATTTACRGGGACCCTAGGCTTCCAAGGAAGCGGGCGTCCTTCCGAGGGCAGCGCAGGTCGTTTAGACGACGCTACGTTTCAGCCGGTTGCAGCTCGGGCCCTGAGGGGCCTCTTGCCGGGATGCCACACTTGCGGGCCGAGGGCTCCCCAGCCGCCCGGAGCCGCCGCCGCGAGGGACGGGGCACGGGAAGGCGCCCGCAGCTGGGTCCTCCGCGCTCCCCCCGCCGCCGGCTGGAGGCTCGCAGGGCGCTGCTTCACCCCCGCTCTGCACCTCGCGTAAATCCTTTACCGGCCTTCTCCAGGCMTCCTCCTGCACGCTGGAAATAAGGAGGCTTTTAGGTTTGCAGGAGGACCCTGCTCAGGGTGCAGAAGGAATTATACGCTACGTGCCTATGGCACRACAGCAGGGGACAGCAGTCAATCACCTATTTCTGTCAAACTGCCTGTTTTCTGTCACTCTAGTTATAAAAACCGCCAGCCACCACAGCTCAGAAAAGAGCAAAGATGTTCCCGGTCACCCTCACAAACTCTGCTGCTACCCCTGTTTTGTTTCACTGAGATTTTCCGTGTTTTTTTTCCCTTTTTTTCTTCCCATCAGCACACAGTTCGGYGTTTCGCCCCAAAGAAACCTGCCCCCTTTCCACTTTCCTGCGAAAGCTCCTCTTTGCACGGCCCTCAAGCCTGACATTGCAACACTCTCTGCCTTGTCTTTAAGCCTCCTCACGCATACTGCACAATTTTTCACCCTACGATCAACATAGTTTCTTCCCACATAGTTCACTCGGGGCACGAGGCTTTTCTCTGGCTGAAGCAGGCTCCTGGCACATGCCAGGAAAGCCACTAGCCGGGGAACATTTTGTTCCATGATGAATAGCAAGGAAACGCAGCAGCAACAACAACAAAACAAGACTAAGCGTGCAGTCGCTAAACCTTGCTGAAGAGGATGGGAAGATCACGGTAGCGAGCTGGGGGCTTCTCTGGCGGCAGCCCTGCAAGCGCAGRCCTCGCTGCCGCTCCTGCTGAAGGCAGCAACGGGAATCCCACTGCTAGCTTTCAAGATGGCAGAGAAGCAAAAAAGACCTGCCCGCTGCCTCCCGGTGTCTGCGAGCGAGAAAGGCAGACTGAGCCACCCCACGGGGAAGACGAGGGAAACGAAGCAAGCTTGTCACCTCCACCTTCYTCGCCGGTGCTCCGGCGGCGGGGGGCTGAGGGCGCAGGCAGCACCGGGCTGCGCTCGCTCTTACGGTTTAACCGGTAACGGGTCCTGCCCTCTGCGTACGCGTGTTCCCTTGTGCCCRTTTCTCTATTCTGCTGCCACCTGCTCTCAAAGATACGAGGGGAAAACTGCGGCATCACGGAGCCAGCAGGACTGCTGAGCTTTGCCTTCTCCTGCTCCAGCCAGGACTCTCCCTGAGCTTGCCACTGCGGTGACATTTGTTTTGGTTTCAGCCCAGCAAAGACTGATCCCTGGGCAAGAAAATGTGCTGAGAAGCACGTGTATGGGTTCCCATATCAGCTTGAAGCTCACCAACTGCCAAAGGGGAGGTTTGGACTCAGTAACCTCAGATGCTCTCTGCCCTGGTGCGGGATCATCCCTACGGCCAGTGACACCATGGGACCTCCCCCACTGCGGCCTCACGCGCTCCCAGAGCTGATCTTGTGACCTCGCAGGAGACGGCGCCTTGACTGCGGCCAAAAATTTAGCCCCGAGGCAGAGCGAGAGCCAAGAAATCTGAGCCTTGAAATAATCCCAGAAAAAACTGCCCGAGGTGGCAAACCTGTGGYGTCACAGCAAAACCCCCGAGGTCGGGCCAGGAGCTTGTCAGTGCTGGGCCAGAACCTCGCAGGCCAAGGTGTTAGCACCAGGCCAAAGCTCCTGAGAGCCGAGGTGGTGGCATCAGAGTTTCCTGCAGGACTGCTGGCTCTTGAAAACAGCCAGTGGTGGTGATAAAAATAAATAAATAAAGTCACAATGTTTTAGAAAATACARGATTTGGCATCACTAATTATCTTCTGAAGCTTTAAAAAGCTTTGGGGAGTTTCACTTCCCAGCTTCTTGGCTTCCCCGGTTGAAGACGTCAACGGGCGTCAGAGCTGGACAACGTGGCTGGCAGTAGGACAGGGCTGGCACGGGAACTGCTGGGCAAAGCAACTGCCTGGCTATGAGGGGAGAGGAGCCAGGACACTGCTGGGACAGCCTGACCCCATCCCCATGGGCCCAGCAGGATGCCTGTAGAGCTGTCTGCCTTTTTTCCCCCAGGACAGGTTTCCGGCACACTCTGTCTTTGGTTGCCTACAAAGACTTTGATATGTGGTTTGTAAGATCAAGAAAGTGGTCAGTCCTGCCAGCAACAAGCCTTTCTCCCCTTCCCAAGTTAAACTCCTAGACCCCCACCTCTCTGTAGAAGCAGGATGTAAAAAACCTAGGCAGGGTCATGTTTTGTGACAAGATTGAGAGCTGGCACTGCTACCAGCCTTCCCTTCACAACAGCAGCTAGGTTGGTGAGGCAGCGTCCTTTCGCCTTGGCCTCAGCCTCGCTGGCTGGAAAGGCTGAGCCAGAGAGGCCACAGCTGTCCGTGCCTTCCCCACTGCCGACGCGAGCAGTGCTACGCCAGGGAGCTCGCCGCGGCCCACAGAACGGTGCTGCTGAGCAAGACCCCACGAGGCACTCTTTGTGGTGAGAAGTAGGGACCTGACGCGCAGCAGCAATCCCACAGCCCAGCACACTCTTCTCAGRCAAGATTACATTTCTATGGCAAGAGAAGCATAGAAAGGACTATTTTTGGTTTTCTGCTCACATCCTGTGCACGCAAATAGATGCTCAGACATCATGGTGATAGCAGCCATTTAAACATCTAAATCKCCAGCAACTCCCCCACTCCGTCTCCAGTATGCGGCTACACCTGCCAACCCCCTGTGCAATTTTAGGAAAGACAACGCTTACGTGCGTGGGGAGAAGCAAAGGAGAAGAGGGCATCTCTCGACAAAACTGTACCAAAATCTTTCTGTTAACTATCTAGAGGMGGCTGTGTTTAAAAAGAGACAGAGAAGGGTTATTTTCACCAAAATAGTAGCATTCTTGTGTAATTTACTATCTTTGCTTCCTGCTTGTACTGCTTTTAAGAAAGAGGACGTTATCCCAGGTAGCACGGCTAAATTCCAGATCCTGCCACTACACCGGGTTTACACCGCCGCGCTGACGACTGCAAGGGGAGCCGAGTAACTTCCTCGAGCTACCGTGCGACGCGACGCAGCCGTGCTATGCAGCTGCCGCGTCTAGCCCAGAGCTGGCTGCAGCTCACGGCTGGCCGTGAAAAGATCTCTTAGAGCGCTCAGCGGCGCTTAGGTGAAAGATATTAGCCCGTAGGAATGCCAGAGTGTGCCTCTGTCTRCTGTTATATATGGGAAAGACAGAAGCCTATTCAAATCAGTATGAAAATAATTAGGAATAAAGTTAACAAGAAGGTTTCTCCTGGGATGAATTCTAACAAAAGCAGGAAATTCTTGATGTCAGTCAGTGTACAAGAGACAGAGTTGCTCTGTATCAGGATCTATTTCAGGAAAGAAAAAACAGGAGAAAAGCTGGAATGCCTTCATGCACCGTATCAGGTGAAATTACACATTCAGAAAAGGAGTGTGGTTMCCATACTGCAATTGGGAAAGCTTTTAGATATCAAATGCATTATTTTGCTACATACTGGCACCATCTGAAGTGTTAGGTATAATCTAAGGCTACTTACATGCCACTGAAGATTCAAATGGTTTGAAGAACAGAAATGACAAGCTTCACTTCAGGCAGAAGCCAGTATATTCTCTTCCAGAACAACAGACATACCTTTTAAAGCCTCTATGGGATTTATTATAGTGGTGCCTATTAGCATCAACATATTTAAGGATGTGTCAGTGTTTCCATTATAAACCCCCTATTTTAAAGCATTTTATAACTCAGCTGTAAACATATGGCACTTGGCATAGACAGACTCAATTCATCTGTTTCTATACAAGGACTTTAAAAAGTGTGCGCATGCAGGCACATACACGCACACATRTACACAAAAAATTGTGAGATCTTAGTCTTTAAAGCACTTGTGTAGCAGCACAAAAGGCTCTAAATCAGAAGAATAATTTGTCTTTAGCCTGTGACAGAGTCCTTTATTTTCACTGCTCTCCTCTTATAGCCAGTTATAATTTGTTTTTCAAACCTTTAAAGCAACTGCTCTTATACAGTACCCACTTCTCTTGAGGGTTACAGTGTTATGGGAGTTTTTTTTTACCTAAGCAGGGAGCCTCCCTCATCCTCCTCATGCACATTTCTGCAACAGCAGCCCTATAATGAGCTATTTAGTAAACAAGCAGCAGTCTGGAAATTGTCTTTACCTGTAAATAGGAGAATTTTTTTTCAAAACGAGGCTGCAAAGAGCTTTGATACATTTGCAAAATACCARCAAGTGAAATAGAGCTGCCAAGAAGCAATTTGTTTTAAGTTTTATCAGACTTTCGTTCTTGTTCTGCTATTTATTTTTAGCTGTTGAAAAGTAAACAAAGCAAATTAAATGAAAAGTCTCTCTATTTAGAAAAACCTGGCTGTTCCCTCTCCAGCCTCCCTAGCGTATACCTCGAGCCCAGCTCCGAACTCTGAGGAGCCTCGCGTCTCTCAACGAAGGCTGCAGGTCTCACTGGGCAGGGCAGGACAGGCTTCCTTCAGGAGCTGCTGGTGGAGCTTGCCTGTGACGGATAGAAACGGGAGCCATTCCCAGAAAGCCCTAGGCAAATCCCCACCAAGGACTATGAATTTTGCACAGAAAGCATCACTCCCACTGGCTTCTGAAGGAGGAGACTTCACTAGRCTGTAAAGTCTTCATTTTAGCAAAGTACTTTAAGGAAGTGAGAAGGGCCATTGACATCAAAAGGACTATTCACACGCAGGAACTCAACCATGTGCTCTCATACCTTGCCAAGTCAGGGGCCTAAATCAATTAAGAGTGTCACAGATTTATATCTGGTCTTCATGTCAGGGATTTCAGAGGTCTGCCTTGGGAACTGCTACTGGCCAGTACATAGCACAAGAATTTGTGGAAAAAAACAAAAGCCAGATGTGTTTAGTCTTTTGGAAATCATAGCCTTCAGAGAGTAGTGTCTTGTATTTGCCTTCTGCAGTGCTGAGAGGGCTCTGCAGTTGTGCTGCCGATAGCACAGTAAATACTGCACGCTAAAAGTCAGTATTGTTTGGAAAATCCAGACATCAAGAACCCACCGAACAAGCCAAGGAATGTTTTATAACTGTTTTCCAAAACTCTGTCATTGCTGAGTTTAATCACAAATTCCTCACAGTTCATACAGAAAATCACCAGAATTCCTGGCAAGATAAAACATCTGTAGAAAGCCAAGAGCTGCACAAAAATATGCTCACTCCAAGCAAAGGAGCAGAGGCAGTGGTTACTCAGCCTCACCTACGGGATGGGATGGAGGGAACCAGCACCGAGAGGCTATGAAGATCTGTGAAATCTCTCAGTCACTTGCCCCGTGCAGGGCTCACCCTGTTGCCATAATCCTCACCATCATTTGTCCAGTAATTTAGTACTGGGAAAAGAGGAAACAAGTAGTTTCCCCAGGACTACCTATACCCATGGTTTATCAAGCTTTATCCCCTTACCAAGGRGTTTTACATCCCTTGCTGTCCTTTGGCCAGCAGCGTGACCCGTAGCGTGTCCTCACATGCTGCTTGGAAAGACTCAAGCTAGGGACATCAGCTAGTGAGCCAGGCTGCCCTGCACTTAGCTCCAGTAATGTTTCACCCATCTGCAACACCTGCAGAAAAGCCTGGTCCCATGGTTAATAGCCCTATTCAGGCACAGACTTCCATTGAATATGCTCACCTATAAGCAATGTCAATGGCACATACCTGACTAGCAGTAAAGACCAAACCCCTGTGAATTACTGGCAAATGCAGGCCCAAGGTTCAGCAGTTCCTAATGCCCAGGCTTCTGCTCCACACTCTCAATTCAGCTGCACTTTTCAAGCCTCAGTCCAAACGTAAGAAATGTCTTTCATTTTATTTCCTATCACTAGAAAACCCAGGACTGTTGCTGGTACCAGATAGCCTGGATGTACTGTAAGTAATGCAGAGTGAGCAATGCACTAGCACAGGGAGAGTGCCAATGTGGCAAGCACATAAAAAATACAAGTTGTTATTCTCCAATTCAGCAGGACAAACAGGTGCATAAACCAGCATTTTCACACTGGGCTGAGCAGAGTGAGTGCCATTTAAGTGCATCCCATTAGATCATCTCCCCTCCCCCCCACACACACACAAACTAAAGAGACCATCTGGGTACTGAAAAACAGGCAACTGAAAGAGTAAATCATCCTCTRATTTGTTTGGACTTTCCTAGGAATGGACAACTTGTGCCTTGGCAGTGATGCAGTCCAAACTCTTATCAATAACTGTTTTCCTGACTTGATTTCTTTGTGYGATGAAAGAGCAAAAGCTGAAATACATTTGTCTTTTACAAACAAACAAACAAAAAAAATCTTTTTAGCCACTGGCTTTTCAGTCTTCATTTCCTGTTCGAGGAAGTCAATATGCTCACAAAATGAATGACATCAAACTCAGAATAGCATCATATCACTTCCTCATAAGCCATGGCCACTTCATCCACAATGTATGTGGTCCTTAATTATCTCTGAGACACAAGAACTGACCAGCCTAAGGCCCAAGGTTTCCAGCAGGGATAAAAGACCAAACAAAACAAAACTGGCCACACTATTTGCCACATATGTAGCCCAGCATGAAGAACATGGAATGACACTGTATAGTAAGCTTTCCAAGTAGTGAAATACAGGGAGAAAAAGAATTGCTAAGGTGTGCAAAAGTCCTAGATCATTCCTGATGGATCAGACAAGAGCTGCGAGCTATTAAAAAGAAGACACTGTGCTAATACAACAATTATCGCTTTTCCTAAAGGAATAACCTCATTAAAAGCATAAGAATTTCAGAGAGCCTTGAAAGGAAAGAATATTGTCTCCCTCTACAATCACCTTGTCTTCAGCCATTGCTGAAGTTTCTTCTTCAGAATTTAGGTACCATCTCACATTAAATTTCCCAGCATGCCTAGCAGACTTCTCAGTTGCCCAATATCTAATTTGACATGGAATATGAAAGATGAGCAGGTAGCAAGCAAGACTGCTTACTTTGGCTGACTTTTTCTCAGATCATATAATGCCCTACTTTTACTCCCTTTTAAGGATACTGATGCTACTTGTAGGGATTGATTGCAAAGTATTGTGATGCTTACTGTTTTTATTTGGGACCTGCATTCTTGAAAGCGATCAGGGAAGCTCAGCTTTCAAAACCAAAAGCCTTCAGACCTCATAGRATAGGAGGAATGGAGAGAGCCTTCACAAGCATATAAAAATTCCGGTGTACTGGGGAGCTCGGCACCGAAGCGTGCGTTGTGCCAACATTTGTATTGACACAGAGGAGCAGGGGAGCAAAGGCATACTGAATAATTGGGCAGAGTATTCCTATGGCCACTTCTCTATCTAGAACATACTAGTTGGTTACTATCCTGTAACAGACCAATAAAAGTCAGCCATGTGTAGAGGAAAAAGGCATTTAAACTCAGGAAACAAAATACCTTCCAAAAATATCTCCTTTCCTTCCCCATCCCCAAACCCAGCCAGAGTGGGCTGATGCTTGTAGCATTGTCAATAGCAGCTGCCCTTCRTGGCTTCTTCAGAGGCGGGCAGAGGACGATTGTGAAGAAATTCTTCTTCAAGTACATTTGTTTCCTTCAGCAATAAGTTACCAGCACGATCATGTCTTCCACTTTGGTAGTTATTTGGAATATTTTTAGATACCATACTAATCTATTAAACATGTTTCAAAYGTCAATTAGATGCACAAAAGAAATCATGTTTTCATCACAAACCATGATTTCCACTCGTTTAAGTGAAAAACTGCTGTTTAGCATTATACAAATACRATCTTGCTGGGAAAACCTTTCATCCAATTTTCCCTGTAGCAGCTTTAGCGTGCTGAATTGGTTTGGTTGTGCTGTTAAAGGTCCCTTAACACATAGGCAAGCTGACCTAAGCAAGGCCATCATTTGTCCCAGACCCTTCATTTTCAGAAAGAAGGCTCTGGTTGTTCCATATGTAGTGCATCTAAAAGATGAGTTACAGTCTGTCTGACTTGTTTTCCTACCGTTAGGAACGGCCAAGCAATAACAAAAGCATTACAGATAGTCATTCTGCTCTTTAACTAGATTCAGGTCATCTGGAATTGGAGGCCACAAACCCCAAATGATTTTTTCTGCCCACTGACTGGGCAGAATTTGGCACTACTTCTCTCACCACTGTTGTTCTTATAACTAACAGACCTCCCAAAAGTGTGTGCCAAGTGGAGCCTTGATGTAATTCCAGCAACTTCACCAGAGGGATATTTAGCTCTGTCCTTAATCATCCTCACCCATTTTTTTTTTWWAAAAAAAACTTCTCAGAATCCTTCTCTGGACAGTGATTTGCCTTTGATTCCTAGGACACCAAATCAAGACTTCTTTGTGGTCGGACAAGCAATTCTGATGTCAGAGTGGTGGGTTAGAAAGGCAGACAGTGCCTACTCTATTTGTGTCTGCTGCCTTAGGTCTCTGCTCACTGGGTCCCTAAAATAAAAGCGACTAAACAGTTCATCTTTCTCATTCACTGCTCTGTTTCCAACACAGACCAAGCAGAGCTTGGCACAGACTGCCAATCATTCTCTCTCTCTTTCTACCTCATCAGATCCCAAGCGGGAAATACCATGAACTTCATCTGTCAGATAAGCATTTTTCCCTGAGAGGAAGCTCTTAAAATTATACAAGGTGACAAAGGCTAAAGAGGAAGACAAGTAAAGTTATAGAAAAGAAATGCAACTGGAACAAAACTCATTGGCAGATTACTCTGTAGATGGTTCCTGGGCTGACAAGACAGCTCAAAACTCAGATTGTGACCTAGGCAGCTAAATAAAGGCCAGAGCATCAGCATTTCTTCCTCTACTTTTTGATTCCAACGATACACTGGAGCCCACCTATAATATGGAACAACTGTAACAAGGATTCTAACATTTTGGGGTCATTTTTGCTTTYCAGTCCTCAAAATACTGCATTTAACAGCAAACAACAGAAAAAGAAAACAAGACCACTCGCACAAAAACATTAAATGGTTGGATTAGATCATTAAGGAAGAAAAGAATTTGTGACAGCTTTTTATATTRTGCAGATAAGAAAGGGCAGTATTAAAAAAAGAGGCATTTCATGATTGTGGTACCTTGTAGTCATAACCACGCTTTAGAACTAGAAGCTATTGAAATCTGTCAAGGTTGGTTTTTAGAAATAACTCTGTAGCCAATACATGTTAAGAGACATCTTGGATCCAATGACCTTGCAGAAGTCTGCAAATAAAGCATTTGACATAATTTTCTTTTTAAGACAGGTTCCTTTCTTCAGAGCCTGTAATGCTCTACTTTTACTCCCTTCAGGGCTACCTGTAGGGATTGATCACAAAAACTTTCAAATGGGGGTTGGGTGCTACCTGATGCTGACAGTCCACCCAAGGTATTCGCACAGGCAACACTCTTGTCTTACCACGTGTGGTATGGAGCATACACTTCAACAAGGTGAGGCAAATCCCAGAAGCCTCTTTTCTCAGTAAAGCTGCCCTAGAAAGCTTATCATTACTCCAGTTAAGCATCTTACAAAGCTCTTCTGCTAATGTTCAGTGTAGCTCCTAACATGCTGAAATACCCCCTAAATCTCCACTACCTGTTGCTTTGCCATGAGCCAAAAGGTTAGACATAAGGCCATGGTTTGTGCTCCATCCTTCCCTATTCACCCTTGCAAAAAGCATACCTTCAAGGGATGGGCAGTTAGAAGGACAGGCTAATATTTGCCTGTGAACACAATACATTTCATCTCTAGCCAGAAGTGCAGAACAAGAGAATCCTTGAGAATACTACATTTCCCAATCCTGTAAAGGTACCAAGTAGATAGCTACTTTTCAAGTTATATCCTGCATTAAAAGTATGTGAATTATCAAGGCTTTTGTTTTAGATCAGAATTGAAAGGCTGGCTGATTGTTCAGTGAAAATCTATATTTTAATCAAATTTAAGGTGTTTCAGAGAAATAAATTTACTTCTAGTGCAAATCCACTCCATGCAACTACAAATCTAAATTGGCACAACTCATATAGCAAAGTTTCCCAGCATGTAAACTGTATCCCGTTCTGATACACTTATGTTACTTATACCCACTTATATAAAAATTTAATTGCTACTAGACAAACTTTAAAGAAAATTGTAGCTCAAATTGATTTGACAGAACACAAACATTACTGGAAGGCGACTTTCATGGACACTTTTGAAAGCTTGCAACATCAGACTGGCATTAGTAGTGGAATCAAGATAGTATTTGGATACAGAGAAAGTGATGGAATACAAGTCTACAGAACAGAAAATTTACTAATGCAAAGCACTCAAAGTATCTTCTGTATCTGAAAATACTAGCAAGCCCTTATTCCTTTTTGATATTCAAAAAAAAGAAAAGCTCCTGCAAATTCGCAAATTCTGCTGATCAGTCATCCAAAGCACTGATTGCACATATTGGCAGCTTCATCATCTTGAACGAGTTCAATCTGTTCTGCTGGAGACCCATGGCGATCTGCAGTCCCAGCCTTCTACTTGCTGTTCTGGCCTCAGAATATTACCTGCAATTTCTCTCAAACAATCTAGTAAATTCTCTGTCATGTACATACAATGTATGTTTAGATTCGTTGCCACAGAATTAAAAGCAAAAGATTCTGAGAATAAGACATCATGAGCTCAGACAAAAACTTTTTTTCTGACAGAATCAGTAGACTATAGAAGAAATCTGAAAATAAATCTACGGGCAAAAAGGCAGTTTCCTGGGCCACGGAAGAGTCTCGTAACACAGAAGGAATGCCATGTCCTTTAGGATTTCACTCAACTCACCAAAAAAGATGAAGATTCAATGGTGGTCTATGATATGGGAAAGTCGTGGTCAATTCCCTTCTCTACCAAAYAGCCTGTGAGGCCCCAGATTAAAAACAATACAAAAAAAAAGGTTCTCATGTACAGGAGTGTTGAAAAGCACAGTAACATTTTCAAACAGTGATAGTCACTTAGATATTTCACATACGTTACACTGAAGAGATAAGGGAATTTGAAGCCATTATACTTTTAACAGAAAGTTTCCATATGGTTAATTAGGCTCCAAAATTCATTCCAAAGTGCAGTTTTAGAAATTACATTAGAAATACTAAATCATGGCCAGTTGAGAGTTTTCACCAAAAAGACCCTCAGGTTATTTTCCTGGAATCTTTTTCCTGGACTCTTCCTACCTCCACAAAACAAGAGCAGAACACATCTGGACATGTGTGCTAGCGAGATTGACCAAATATATGTTGGTCCACGAGGACTTTTAAAATAGCACCATGCAGCGCTAAAGAGGACAGATAAAAGACCTAAGTCTGTCACAGAAACAAGTCAAACTTCCATCAGTTTTGGAGAAAGAGCAGACCATTATGCTCATTAAAAGCAAGTGGCAACCATCAGGACCGCATTTTATTAAAAGCCTTGCTTTTAAATAGGCTCCAGTGCAATCTACACTATCATCAATAGTGTATTACATGTAAGGNGGGGGGGGGGGGGGGGGAAGAGAGGCAACCCCTGTAACAGAATAGGGTCTCCCCCTTGTTCCTTATTGTCTGTAATAGGACACTCATCTGTAACAAGGTAACCGGGGAAAAATAGTGAGGACTGAATGCTTGGAAGGGAAAAAAGTTGCAGAGGCTGCAGAACTTTAGTACTACCAAGTCATGACAACTCAGCCATAAGCAGGGCTTAGTAAAGGTTCGCATTTCATATCAAAAGTTGTAAAACAGTTCAGACCTTTCCCTCTGCAATATTCTAGTGACACAAGCCTCACTGTCAAAAGTTATGGGTGCATTGGCATCTCTGATAGTTGTTTGCTGCATGCTAATTCTCCTTTCTGCTGAAGGTACTAAAAAAGAAAGTGAAGATTTTGAGATCACATGGTCAAATATGGCATCACGTAACATTCCTCATACAAAAAAGTTCCTAGAGAAACGGAGAGCTCCTCTTCAATTTTCAACCATGCCACATCCCAATGTTCACTGAAGGCTGGAAAAAATGTCACAAATCCTCCAGAACAAGGGCTCCAAAAAGGCAGAAGTGTTGGATGTCAGCAGCTCAGCAAGAACTCCATGCCAGGTGGACTGGGCTGCACAGGTCAGAATACAAAAAATACTTCAGAAAAGTCAAAGAACAGCAAGAACTGTCCTTATTATATATATTTGCAGTACATCTCAACTCCCGTGTCCACCTAACTAATCCATTCAGTGAGAGTAATGCTTCCACACACTCTACCATCCGCCAGGGCCGCATGTCAAGGCTTACTGTCTATCGTACAGACCAGGCATCTTCAGTTGCAAGCAGCACTTGGTCTTTCCTCTGAAGTGCTAGGTCTTCTTCCATCTTTTGCATAGGAGCTGGCACAATTTTGAATACTGCCAGTTCTCAGTAGATTTCTGAGAAAACAAAACAAAACAGAACAGTTCTTTCCAGATCTTGGTGGTCACATTACTCACTATCATAACACACAAAGGAGAAAGTTGGGTATTTAAGATCTATGAAATATCCATGCACAATTCCACTCCAGTAACAGACACCATAAAGGAGGCAGAATCAACTTTCAAAAAACTAATTTTAATCAAAACAAAAAAATTGTTGATCATTAACAAGTTTATAAAACAGTGATTTAGTTACATAAATAAATTGATATCAGTGTATCAAATCTTAATTACTTTCAACTTCATGAGCATGTTTACATGGGTGATGAAGTACAACCTTTTTATCTATTATAATAAATAAAATGGAGAGCATGAAATAGTTTTTCTAAACAAAAATACCTACAAACATACCTCTAGCATGTTCTCTAATGAAGGGAACAAGAGACACTGGACAACTTTTGCACCAAAACATAAAAACTGCTTTAAAAAGCACAAGGATACAGAACCATCAGCTAAAGTAAAGACACTATACTGTAACCAAAGTTGGTATTTAATAATATAATGAACAGTTTGGTAGTTAGATCTCCAGTTTGGTTATTTTAAAGCATTAAGACAAGGCAAGATAGAAGGCTGCTTTTGTTTGAGTAATTCTAGAGAAAATAAAATATATTAAAAAAACAAACTGAAAAGTAGAACAGTCATACCTACACAACTTTCTGTCCTGCACAAAGTCAAAATACCTATGCAGAATATATATATATAATATATATATATGTTATTTGTGCACAAAGGTTAGCTTATTATTAGCTCACTGCAAAGGCGTAATGTATCATGTCAATCATTTTGGAAAACAATTTGCGTTTTGTGTCAAAAAGGATATTTCTTTAAGTTTTCTAGGCTAGGAGGCACAAACCCCGATTCTGGCATACTGTATTCTTAATGCTAAGGCTTGCTGCTCTGGCTGTGTATTTTTTGTTGTCCCTCTTTACTATAGTGCCTGTTACAAGCATGTGTGTATGTGTGTATACATATATATGTATACACAGGTTGTATAAATATATATATATAAAATTTCCCCCAATAGGTATCAGTCCAACCATGCAATCCAAAAGGTGGCTCTGCATAGATGCCCAGCATATAGTTCACCACCTGAGCCAACCCTGAAGCAAGGCGCACTTTAGTCCTTCTGATAGGTTTTCTTTTTTGTTTAAAACCAAGCTACTGCAGCTTCAAGTATTTTGCATTACATAGATTTTTTTTATAAATTAGTTAATGTTATATTTTTCAATATTCAGACATATACTATAATATATATACAGTACAATAAATGCTCTCATTCTTTTTTTAATTTTTTTTGATAAATCCCTGAGAATGTATGTTGACAGTCGCTAAGTTTCCACATGCACAAGCATTGTGTGCCATGCTTCTGGATGAACAGCACTGCAAAGCCACGTGGTCAGCCTTTTAACTATTAGTATTTCATTTGTTGGTTTGTTTAAATATGCTGAAATGTAAGGATGAGTTACAAAGGAGTAAAGCTGAATCCATTCGAGGTACTTATCACAGGATGGAGGTGTTTTGTTTGGTTTTTAAAGCCATTGCAATATATGTTTGTTTTTGAGGCTGTGAACGTATACAGAAAGAACAGGAGAGCAATGTGGGCTTTTGCCACTTGACAACATATACTCAGTGTAAACCAAACCTTTTTTAACCTCTCTCTCATACAAAACAGAAAAAAGGAAAAAAAAAAATTAAACACACAAACTTTCACAACATGACAGTTTAGTTTGCAAACTCAATATAACTATACACATATAATACCGGTGTGGCTCTGTTTCTTTAAGTTAAAAAGGATACAAAGGCAGGCTCAAGTAAAAACAAACCACCCCTTCCCTCCCCCCACCCCCCATTCACACAGTTGCGTCAACCAAACCGCTCACGAACCAACATCATCAGTTTCTTTTTGCCTTTGTAGATTTGTTTTAGGTTGTCAATAAACTGTGTAAACTGGATGTGTCCATCATGAGCCATTAGGAAGGTCTCTCGGGCCTTGCTGAGGAACTCTATAAACTCGCTATAGTGTCGAGGGCTGATGTGAGTGAGACGTGAATGAGTTGTGTTAATGTAGGCTCCGATCGTGGCATCCAAGAGTTGCCTCAAAGGGGCTTTGTCCAGTGACATGAGCTTACCAGAGTTCCTCCTTCCGTGAAGTCCCACCATGCCAGGAGTGGTCAAAGTACACCTACGCAAAATGTCTGACAGTACTGTTGCACATTTGACACTTTTGACCACCAGAGGTATTATAGCTGCTAGCTCATTTTTCCCAAGGGAGTGGCTGAGCGCACAAGCCCACAGAACGTCATTAATGGCAGGGTGTGTGTCCTGATTGTAACTCAGGTTGAGATGCGTCATGGCCAAAGTGGCCAGCTTGTAGGCCCGCATGGGGTAACCACGGTGCTCCATGTATCGTGCTATAGTAAAAAGCTGCGAGTAGCTCATGCCGGTTGTAGCAGCATCTAGAACGATTTGGTAAGCGGTCTCAAAAGCTATGTGATCCTTTTCACATAAGGTCAGTGCAGAGAGGGCACAGTTTTGAGGATCCTTCATGGCACACTGTAGAGCAAGCGTCCTAGCACTGCCGGCCAGCTTCTCCTGCTGATGGCAGTCCAAATGCAGACGGACAATGGTGCTGTTGGACATCACTGTTGTAGCAACAATACTAGTGGCTTCTGTTGGAGTGAAAAGTGTAAACCAGCTTTGCATGATGCTATCCAGTGCATAAACACCTGGGAGAGAGAGAAAGGATTAGCCACAACTGATAAAATCTACCAGATAACAATGTTGAGCAAAAAACCTGGTTTTCAGTGAAGTCTAAGACATGAGCAATATATCCAAGGGGAAGCCACCTCAGCAAGAAAGGTTAAACCAGGTAACATGCCTGGAAAAGGATATGAAAATAAAGGCTACTGTGCAATCTCTACAGCCATTATTGAGACACAGAACAGTAACAACAAAAAAACAAAGTCTGCAAGAATCTGCTTTAAATCTCCTGGGTTGAAAACTGAGCTGTTTTACTTGTTATTTAAGACAATTTGGATTATGAGTTCTGACCTATTTGGGTGAAGTTACAGAGCTCAAAAATTCAACACTTCATCACATTACTCAAAAACAGCCCTCACATTTAACATTTTAAAAATGCAATTTTAATTTCTTTTCTCAATGTGCATCTCAAAGTACAGCGCATGCACAAAAGGGCATTAAAGCACTCTAAATGACTCACTTAATAAAACACCCTGCCATTTAATAATAAGCACATCTTAAAAAAAAAAA
>NW_028186945.1:863233-910584 GCF_003343005.1 Rhea americana | reverse complement strand
GGGGAAGGAAAGGGAAAAGAGTGACTAGTGGGCCCCATAAATTGAAGCTTATAGGCAACTAGAGTGCCTTATTATTGCTAGAGGTGGTTTACACACATCTGTGAGCCCACCTAAACCACACCCAGAGGTCCTCATTTTCTCCGYTGGACTCTCATGCTTCCTGTGCGCCCCCTCCCTCATGTACAAAAATTCAGCTAACCCAGAGAATACCAGATCTTCATTTAAATAAACAGATTCCTTGCTTTACCAACTTGATTAAGTCTCAAGAGTACTTTGCATGACATTATTGGTTCTTTATGGGATACTTCTATTAGAATATGTAAACTAATTTAAAGCAGTATTAAAACCTGCATTTTATTTGCCAATATGTAACTGCAAAAATAATACCCAGGCACTAATATCTATAAGATAGCCGCAGTAATAATTATCTTAGAAGGGATATAAAAGCAATAAAACAAGAGCATTGCATGAAAATTTGCAGACAAACCACTTTCTGGCTGAGGGCATGCAAAAACAAGCCATATTTTCCCAAGCTACTGACAACATTAATTTCCCAGTTAAGCACAAAGCAAAGGATAAACTAATCCAGAGAATAAGCAGCAGCAATTTTCTGAAGTTCTGAACTCAAGAAGCATCACTGAGATATAACCCAACTCAAATGTATGAAAAAGAAAGGAATAAAGGCAAAGAGAAGCATGCTTTTCAGAAATACCTCTAGTGACAATTAAAACTGCTCCCTCATTATAGTACTTATATTGTCCCCACTATCACAGCTGCTGAGCTTTTAGTTACGCAGTTTTTAAATGTCCTTCACTTTCAGATACTCCATCCTCATCTTGCAAATTGGAAATGAGTACAGAAGCTAAAGGACTCCTCATCAAGGCATGCAGGACAACTGTTCATTTCTACGTTTTGCCAGAGGATGCCCTGCTAAACACACTGTCCCCCCACTGCTGTCCTCTAAGTATGAGACTAGATTGTGCTTCCACCTTATTCTTCTTCCCYGGAAGGGTTAATGATGGGTACATTAATATTTGGTTTCCTTTTCAGTGGCCAAGGAGRGGCCTACAAAATATCATAGCCACATTGCAAAGATGAATTACATTCTAAGCCTGGATTTACCCAGTGACTTTAAAAAATGGCACCAACTCCAAAAGAGCCTGTCTCCTACACCAGTGCTGGAAACTCATTCTCAGCACTTYGTTCAATGGCATTCTGGTTCCTCTTATCGCACATGGCACAGAGCTGACCAGACTGCTATTGCACCTGCACCCCAAATCTGGGTTTTCAAATTAAGCGAAGTTGTAGCACAGTGCAAGAGTCATTAAACACTTGCCTTTTCTCTGCTGCAACCTCAAACTTAGATCCAACATGGAGTGGAGAGGGGAAGTTTGGGATATCCCCAAGTCACAGAGTTATGTGAAAGCACAACAGGCACTCCCTCCATCCCATTGAGGTCATGCTCACCCCTAGCTTGTGGGGGGAAAATAAATACATAAATAACGTTATGTTACTCAACTAAGTCTCACTTGACTTATGCCTACTTTATCATCTGCTCAAGAAAACCTCTTTGTCATTGCCATAATTAGTATCTTCTAACCAAGGAATTTTACAGGCCAACAGAAAGCGGATGACACTTGAAGAACCTGGGCATTGATAAACAAGATCATATTCTCTAAGATTAGCTGATGAAAAGACAGTATCCCAGAACATACCTACTTCTGTTGCACATGTTACCAACCACCTCACCATTTCCCGCCGCCGCCAGTTCAGCGTTGACAGCGTCATCCGCATCACCTATTAAAACAAAGCAAAGTACAGATTAATCCAATAGCACAACCAATGMCATATACAAACAATAAGGGTTTTAAGTTACTTAGATACAGTGAGACTCAAAATGGTAGTGTCTTACTTTCTCTATTCTGTCAACTCTTTTTAGCTGATATGTCAAAAGATGTGAAAAATATCACAGAGTTATCATAGAAGAGCATGCAGCACATAACTCCAATTGCAAGTATTTCAGGGCTARAGGGAGACTGTTTTGTCCAGAAAGAAACAAAACACACAACAAAACCCCCCAAACAACCCAATAACCAATTTTTCAAATTAAATTATACTGTGACTCCTCCATGTACTTATGTTGAGCAAACTAATCCATTCACTTTTTTYCCACATTTGTGCTTCTTTTCATTGGTTTTAACAATACAGACAGCAGCTACTGTGTACTGTAATTTGGCTGCTTATTTCTGCAAAGATGTAAATGCATACTTCTAGATACACCCAGATATTACTAAAAAGCCCAYAGTAATAGTTTCTCTCATCTGAGCAAAGATTCTATGCAAAGAATCCCTATCATAAGACCAYCAGAATCCTAGAAAAAGATTTTAAGCTTTGATTGTAAAGCTCATTTTATATCACTTACAATTACTGCCTATATTGTTTCTCAAAATGTCRGCAAACAACAAGCACATGCTTTTTCAGTATCTGAAATTGCACGGAAAGCTTGCTTCAGCTAATTGGACAGACCTCATAGATACCTCGATGAAGAAAGCAAGTAGTTTTCCCCTCTCAACATCAGTGATCATACACACTGCTGTTTAGTTATTACTACAGGTCAATGACAGTGCTCTCAGAGATGTTCTCTTCATATTAAACTCAAAATGCATACATGAAACATCTTGGAGTTACCAGCACTAGTAAGAAGGTTCTTACTCCATATCTCCTCCCAATCCTAAGGTGACTTCAATGTGCTCTGTAGCCCTCTTTGTCATACTTGTTAGAGGCCACCTCATTTAGTCTTAAGCTGCAGATAGGGCAATTAAGATGACTGAACAACCACTGAGGAGCAGGAGTGCACAGAGATCTTTCTGAACTCTGATAAGCAAACATCAGATGTTGCACCCTGGCCTCCAAATATTCCTACCTTGGGAAGCTTAGTAAGTGGTTGTACTCCACTCAAAATAACAGGACAAGAAATTTGTTAGTCTTGTTGACTTCAGAGATTATGGCATCRTTCCTACTGAACAGTTATCTAAGTGCCAGATCAGGAATAGCAATTCAAAAGGAAGCAAACTGATCTCTAAGGAGCTACTAATCTACACATTTTAAAGCATGCAAATGTGTCTATGGCAGAACATGCAGATTTTTCTTCAAGCCTTTCTGGAAGAAAAGCAGGCATCCTCCAGTTAAAATGTTTTCAAACATAACTGTCCTACTCTCTCCATCTTGGAGAGAGACTTGAGAAGGAGTCTAAGTGACTTCCTGTACTGAGTCACATGCAAATTGAAGGCTAACGCTCTTGCAGTWTCCAAGATGAGTTTTTTAGCTTCGCTCAAGTGGGAATGAATCCAAGAGAAAGTACAGAAATGTTATGGACTTAAAAAGATTGAAATCTGCTACTGKTGTGGGAAGGAAGCAGGAAAAAAGATTTTTTGTGAATAATGACTACTCTGGAATTCTTCTCTGATGACTTTCCTCTCTGTGGTAGCTATAAAACAATGATCAGAAACAAGAAGCTTCAGCAAACACAGTAGGTATAATAGTTCCAGTGCAGGCTGTACTAACTTGAGAGCAAAAAACACCACAGTACCTAGTTTCAAGAAATTTCATGGTTTGAACTGTTCTAAAATAAAGTCCTCTGCACAGCATTATGTATTCTTTCATCTCATTAAACTGAAAATACTAAGAGAGAAGCCTTAAAAAAAAAAAAACCCAAAACTCCAGTGATTTCATATAAAGCATTTATTGACATTTAGACCAAGAAGAAACTGAAGTGAATTTATAGCATAACTGTGCAGGCAAAGAACTGATCTATCCAAGATCCATGCTGTCAAATGAAGAGAGCTTCTGAATAGGTCAGTAAGTTTGAAAACGCAGAGATGGACACATACATTCCTGTGAATTATGCAGCTTATCTGAAAGCCAAGTTCTCCCCCACAGAGAATAACCATGACTTTGTCGTGATGATTTTTTTTTTTTTTGAAGAATTTCTTGTCTAGAGAAACAGGAGATCTCACAACGCAAGAGATGCAGCAATGGACACCTAACCATTAGCTCCCGCACCAATGCAAAACCTCTGAATCATGCACACTGGAATGATTTTTTTTTTAATAGATTTTTCAGGAAAAGGATGGTATTTGCCAMATGCACATTGAGTGATCACCTGCACGAATATGCTCTGCAGTTCTGCCAGCAGTGTATCTTTGCATGTGTACAGTAACACTTACTTGCATTGACGTAGCACACAAAAGCAAGAGAAAGAAGTCCTGCCTGTAGCTGAAGATCACACAACTCCTATGACTGTAAGGTACTGAGGGACAGAATATACCTGAGATGCTCTATGCCTATTTGCCACACTGATGACYTCTTTCCACAGCTAATTTAAATGCCTTACCTTGGCTCATTCACTTAAAACATGCTAATAGTACTCAGAAGGAAGGACCCAGGAGTCCACACATTACTCCCAAATCTAAAACAATGTAAGAGATTTTTCTGTCACAGAAATCCCAGTGACTGAGCTGTGAAATTGTTGGCATTATCTCCTCAGCCCGAACTGGCAAACTTCTCAGTGTCATAATTTAGAGGCAGAACAGAATACCTGCGAGGTCACTAGTACTCACTTTACCATGTGAGGTGTAAAACAGAGTTTTCTAGGGCACAAAATGTCATAAACAGTAAGATTCTAGATAGTGAATACAGACAATCTAACTGGCATTAAGTTTGCAGAGTGAAGCATTTATGGGCCATTAAARACAGTGCCTTTACGTGGGAAGAACGTAACTGTAGAAAAGTATGCAGCACTAAGTTACTACCAGCAACTGGTATGCATCTTTCTTCTGGAAAGCAGATTACCTTTAAGATTAAAAAAAAAMCAAAAACAAACAAACAAWCAAACAAACAAAAACTAGTAAGCTTGGGGCAGAACAGTAGACAACTTCTACCAGTTCATTCCAAAAACTTGGATTTATGGGAAAGTAAAAGTTAATGGTATTTCTTTCGTTAGACTTCATTGAGGACATTCTGATGAGCCCATCAGCCACACACAGATGCCTATCAGTACGCTGATGTTCAAAGTGTGCTGTTACCACTGAATAATGCTTGGGGAATACTTGAGATGACACACAGGTTAAACATAAGGATCTTTCTCTCTCAGGAAAACAAACATTTAAGGCAGAAACATACTGAGATACGAGAAGAGAAGATTTCCACAGCAACCTTGGGAATAAGAAAGGCCAGCAAAGCACAGAGAATCTCAGCTTTCTGATTGAAGATTTTAGCTTCTAAAAGTCTGGAATAGGCAAATAGTACCTTTCTCTTTGGCATGAGAAGTAACTGGTATAAAATCCTTTCCCCAGAAGTCTTTAGASCTTTGTTTACTCAAGCAAAGTAATAAATGGTTTTCTGATCTTTGCATGTTGTTTTGAAGAACCCCCTGAAGAGGGATGAAGAGATTTATTTTTGTTGAAATGAACTGTGTAAACTCCAAGATTCATCAGTGTAAGGCAATATTACTCCAGGTATCTAAACTTAGCTATCTCCTCTTAGCTTGTAAAGCCTCTCCTAGGAGGCTTAAAACTCATCTGAGGTTCTTGTATACTTCAAGCAGTCTGATGCAGATGACCATCCCACAGCCTGTGGAGTGTATGATTTGATTCTTCTCTGAAGAAGGAAGGAAGGAAGGGGGCTACCACTAGCACAGCCTCCATTAGAAATAGGACATTATGGTTGACCTTGACTTTCTTTAGTAATTTAGCAAACACCATCAATCTTGTTTGGGGGAAGGGAAGGCAAGGAAGTTAGGAGGGAAGAAAGGAAGGAACGTGAAGAAACCCTCAGAATCTGAAAAAGATCTGGTGCATTTCTGCTTATTCATTCTTCTGGCACACAGAGTAATTTTGCTCCCTAGTCACCCCTCAATAYACTCCTGAGCCATTTGCGTTGGTCCTCTGTCACCCCTGAACAGACAAATGCCCTGCAGTCAGGTACTCCCAGTGCTCTCATCAACGGCACAAGGGGGTCAAGGCAGCCTGTGCTCTGTGTTTACCAGTCAACTGCACTTTAAGTCAGCAAACAGAACCAAAAAGCTCCAGATAGAGCCCAAGTAGGTATGGTCCTCAGAGATTTCAAGARAGCTGTACCCATCAGTACAAGGTCAAATTTCTGTCTTCTACTACAGCAAAAATGAGCAAGGGAAATACCTGAAGGCCCAACTCCAGAGAAACTTTCAGAAGAGTGATGTCCGGCAAGCTGTCCATGAGTGTTGCTATTTTAAATGCATCCTGGGCAAGTTTGAAGATGTGTGATGAGGAGTGGATATTTTTCTGGATGGATTCTAACACTGTTTCCAGCCTCCGAACATCACCTGCAAGGTGTAAAYAGAATCACCAAAACAGAACAACCTCCCAAAATATCCAGAGATGCATTGAAATTAAGCCTCTCAGTACTACAGCAATAGTATGGTGTTTTGGTTATACACATTTTGTTTTTATAAAACCTCTGTAATTAGAACATGTATCAACAAAAGACACAAGACAGTACAAACTCYTCTAGTGCCTGGTGGTGTTACTGCAGCACCTGCCAAAAAGTCATCTTGATTTCTGAATTCTGGAAGTGATTTGTCCACTCCTGGGTCTCAAGAGTCTACACTGTGTCAGAAGAACAAAAAGCTGTCTCATCAGCCTCAGATCTAGCCATCTGGCTTTCATACAGCTAAGTTAACTACTTTGCTAGAAAATTAAGTGACAGGCTTAAGTCACTTCAGTTTGCTGTTGCCATTTTACGCTACTGTCAGGCTACAATTTGGATTCCTCAACACAGGTTTTAAAATCTGTTTACTCTATGTAATATTAAAAGCATATATTTAGTTGAGTATGTAACTGACAGCACTGTACCTTTGGCTGCTGTTAGCATGGTTGAAGCCAGCTCACACTGCTGGGATTCAATGTGACTTAGGGTGAACCAGCGGGGATACCGGTTTGGAACAACTGATGCAATGTGGTGTGGGCGGGACATGTCTCCTGACGGAGCCGTAGATTCCAATACTAGCAAACTGAAAAAAGGAAGAAACCTCCTTCATTTGGTTATTATTACATTTGGTTACCCATGAGCAAAATTAAAGCCATAAAAACATTAAAAAAAAAAGAAAGAAATAGGCTTTTTTGGCTACAAAAAGGATATTGCAGAACTATTTCTTTTGGTGGGAATCTTAAAAGTCCATTTGCCAAACTGGACTACAGAAGTGGACATCTGTAGAAATTCACAGGACAATTAAGCTATTCATTAGCCAAGGTAGCAGAGACCTCATCATCCATAGAGCTAGAGCTTTTTTGTTGTTGCTGTTTCAGCTTTGAAACACAACCCTTCAAGGGAAGTGGAGAAGTTCCCACTATACTGAGAACACGTAAATATTTTCCAATATTACTTCATGTGCAAGTATTTGAAAATTCTGTAGCAATGGGAGGGGGCAGGATTATTCTACAAGTCATTTGGATTTTGACTCTGCAACAAATTCAGACACAAAAAAGTACATTTTACTCTGCAAGTATGAACTACTTTTTAAAGTCCTTAAATTCTAGTCTTTCAAATTTTATAATGCATCATAATTCAATGTTAATGTCCCAAGCAACAGTGACACAAGAATTTTCCTTTAAAGTTACTTTTCAGAGTCCATTGTCTAATCCTGAAACATGAATTTCTTTGAATATGCTCCAGTCTAAAACAGTCTTACCCATAGAGGAGAATTCACATRCAGAAAACTCAAAATCACTGTTTGTTTTTGACTACTACAACAGAACTGATGGTCCACAGCAGACACTCAACTGGTGGCCCCTCTCCCACAGAAAAGCAATACATTAGCCAAGATAAATGCCAACACAAAAAGTAAGAGTGGCCAAAAGAAAATAACTATTTTCAGTCAAAATMTTAAAGCATAGGTTCAGTACATAAAAGGTCAACAAGATATCAGATGATAATAACAGACAACATCCAGAAGCAAAACCTTTCTAATGGTTGGTTTCTTGATTAGCGTTAACACCTTAGTTTCCTGGGCAGACACAATGCTCTGACAACCATCATCAGGTTGTGCTAACATTTTCTGACACATATAAGTGCATGCTAATATGGAAAAAAAAAAATCACTTTTTTTTCAACCAACTTTGCTTTACATTTATGTCAGGAGTCAAATCAGTTCCCTGGTACCACTGAGAAACCTCTTTAGCCTTATATATATAAAAATAAAATATATGTAAACTCTTCAGTTGATATTTTCCAAGCACAGAGAAAAGGAAAAAAAAAAAAAGATGTATTATTAAATTAAATGGTTTCAATAAACAGAAAAAAATCYCAATAATCCCTTTTGCATTCTGTAGTTAGGTTATGAGTAACAGTAAATACACAAAGAGCCTGAAAGCAAGAGGCTGTTTTGGGGAAATCTTTTGTCAGTTTGAATTCCACTGCCAGCTTCTATGTTCCTTTGCTGTGAAAAGAAATGCCGYTGTGAATTGGTGGCTTTCATGTAATTTTGGCAAGATTAGGGAGCATCAGAACAAGCACAGGCTGCAGCAGATTTAGCATTCTTCACTTTTTTTCCTTTCAAACATCAATTATTTAGCCAAGATTTAGCAAAGCTACCTGATGATTAAACATTACCGTTAAAGTCTGGCTTCCAAAGCCCAGATGAAATTCAGATTTAACCTAAGATCAACTTAACTAAGCCCAATATTCAAGTTCAGATTCCAAGTGAGCAGTCAACTAGGTCACAGTAGAGCCACATTCTCAAACCTTCACTCCATGTTTTACTGCTGTAAGCAGAGAACTCTAGGCAGAATTGACCATCAAGGATTGAGCACATTGTCCTTTTAGACCCGAGGTCTGCAAAAGGCCATAGGGTCTCACCTTCTACTGATTTCATACTGAATGCTCCATATTCAAAAAGTGGCTCCAAAAAATGAAGCAGCAGATTTGAATARAGAGAGGCAAAATACTCAAAAGCTGACCTTTCTCATATGTAGATCAACTTCTATATGTTAAGAGCAACTAGCTATGACTGGTCTTGGCAATTTAACTTTTTTGAAAAATGTTGAAGGAAGAAAGATGGATACTTTACTCCTAAAAGCAAGAGTAACTGTGTACAAAGATCTATGCAGCATCCTTATAAATTTCCAGAAAGGATTTTCATCTATGCCATGGTTATCTCCTCCTTGCCATAGAGGAAGAGATGCTTCAATTTCATTCTTACGTCCCACTTCACAACCATCAGATAGATATTCAGTCTTCACGTTTGTTGTCTTCTTTCTGACTCTAAACAACATTAAGTTAGCTTCTCATTTGGTTTATGTCAGAAGTCATTTTTTTTTCCCTTTGAACCACTGAGCTATCACTTCAATGTCAATAGAACGAGTAACCTTCTTTAAGAAAATTTTTGAGAAGCACTGAGGAATGCAGATAGTCATGGAACAGAAGTGTCCGCATCTGCCATCACCACAATCCACGGTAGCAAAACCACATATCTGAAGAGTGACAAATATCAAACTGTAGAAACACTTATCACTGTCTAGGGCTGAACTCTCATCTGCCTTACAAAGCGATGCCAAAAAGGGCTAAGGAGAACAGCTCTGATTACGCTGACGTCTCCTGTGATTTTGCCAGACAGAACAGAACAGGTGGCTCTTTCTGATAATGGTATGTTTGAGAAATAACTTCCCAGGCTGAGATAGCATCTTTATGCCAAAAGATGGCTACAGCCATCCCCAAGACTAACTGGAGATTTCATCATCTTGACTCTTTCAGCATCTTGCTTGTTTTTCCAGTTGAGAACGGAAACTTCCAGAAAAAGAATTTTTCCGTTATGATTTGTTCCTGGGGAAAGCCCAAGTCCTTGTTCAAGAGGAACAGCATGCTGCCGTCACCGTTAGTGAAACATTCAGTGCACTGTGTGAAACTGCTGATGGATGTCTATTCCAGCCCTTCAGCATGGTTTCAGCAGCTTAGTGTAAGCTAAGGAAAATTCCATACAAACCTAATCTCTGAGAAGGCACTGAAGTAGTGACTGGAAATAAATGCAAGGACAAGTCTATTTTACAAAATGGACCTGCCAATTTTCTTTAAACACACGTTTTGTATGACCTTGCCGATCTGACATGACCAGGACTGTAGATACACTTACTTAGGATGACAGAGAAGGGGTGTACTTAAACGAGCCAGTCAGCTTTCTGATCTTACAGTTGAATATTCTCACAGTTCATCAATAATGCACTTCTTTCATCTTAATCTAATTCCTAAATTGTTGATCATAAGCAGCAAGTATACACTTCACATTTCTAGACTCCTTCCCTAACATCTATTRCTGGACACTCTTTCAAGACAAATAACAGGCTAAACAGACCTTTGGCATGACCTGATAATAGCTGTGTTTTTATGCATGCTCTCCTGTTTAGTCCTTTGAACATAAAACTATTTCTCTCTCTGTTTTGCTTTCTGGAAAAACTGGTTCCAGAGTACACATCTACAAATCACCAGGATACAATGTGTCTGATTAATTTTCATGGAATTTAAATACCACTTGTGTGGATAGTGTGTCCTTCAACCACTGTGCAATCATGCTTGATAATGATAACCTGAAAAATCCGACACTCGTGTTTTTATTCTGATACTCAATATGTTCCTAGTACTCAGCTGTGGCTCTTTGTCAACCAGCATTTACTCCAAGTTTTTGACAGCAACCAAATYTAAGGGAATCCAGATGGGACTGATTTCTTCCCTGAACTATATGTGGACAGTACAGATTTTGGCCATCATTTGGGCCACTGAAACTTCCTTCAGAAGGACTTTCTTAGCCATCATTAACAATTCAGCCTTCCCTGAGATAAAGCCAGCACTCACTGATCTCTCCCCGAGAAGCAACTTTCTCCCAATTACTGAAGACAAATGGGATGCAAGTCAGACAAATGTTGTCTTAATTATATATTCCATTTAAATTCCAATGTTCTCCTACAACTGTGCAAGACTGTTTAGTGATGAAGCGCACAAAAAATGTACTGGCTCAGACCAYACCATATGGTTTCAAATCTACCATCTAGAGTTAATTTATAAAGGAGACTGGTGGAAGAGAGTGTCCTGCAGAACAGGGTATACAGCAGAAGATCTTGAGACCTGACGTCKTCATCTATAAAGACTCATGTTACTTGCGAGATGCCTCTTCCTCATTTGCCCACGGTTACCACCACAGACACACACACACATACGTGACAGAATACATGTGCTAAAGCTGTCATCGTTTAACGCAAAGTTGCATTCCCCAAGAGGATTTAGAACAGAGAATTCTGTTTTACAATCGGAAATAAACACCTAACTGTACATTTATAAATGATTATACTGTACTTACTACAGACATCAATTGCTTTTACAGATGCTTTCACAGATGACAGAACCCAAGTAGTTTTTCCTAAAGGGAACAACGCTTCTTTTAGAACAAAGCACCTGTTTTGATTGCCATACGTCTTCCCTTTTTCCCCAATAGGTTTTTTTGCTTTCTTCTTGTCCTTCCTACRTGAGCTGTGAATACGTACCGCATGGCTCTCAGTGCAGTTTTGTATGCCAATTCAGCATCATGAGGTAGGAGAGAGGTGAAGAGATACTTGGCAAATGTGTGCATTGGAACGCTCTCCCGATGGATGACTTCGCCTAAACCACTATATGGTCCAGCTGCACGAAAGAGAGAGAGTGACAATCTTTACAGAGTGTTAAAACCCCCAAACCTCTGGACCTTTAAAAACACTGACTACACCTTGGAGTTGTAATTGGTACACAGAGATAGACACTGCTTTAAAGAGTTAAAACTATATTGGTATTTTGAGGAAAATGCTTACACATATTACATGCCATGTATTTTTTGAGACAAGGAGACAGACTGCAAACTGCATAGTAGTAAGCACACTACCGGTGCAAATACAAATGACTGAATGGTTTTAGTRCCCTAGGGGGCTTATTCAACAAGTTTATGGCATGCAAAAGTGGAAGGTGATAATCTCTGCTTTTCTTCTGCACAGTTATATCACATGCAAGAATACAATACACCCTATCTACTGCCCAATGGTGAATACTTGATCACAAATCTGCCAGAAAGAATGTTTACATGGAAAACTGCGTATCTTCAATTGTAGTTATGTGACCAATCACTACAGCAGCACCCAGTTCCTWTTAATTTCATCTGACATTAGACATCTAAATAACTCTGTGGTCTGGGCTTTGTCCCCAGAGAGGACTGGGTCAGATCTTCCACTGAAGCCAGGTTTTAGTCTCTCACAGCCACATGGCTTGGAATTTATATTGCTCTTGAGAAACTATACCCATCACTCTGGACACAGATTTTGCTCACGCTCAGTGCAGCCAGTGCACTATTTCAACTTTTTTTGAAAAACGTTTAGGCATTATTTATTCGAAAGCCTGTCTGAAAAATGTTTAGGCATTAAATCTTGCAAGATATAGGATAAGAATCTTAAACTAAGTATTATAGGATAATTATTGCACAGATAACAGGAGTTACAGCATTTACTACAAGAGAAGACTGTCCTCCTCTATTAGACATTTCAGCCCACTACACTTGGTTGGATGAATGACTGCRTGAGCACACCACTTCTTCACTGCAGTCACACYCGCCATTTAAACAGCCTCCAGTGGTGATTCAAACTAATGTGGACAATCCTACGCTGAAGCRGAGGAGGAGTACTCACACCGTTTATACAGCCACTTCTGCTGCAGAGGCTGATCAACTTCATGAGAGGTAGTAACGACTTAGATCAGCACAGCAGTTTTGGCAATATTTTTCTAACTGGTGCCTTAGCACAACACACAAAGATAAAAATCATTAGGCATGAAAAATATCTCAACTCCACAGGTGGATGTTTCTGAAGACTAGGGGAGATTAYAAAAGAAATGTCACTGAAAATTTAAAAGGTGACATAGTGTGTCTCATATAATCACTGGAAATGAAGTTCAAAGCCATTCAAAACTATCCGGCATTGCTTAAATGAAAGAAGCCATTTTGTGCACGTTTGCCAACTGGTGGCCCAGTCAGAGAGAKAAGTTAGGATATGAGGAATGCATGACAAAGCATCTGTATGAAAATATGTTCCATCATTAACATAGCAGTCAGGCAAAAAATTAAAACAGAGCAGTTCTTGCAAGACAGGCTATCTTCTGCTTTCCCAAGCATTCAAATGGTAGCTGCACAGRGTATACATTCATCTACATTAACAGTCTAGAAATCAGCTTATTATTGGATTAAGCTTTCTTTATTACATCTACAGGACTTTAACTATAAAAACACAATTGATATGATTAGGATCTTAAATCACTGCACAGTTTTTCCTCCATGTGAGCTGACAGTTTCTGCCTAACCTGGAGTAAACCAAAGCTACTGCAGGAAAACCAGATTTCTTAGCACACAGTAATGGAATACCCTCTTCACATACTTCTCACCACAGCAATTTCCTAGGCAATTACTTCAGCAGATTCCCTGCTATGATCACCTGTTTACTACTCTTGGCAATCATGAAAAGAGTATCAATGATCAAAGYAGTAAACTTGAAGTATCAGGGAACRCTGGAGATAAGTCCTGCTTTTCCCTTATGAAGCATCCTTGAAAGTAAATAAATGCAGCAGATCAAGTCAATAAACCATAGGATATGGTGGTTGTTAATAGCTGGATCCAGAGAGTAGATGTTCTTGTCCAAAGGCCATAAAACAGCAGTAGAGCTGCACCATAATGAAAACTCTCCCTATGGTGCAGCTTCTCTGCAGTTTCAAATGGCACCATCAGTAGACACCAAAGTCTTTAAGGATGTGGGCAATAATAGTGACTTAAAGCTGAGAGCCCTAAACAACATACTGCATCACTTCTATTAAAGAAGTTTTAAGACACTTTTCTTACAGAAAGCAAGCAAAAAATTCTTTGACCTGTATAACAGTGTTCAAAACACACCTACAGCACCATTGCACTCTCCACCCTCCCTCAGGAAGCACTCAAAACCTGGACCATGCCTTGGACTATTTGAGTCCTTTAGAGTGTTTTCTTCCATTTAAAAATAAAAACTAGAAAGAGAATCTCAGAACCCACAAGAGTACCCTCTGAACAGGGGACTTAAGTACTGCATATTAAGACTTTTTTAAAGCTAAGGCAAAAGCATGCATTTTTTTTTCCATTCATTTCACAGCAATCCATTTTGATGATTCCAAAACATGAATTGTTTGTCCCAATCAAAATTTAGTCACAAGACCAAGACCTAAGCCTCAATATTCCACCAGGTATTCAGATTTTTTTTTTTTTTTTAACTAAATNTTTTTTTTTTTTTTTTACTAAATGTTATTGTATTTCTGTCCCAATAACTGTAATGTGAATTCTCTGAGATTTTAGTTGAGAACAGAAGTAAAAATCTTCACCCTTTTACAAAGCTGCCAGTCTCTTTTCAGGACAAAAGTGACATTTAGAATTTTGCTACCTGAAAACTGTTGATGATAATGTCTTTATTATTTAATTCTTTGCCTGGGTTGTATAATTAGGACACTGAGATCATGACAAGTAACAAGTCTAAAGAATAAAATGCAATAAAAATTAAAATTAAGAGCCTGTAAGTCAGTAGATGCCTTATCTCCACAGTCATGTGGTATTTGAAGTGTAGTCATTTTTATAAGAGACTGGGAAGAGAATTTTGCTGGAGTTCTAGTTCAAAAACCAACTTATATAAGTTAGCTTCCACAGAAGGGTTCTGTGGGGTTTTGTAATCGAAAACAGTTTAAAGTAGTAGTTAGCATCTATATTGAGCTACCTTCTAATAGGAAGACTGCTTGTTTTCGAAAAATCTTCACCAGAGTATCATCCAATTCAATTTCCTGTAGCTTAGAAATGAGCTGCTCCTCATTTCGACAAACCTTCTCTTGTGCATACAAGCCATCTGGCATTATTCGTTGCTGTCCCAGCCCTATCAATGCTACTTCCACAGCCAGCGTTAAATAAGATTCCCCTTCTTCTAAGAACTTATGTGCAGGCAGGTGCTGGTACTCCAGAGATTTGCATTGCCCCATGTTCTCTGTAAAGGGTTACACAAAAAGAATAACATATCAAAAATCATTCTAATCCATAGTCTGCCTATAATCCCACATTTACAAATACTTCCTCTGTCAGTGTTTCTTATTTTTTCAAAATAATTTAATTGACTACACAAATGTCAAGATCTAATGATCCAATGTAAACTACCCAATTCAATTCTACAAGGCAGAAATATACAAAATAATTACATTTAAAAAAATTTACTCAAGTAAAAATAAAAGTTTTCATAACTAAGCTGCCTCATTTAGAGAAAGGCAGTTTCTTTAGCTCTGTGTTAATGAGGCCAAAATTGGAAAATCTATTTCAATTTTTTTCCCCCACTCATTTCTATATGTACTGAAAGCCTTGACRCTACGTAAATGGAATGGGAAGGTTGCTCATATATCTGCATAGATCTCTGCCGAAGCTATTAGGACTGTGCAAATACAATAGACCTTGGAACTTCATGACTTTTAAACATCCTCCATTTGTCAGAGCTCTGTTTAGGTGGTTTTTTATTTAAATGTTACAGATGTATTTATGATAAACATGCATGTATCTGTATTTTATTAACACTAAAAGTCTTACTTTTAGTAAAGATTACTTGCAAATTCCAGACAGACCAAGTCAYAAATTGCTTTAAGGAATACTACTGATTCAGTTGGCATTTTACAGATCTACTACATGACAAAATGCTATTCCACCCTTTAGTGGTTTACACTCTAATTTGGGAACAAAAAAGAGTTATTACAGACAGATGTAAGGAGATGGACAACTGCAGCAAATGAGAAGGCAGAATGCATTTGGTAGATTGTGTGCAGAGGGAGGTTACTTTACAATGTACACTATTTTAATTTCATGTGTTTTTTGTTAATTGCAAGCAATCTGATTTCTGATACTTTACTTAAAAGCTCTTCCAGAAGTGGTGGACATGAAAGTAGAAACTTATTGAAGAAAATCTGATTGACGAAAACCTAACTGAATAAAATGAACTTTGAGGCAAAGCCCAAAGAGGAGTGGGGATACTCATGTAGAAGAGCTGTAGGTAGAGGGCTGAATCCAGTTTCTGTCCACACAGAAGGCGATAAGAAACTACTGCAGAGATGGAAAGAGATAGAGGGTAAGGTATGAATCAGTTAAGCTCCTGGGAGGCAAATACTGAAATTAAAATGGGCATACACATSCTGTCCTAAATTATGTCCTAATTCTGAAGCACTACTTTCCAATTCGTATTCTTTAAAGATCAAATATATCACCAATTTTAAATATTTTCTGTAATTTCTCAGAACAATAAGAGTAACGCATGTGGCAAGAGTGGCTGTTACAAAGTTTTATTTTATTTCWAGTGTGAAATACAGAATATTCTTCAAGAATGAATTACTAGTAATTTTTGAAGTGTTTTCATAAAATTTAAAACAAAATTTTACTTCAAACATTTTCTCTCCCTCGTGTTTTATTAGGGAAGGAGAACATGAGTTCAAATACTCTTATGAAAACACTGGCTTCAAAGTTAATTCTGCCTGGAGAAGTACAAAAACGCCTCTGGTTACTTGAGATGTATAAAAAGCCCCTTTGCACAGTCTTACCCATAAAGTCTGAGAACCCATAGAAGCTCTCATCATCTATCCGGCAGGCTTCCATCAGGCTACTGAAGAGGGTGCCGATCGGGTCCAAAGGGTGTCCCACCCACCCTTCAAGGTTCGTTATTGAGGTTACTCCTTTGTGCAGAAGTTCTGTATTAGGAAAAAGGAGGGGGGGAAAYGGAAGGGCCATAAGAGGAGAAGGTGAATTTCAGCCACTCAAAACAAYATACAAGTAAAATTGACTAAAATGCTTGCAGTATAGCATTCAAAGTATTCTTGGCAGTCTCTGCTTAGAGGGAGAAAACAGTATGTTTTAGGTTAAATTCATTGCCTTTTGCAATTATATTAAAAAAGCAAAAAAGAATGAAGGCCAGACATCATTTGAGCACTATCAAAGTCCACTATGTGTCAAAAATTTCAACTGCAAATTCATCTCTTACTAGATGCCACTAAGTCCTCTGAAAGCGTCTGCTGAAAAATTACATTTTAGTTTTTTGTGAAGTTCTATGACTATCTTCTCACTCAAAAGTTACAGTACCATTTACACATTTTAAGTGAATCTGATGGCCYCGAGAGAAATAAATGAAAATACTTTAAAATATGTTCTATTTCCATAAATAATACATGAGCTTATCTTGAATCTAAATATTTATTGAAGTAATAAACTCAGAATGACAGCTTCTTTAAAAAAGATAAAGTTTAAATTAGGTATACAGGAATTTGTCCTTTAAATGGATCAAGTGCATTTCTTTTGTCAATCCGAAATTCCAGTCAACAAAAATACCTCCCCAGACACTTGGTTCTGTAGCCTTCACCAATCGGTCGGAACATGAAAACTATTCCTGGTTAGCACGACGTATTGAAGGAACTATGCCTGCGGTAATGGAGGTTATAGGTTTCCCAAATCCCCGTTTAAGGGCAGGCTCACGCCAGTAACTCCCCTTGATTCCCCTTCCCCTCTACACTCCTGACCCACGACAGAGCAGACGCATTGGGTGCTTTGGTCCTCTGCCTGCCGCAGACTAACACGCAGCCGCCTCTGCTCTCTCTCGTTCCTCTTTCTGACTAGCCACGCGTGACGCCACGAGGCCATCAGACACTAGAAAGCCTGCTTCGTAGCTGCTTAACGTGTGGGGCTACCCAATGAAACACAGCTCCTGAGCTGCSCAAGCGAGAGTTCAGGGGGCTTTGTTTGGGGAGAATCAACCGGTATGTAACACAAAAAACAAACAGGTGAATCATCGTCTTACTAATAAATAGCACGTGCTAAAGACTACTGGCAGAAGTAAGTAATATTAATAAAAAGAATTAATCACCCTGTCTTGTTACTCACTCCCTTATAGTCTGTTTAATCTCGTGCGTCTGCTTACGAGCTTCACTCGTGCCATGCCAGAGAGGGGCGTCAGTCCTCCGGTCACACACACACCTTCAACTTTAAACCACACACGTGGTTCCACGGGCTCCGCATCAGTCACACAAATAAAAGCTAAGCACAAGCACATGGTGTTTGCTGAACTGAAACCTAAAGCTGGTCTGCAGATCAACCGCAGAATTCATCTGCTTAGACATGACCAACAAACTTCGGGATACTAAAAGAACATTTTAAAAATTCCAAATGTAAGAAAGAGGGAAAAAAACAGAGTGATAATATAAAAATGACAAACCTTTTTGTTTCAAGGTAGGTTGGACCACATTTCATACACTCCATCTTTTATTTGCAAAATGATAACATTATTTGACAATTACAGAAATTGTTCACGAGGAAAAAGAACTTAACAGAAATATAAAATGCCCAGACATGCAGTTAGCAACTGGGCACAGAAAAGAGCAGTACTGTGACCAGCACACTTCCTACAGGACACCAGCAGACCCTTCACCCAGCGCCAGCGTACGTGTGTATATGGTGCCAGTTCGATCCACGCACACCCTCCTTCCCCGATCCCCAACTGGAGAAGCTCAGAAAGYTGCAGAGCTATGGCACGTTAAGGGAAGACACGCTACACGATGAAATCGCACAGGAAAGTTCTCACAGCTGCTTTTGTAGGAACCACAATAAAGAACAAAATTTCTACCTGTACTTTGGGTGCTGGGAAACAAAAATGGAAACACAGAGGAACTGTCAGTTACTTTTTTTTTTTTTTTTAAATCAGGTGTCTACCTTGTCTTCACTCATACTTCTAGACATGAAAGCACCTGTACATACATTTAAAAATTTTACATGCATGACTGCAAATTGATATTTTTGCTTATACTGCATGAGGATATATACATAGTCAAGAGCAGCAACCAAGATCTAAAATAAAGTTAGAATTAAGGTGTTYTTGTAGTAGTTGAGAACAGTTTATCTTTTCCCACATATATTCTTAGACACAAAGCCACCCTTTATCCCTCCACTACCACAAACTTACAACAAAGTTCAATGTGGGATTATTTTGGACAGGAAGGACCACATGCCATAGAAACTATATCCGAAGGAGAATGTTCCTTCAAGAAACAGGGACAGCAATACAGGACATCTTATAAAACAGCAGTGCTTCAAAAACTCCTTTTCAGTGACATCAAYCCAACTATATTCAGAAACAGTAAGWCTTCTAAYATCTTAAGAGATACTTTTGGAAAAAAAATGCTAAATTTGATGCATATTACCCTCAACGTCAACCTAAACTTCCATCTCAGAAATACACAGCTAAATTCTCCTTGAGAAGAAAAAATGATTTTGAGTACCTAAGGTGCCAAACACGAAGCTCTGTTTAACAGCTTGCAGATTACACAGGAGGCATATTTACACTGCGTGACCAAACCCCCCCCGATCGGGATAAAGGCCTCATCACGTCAGATGTGCTAAAGAGAGCAGAGTCGAGTCCCTGCCCTGGAGAGCTCATGACCTAACTTAAAAAAAAGCCTTTCGACAAGGAGAACGTCGCGTTACCGCTATGATCATCCGTAATAAAGAGTTACGGTCAGCTCTTTCCCTTTAGCTTCAAAAATAGTTTTTTTCTCACRCAAAGTTCCAGTCTGGTGTTACTGACGCCTTGCGCTGTGCTTTGCCCGTCTCGCTTCCCCGCGTTTACCTTTCTTCTGAGCCCGGAACATTTCCAGCTGTTTCTGCTGCTGCCGCCTTAGTGTATTAACAATAGCTATCGCTAGCCTCAGTGCCTCTCGCGGGTATCCGTGAGATCGTAGCGCGTCCACCCTCGCGCAGGCGGTAGGAACATGCTCTAAAACGGAAAAAAATAATCGAGGAGTAGCAATGCTTCCATGTCTGCAATGGCCTGTTTTGCTAGGTTACTCAAAAGGGCTTTTTTGTTTGTGTTTTTGTTTTTAAAACTATGCAAAAGGGACTTAAAAGACTACTTCTGGAGCAGCATTTGAAGGGAGCCTCTGTTCTTTTTGCCAGGCTTTTCATTCATCTCCCCACCATCCCCCCAAAATAATACCATAGAAACAGAACAAAGCAGCAAGTCATGGAAACGTCTTTCCGGTTTAGCCACTTACCATGCCAGAGGGGCCACCCGTGAGAGTCAAAGAGCGAGTTTTCAGTGTCGTCATGGTAACAGTAGTTGGTGTATAGGTCACTGCTGATAATGTGCTGTAAGTGGCTGTCCTGCCAGTGAAGATCGCACGCCTCAATGGCTCGAGTGAACACCGTCCGATGTGGCCTGTTCGATGAATCTGTCATTTTCACAAGTTCAGAAAGCTGCATCAGCTTCTACTCATTCATATGTGAATAAGTCATTCACAGCATTCTTGTCTTCTGCCTATTCACCAGCCCCCAACCGACGTAGCCTGCCTTGCCCCCCTCTGCAAGGACCAGCCTGCAGATGACATTTCACATCCCATTACCAAGCAGATCAGACCAAGTGTGTGCCATTCATTTTGCATTCAGAAAGACAGATCTACAAAACGGTAAGACTAATACTAAATAGGACTTTGCAAAGGGAATTGCTAAAGATGAAGGACGTTCGACAGCATGTACAGAATGTCCCTGAAAGATGAACCAGCAAGGATACGGCACACAGCTACTTAAAATGCTCCCAACTTCTCTCCTCCCAGGATCCAGAGCTCAAACCCACAGATGCTAGAATGAGAGATGGACAAACATTACTTCAAGGACTTGTATTTGCTTTCTTTGAGAAGTGACATCAACTTTGAGCACTGCTGCAATTTTGTGTCGTAAACACATACAAATACTGTAAAGAAAAGGATGTACTAAAGCCATGAAACTAACACAACCCCACCGGACATCTTCCAACGCAAAAGCCCTCTGCYGACACGGCCCTGTCTACGAACGTAGAGACTCCATGTCAGAGCTGCCGCTAGCCTGCCCAGGCTGGGCTGAACGTCAAGAGATCCAGGCAGAAAAGCACCTCTGCAGGGAGTTACATGCTGAATGAACTTCTGTCCCCAGCTAGCTGTGAGACTGAAGGAACTAAGTCTTAACTACTCCCTTCCGAGRTAATTTCCCAAGAAAAAGAAACAAGGAAAAACTTTTATAAGCCCAAATCTGCCACACGCTACAAGCATTTAATTTTAACTTTATTGAAATTGCATGAAATATGTATCAAAAGATTATTGCTATAAAGGTTTTTATCCAGTTAAATATTCTGCATCTTGCCCAGCTAGCTTGAAGAGTATTGGACAAGGCTTCCATCAGAYTGGGTAATCACATTTTAGATTAGAAAGAGCATGATATTGAGTAAGAACAGCCACCTCCTCCAAGAAGGCAGAGTACTGCCTCTGCATCCCGCTCCACACACCAGGCAGCATGGACTGCAAACCACTGAGCGCAGCCTACAAACAGCTACTTCAGTTTCTCACACTCCCAATTTAACTCAGTTGCAAAAGATCTCTTTTTAAACAGGTATCAAACCCAAACAGGTATTTGTAACTGCAAACAAAATGAAAACTCTGACACCAGAAGGGATAAGATTATAGCTCAAGCAAAGAAACAACAGGCTTTTACACAACATACTTCAAGGACATCTGATTTTCATGCAACAAATATTTAGAAGGACTAAGTGAAAAGTTAGAAGATCTAAATAAACACAAATACTTGCTTTGAAAACATTGCAGCCCCAGCACAAAAATCTATTTATTCTCTCCACAAGGATAGTATTAGTGAAAATAAATTGACACTTGGTTGGTCAATCCTCAACMTGAAAGTTACTTGTCCCAGGAAAGTGTGTTGAATTCTGCAAGGCTAGAGTACATAAGATAGAGGTTATAGTATATGTTGCAGTCAGTGCATATGTTTAGGCTCACCTTGGTTAGCATTTGCACCCTGAGGCAAAGCATTGGTTAAATTGGGCAGCTCGTTTCCATGGTTTCCATCTTCCCAGGGACAAACATCCACACTGTTCCATTTTTTCAGCTGTTTTAGCCAACTGGCCTTCTGCTCCAACTTGCAGTGGGGATTTAAGACTATACACATCCACAGAGCACCTGATTTTAAAAAAATTGCTAAATTATGTTTTCTATTAAAAATGCAGCAGCCAATGACTAATTTCAAACTTCTATACTGTACTTTTCCCCTCAAAAGTCACACTGTTTGCTTCCCAGATAAGCCCGAAAGCAGGTAGACTGAATTCCTGACTCTGAATCTTGGAGATAATGTGGCCAGCTGGAAGCAGTYGGAAGACTGCACCAAGCCAACTTTCTTAACCAAAAGGCATTAAGTAGGTCTTGACAATGTATGGCTCATCAGACAGGAATATCAGTTAAAAGCAAACAAGAACTTGCACATAGTTACAGCAGGAAATTACCCTAGCTTTTCTTTTAGTTTTGTACCCGAAGTAAATGCTGTTTTCTAAGAAAAAGAAATACATATTTTCCAGCCTCGCATTACAGAAACCAAATAAGTGCATTAGTAAAACATGTATTTTGTACACATATATCCATGCTCAAAACCCAGCAGAAGTACTGCTCATCACTTTCAAATTTTAAATTTCAATCACATCTGAATCTTAGAGACCTACTAAGCACTGTTTTTGTGCAGTCTAATAGGAATAGACATTTTTACTGCAATTACTTCAGTAATTTGGTTACATTGAAAAATTTGTTTTACATTTTCTCTTTACAGAGCTCTAAGGGAAAGCTAATTTGTGCTGACATTTCACACATACCATCACTTTAGAACCTGCTCCCTGACACAGCATAACAGGGCAGTCATAAATACATCAGAGTCTCTAGCAACAATTTTCAAATGGAAAGATTTTTCTCTAAATCAGTTGTCTCTTCATCAGCATGAACTTTGACAGAAGCATGAAGACGTCTGAAAGTGCAATTTAGCAACAGTTCATTTGCTCATTAAGGACATGCTTTATACACTACAAGACATCTAGAGAATATGCTTAAACGATGCAACCTTCATGACAGGCTAAATACAATAAAATAAAAACGCAGCTGGTTCATCCAGGACGGTTAAATTCTCACATTTAAATATCATTTTGCTAAGTAAGAATGCAAAATGGATACCTATAGCATAGGCCATCACATTGCATTCATTCCTAAAGTAACTCAGCATGTCGGTATGCCCCAACACCAGAGCCAGGGGAAACAGAGCTTGATCCTTAAGGTTGTAAGTCTCCAGATACTCAAACTGACATAGAATAGGGAAGTAATAGCAAAGAAATCTGAAAATCACTACAAAATAAGACACATGAAACACCAGAGACCTACACTATTGCAGACTATTGCTGCACTGTAGTTAAATATAGTATAGCAAGCTTTTTATAAAAGAGGCTGAAACTTGCACTTTGAGTGTATAAAATCAACACTAGATTTTAAAACTTCTTTTAAAATCATGTCATATGACTTTGTTTAGAAACACTCTTCAACAAGCTTCACCCTCCTCTAAACAGAGTCAAATCACAAAAGATTATTTTTTAAACATCAATACATTCAGCACTGCCCAGGCCAGAAAGAATGTATGTCTTGCAATCTGCAAAACAAAACAGAATATGTGGCATATTGGAAAGCCTTGGAGAACAGTTAACTTGGATTTATTTAYTTATTTTCAGAATCAAGTATTACTTGAGGGCACAGAGGAGAAGAAGCAACTCTCAGCATTAAAATAGTAATAATAAAAAAAAGCAATTTAATACTTTGTAGCCAGATTCCCAGTGTTTCCAGACTAAAGCAAAGGAAAAGCAGAATATTTTAAATACATTTGATAAGTATTTCAAATTATCTAAGCAAGGCAGAACACACACTACTGATAACCCAAYGCCCCCTACAAACCGAGTAGCCTTTCATTTTTCTGTCTCTCAGAAATACCACTAGAGGCAAAGGAATTCGCTTGCTTTCTCCAGAAGGTCCACTATGCATGCAGCGCATCAAAAAGGCAGCGAAGGGAAGAGATGCCCAGAAGTACAGAACTCTTTAAAAACTACTTTCATTTCGAGGGGAAAGCTATGCCAAGTACAACCACACTGATAGAGCTATTGTCTCCGAATCGCAGGCTATTGTTATGCAAATGAAGCAAGAGGACAAGTGTATTTATAATAAACCCCATACAAACCACTTAAAATTTCAATAGAGCCCAACTGCACTCTGCTCCCAGCGCCTCCGTGGGAGCTGCGGGCACGGCAGAGCTCTTCCAGCTCGGAGCTCCTCGGGCCCTCGCGCGGCTTTCAGGGCTGCCCGATCCCCTGCAGGAAGAGGAGCGCGAGACAAAACTCCCTCGCTAGGAGAGAAGGGGACAGAAAGAGCCGCAGGCTTCGCTCCCGTAGCGCTACAAAAGCTACCATCTGGGAGAAGGAAGCATAATGCCAATGACCCCGCACTCCTCAGCCTCTTTGGATTTCTGTTGTTGTCTTTTTTTTTTTCTTTCTTTTTTTTTTTTTTTGCGTGTGTGTATTTGCCTGTATTCATATTTCTTCCTCCTCCTCCCCGAGCGCTTTCCCCCCACCCCTGACATCTGCTCYATTCTGGCTCTTTCAATTCACTGGTTCCTGTCCTGCTTCTAGCACTGAAAAGTCTGAGGAAAATGTTCACTTGTGCCCAGATTTTACCACATGCCAGCTGGAAGGAGCCTCAAGGATATCTTCCTATTTAATTCTGATGCTGCTTCYGCAGAAGCCCCCTTGAGCTGTCTCTTAAATGTCACCACCAACCTGAAGGCTTTTACTGGCCTCAGACCAGGGATTCTCTTCTGCCTAATGGCTCCTACAGAGGGAAACTGCTGATCATGCTTATCCCAYAGTATGGATAACAGTCATGGAAAAACCAAGGGCAGCTGCTCGTAAGTTGTGGGGAAACATATCTGAATCAATTTCTAGTGACTTCAGTCTGGAAACTGTTCCCCAAAATACATTCCTGGTGTCCTCAAATACATTTACCTATCTGTCCAGATTTAATATCACCAATGCCACCCACAGTATGAATATCTCATTAAAGGAAAAAATATAGTGTGAATACGTTTGTGTTTACATTTTTTTTTTATAAAGCAGTTTTCTYTCTTTCTCCGGTCTCCCCTTCCCCCCAGGCATTAGAAATCTTTTCATACTAGATACTAAAAGACTGAACCACCCACTCCCACAACTGCATGCTACTAAACCAAAAGCAAAGTTTTGATTTGGATCCTTTGAGTGTGACTCAGTACAACTCTTCACAGCACAGAGGCAAAGTATCACCAACCAATATGCAAAATCTTTTCCCCAGAAGATAATTGGAAGATAAGTCATGCTGCGACTGCAATTTGATATTAATTTCACAAGGGAATGCATATTAAAACTGTCACATTGCAGTGAGGAATTGCCTRTTTTGATTCAACAATAATCCTCTTGACCTGGAAAAAAAAACAGCTTTACTAAAACAGACCATTGGTTAAAACAGCCTTTTTTTTGAAAATGCACAGTTGTAATTCATCTTTAGTTGACCTCATACCACAAAAAGTAGGTTCTCATACAGCTCTATACAGTCTCTTCCTTATACATACAGGCGGATATCTGTATGTTTCTATTTCTCAGTAGACCTCCATACCTCTGAATTCATGGAGGAAAAAGGGACAGCATACCTTTATAATGATCAGAATTTAAATATGCAGATTGAAAAACATTAAAAAGTATTCAGTCACTTTAAAAGTAGGTGTCACGATAATTACACATTCTGTGTATGCACGTATTCATGAACTTAAAGAAAGTGCAGTGAATGTATACAGACTCTCCTTAGAGATTAAGCATTGCTCAGTTTCCATAAATCCCATTATATTTTCTTCTTGCCTCAATAAATGTGGAGGGGAAAAAAATCTAGTCCCAAACCACTAGCTTTAACAGGGGTTAGGACACTGAGCATGAGTGAAGATTCAGCCTACAATTCTGTTTGATTACAGTCCTCCCAAGAAACCTGCTTTTCCTAGAAATATTATGATATATTGTCAGGGCTACTATGTAGTTTAGCAGGGGTCAGCATATCCTCATTTACAATACCAGTGTAATCAGAGGTTGACACTTAGCCTTTGCCTTGGAATTTTACATTTAATATACTTAAGATCAATATGTTCATTTGCAAAATTAAAATAAGCAAGTTATGGATTCATATCTACTTTGATATTTCTTTGCTTTCCCATTAATCCAAATCTGTTATTAACAAAATAGAACCCTATAACTGCCAAATTAGTAGCACTCTGTCCTTTTAAAGAAAATGGAGCCAGGTAATCAAGATCATTCCCTTTGTGCAGCAGACAAATCAGCTTCAGCACTGCTGCACACTTGCCACTGTGCCCCATTTGAGCCTAATCAATTCTATTACAAAAGCATCATTTTACAGCATTGGAAGTGCCAGAATAGAAACAGTCATAGGAGACAGAACCTATGACCCCTTTAAAATAGAAGTGTCAGCAAAGGATTTTAAAGTGGTTTACATCTGGTTTTTAAACACACACACACTTTCACTGGGACAGCCACTTGGAAACCTCAAAGAAGGCAGTATATGATATTTATTGCTTCTCAACTAGAAGGACAAGTGCCTTCAGAATGACTGGCAAAACCACCTCCCTCCTGCAGGCACTAAGAGATCTCCATTAGAACAAAGCACAATCTGAAGTCCCACTGGAGAATGCTCCAATTAAACAGTTGCTTTTATGGAACAGTGAAGATAGGCAAAGCACTTCAGTGCTGTTCTCTCCTCGGTAAGAACCCCAAGGAAAAGTACTCTCAGTATTCAGTTGGATCTAAGTTGCAATTTTATTCATAAAAACAATTCCTTAATGCACTCTGGTTTCTCTCTGCGGCCTTCAAGAAAAAAAAAATCCTGCTATGGGTGCTGTGTTTCTTGGAGAACAGAATGTTTCATTTTGCTCTAATTCATTCTATTACTGAATTAAACTTTGATGTATTGGTCTTGACAAGTGCTTCATGCTGATTGTATTGTGTATGATAGTATAATCACTCCCCATGCATTTCACACTAGCTAGCTGATTAATGCAATAGATTACCTGCAGCACTGATGGCAAGAGGGAATCATTGCCTTTCTGCACAGTGAACTCTGAATGTGTGTTAGAGGGARCGTAGGTGTAACACAGGGACATAAAATTCCTAGTTCCTTAAGCTCCCCCTTCTCTCTCCCCACATATCTATGTGCCAAGGGCTAAGGGCATATGTGCTTCCTGCTGAAAGGAAATGGGCATTTGCATTCTGAGATTCTGTTCTAAATTATCATCATCTGAACTATGGGAGTCAGGTAATGAAGACTTTGGCTTGGGTTTTCCCATCTTTTCAATTTTTAGCACAATAGAAATAGCAACTAACCAAGTACTTTTGTCATTGTGCATGAGCCCTTCGTTCCAGGTTACGCCTGTTTTAGTTTGGCTTACAAGCTGCTATATTCTTTGCAGACACTCAACACTCACTGCCACTTGACCAGGGGGCTTCATATAAGCATAGACTGATTCAAAAGGCAGTTTACAGTATCATAGCCTGAGACTATAGTCTCTCCACGAGAACATCCAGGGATCTGTCACAAGTCCACTAGCTGCCCCTCTTATTAATGGCACCTAATAACCACTTCTAATCATTATAACAAGGCAAGGGCTTGTCCATAAGGTCCACAAACCCAGGGGAACATATAGAGCACCTGCAAATGAAACTCACTGATTAACTTCCCTAATATCTACAACCATGTTCATTCATTGGCTTACAGTAAATAAAAGTATTGCTAATACTATTACAAATAGTAAATATTACAAAAACACTCCTTTATGAATATCTTCATATGATTCTTCACAAGCTTTTTAAGTAGTTATCAATATTCAAAGCCAGATGGTGAACTCAAAGTGTGCTCTTGCCCAAAATACAATCTAAACATTTTACCAAATATTATAACTTGTTCAAATACATCCTCAACAATTAATCTGTTTTCAGATAAAAGTTACTGGAAAGTTTGAGAAGTTTGTCCAACCAAACAAGATCTTCATAAAAGAAGAAGAGAAAAAAATACTCTTATCTTACAGAAAAGTAGGGTAAGTTCAAACATTAGGAAAGTATGTACCTGCACAGTAGCTGCACCTGTACCTGCACAGTAGGAAAGGACAGAAAAAATAAATATGATACCACTATTAAACTCACAAAACCTAACTAAAAAAAAAACACCTTTATAAATGGCCAGAACACATTCTGATATCTAGTTTGACCTCCTTCATAGTCTAAGATTCCCTGAGTTAACTGTTGTTTCAAGTCCAAAAGTGATAGTTGAGCTTTTAGAAAAAAACAGTAATTTCAATTTTAAAAATTTCCAGTAAGAGATTCTAGCACAGCCCTTAGTAAGCTATTCCACTGGCTTGTTACCATGGCTCCAAATTCTAAGCTTATTTCAGGTTAAATTTATCCAGCCTGATTTACAATTTTTACCAACCTTTTGTTTGCTTGGTAGAACTTCGTTTGCTACTAAGTTATTTTTCTATGTAGCTTTTTTAAATCATGAAGGAGATCATTCTCCTTCATCTTACTTGATGAACACAAGCACACTGAGATTCTTGCATCTTTCACTTTAAATTACCTTTCTGATTTTTGTTATTTTCACAGTATCCATTCAAGAAAGAAAACTGGAAAATATCACAAGGACACAAAAGACATTGCTTCTCTCCAGCTCTAGTATTTACTAGAACTGATAAAAGAAAAATAAATGACAGTTTAATCTTACTGAGGTATTAAAAMTAAAAACTAGGAGAAAAGAAAAAAATAATGCTAAGTATTAATTTGAGCTCATAGTAGAAGTCTGATCTTAATCTTGGAAGTCATGATCCCACAGATACAGCTGCAATGAGTTTTGCACCTGCTCTAGAACAGAACAATTTTTCAGAACTTTTGTAAGGAAATCAATTCAACAGTTTACAAATAAAAACTTCTTAAAAAATGTTTTAAAGCAGACTCTTGAAGAAATTTGGCTCCTATTGACAAAGTACCTTCATCCACATGAACCAAGCTTTCTATACAGCACCAAAAATAAACCCCTAAGACTATGTTTATAGATTAAAGGTAATTACTTCCACCATTATTCTTCAAATCATGTAAATGCAGTTTTACCACAGGAAAGAATACCCTCTTTGCAAATAGCTCCCGCTGACTATCATACCAGAACCACATGCACCCTCAGTTCAGATAGTGTTATGACAGATGCCAATAATCTTCTGCTGCTTATAATGAAAAAGGAAGGAAATCATCCTCAGAGAAGATGGACAGAACTCATTTTTGCAGAATCGCGGACTGGTTTCAGTCACAGGGGAAATGAAGGTGACAGCAACAATTGAGACACTGTAGGGCCACGACAGCAATTTCTTTAAGTTGTCATCCATAACTCAGGCCTTAGAGCAGCAAAACTGTCTTGTGATGCTAACTCAGAAATACTGTTAATTTAGTGTCTCCAATGGCATAAGTCATTGAAATACATTGACACATATTAACAATATATTCTGTGAAAGAGGAGATGGAATTGAATGTCAGTGAACCAAAGGCATAGACTTCTCATAACTGTATGGCAGCCATACAGCTAAGACTCAAAAAACTAATGGTATGAAAAGGATTATCAATTAAGCAAGGGTAGCCTGCAGGAAATGACACAGCTGCAGACAAAAGTGCATGTAAGATACCACTCCACCTAGAAATCCCATGACAAAAGACCAAGGGAAACCACACAAAGCATGGTGCATCCCATCTCCTTTGAAACATAGATGTTTCTATAGCTTTCACTCCAAGACCAAGAATTTAAGATATTATAATACTACTGATTAAAATTGCTTTCTTAGTTTAGATTAAAGTAATTTCATTTTCTAAAGGTGCAGGGCATTTGCACTCTTACCAATTTTAAGGCAGAACATGATTCAATTAGAACCTCAGGAACCCAAAGAGATCATCTAAATATGGATATAAGCTTGGCACTCAAATTTGAGATTTACAGCCTCACTGTACCATTTTAGAAATACCGTAGAACATGGGGAAAAGCAAATGTTTCTGCTGTAAAGATGATTCTAAAAAGGGATTGCACTAATTTATGCAGCTCTAGAAAAAATGGTATTAGAGTGCAAAAAGTGTAATGAATGCTTAACTTTAGTGATATTTTTTCATGGCAACACTGAAGTAGTCACCAAATCTGGCATCAGGAAGAAATTTCTCTAGGGGCATACTGGCAACAACCCTAGCTGCTTTTGTCCTTTTTTTCCCCCTTCCCTTAAGTACTAAGCAGAGATAATCTGTTTAGAACAGCTGGCATGTCCCATTCATACAACTTTTGTCTCTCTAATTGCAAAGGGAAGGAATGCCCGAGACAGAAATATAGATGGAGAATAGCTTCATTTAGTTAAGGCTAAAAGAATCTTAGTAATTTCCAGAAATGAATATAAACATCTATCTGAAAACGTCAGTGTTTTCTGAACAAAAAATCCACATTATTTAACACTCAACATTAGTTTGCTCATGGTAAAATAGTAACTTAATCTTTCTTAACTAATTCATAATGATCCCTTGCTTAAATTTGATGTTTTAAATTAAGTTTAGATGAGAAGCTAAGTTACTAATAAAAGTTCAGGCACGCTCCTTCAGGAAAAAGACAAATATGTTATTTCTCTGCAGGATGACTTTGTAAATGATATTTTAAATATTAACATACAGAGGTATCACTCTGATCCAAAAAATGGCTAAAGTATCAGCAAATATGACTTCTAATTAGACCACCAGAATGTTCCTACACTGAAAAAGCAACCCGCAGCAAGGCACAGTGGTAGTGAAAAACTACCAAGGCAATGCATTAAGCAAAGACATGTTATTCCACTTAAGAAATGCCTTTACAAGAACAACTCATTTAGTATGCATAACAAAGGCTTTTGAGAGTGTCGCCCCTGAAAGCATTATGCCACGAATGAGGCTCACGGCAATATTACAAGAGGCTCCTACACTTAAAAACATTAGATACCAACAAGTGGTTGAAGTAGACAGGAAAAGCTTATGCATTAAGATAGAGAGAGTACACACCTGGAAGCACAGATTACCTTTAAGYTCTCAACTCTGTGAAATACAAGAATCAGATATCAGGATCAGGAGGAGGAAAGTCTAGAATATGTTGGCCAATTATCCACTGCCTACCTTGTAAGAGTTTTCTGGGTGCACTCTTCCCCAGGACAGAGACATCTTATTTTTGTTCCATAAGAAAATATTCCTTGACTTAAAAAAAACCCAGCTCCCCTCCCCCTAAAATGATTCTTAAATATCAAAATAGAGGAGATCTAATAGGAATGTTTGTTTTGAAACATGCAAATTGTGTGAAGTTGCTTCACCACAAAGGCAGGCAAGAGCATATAAAGACACTGAAAATGGTAGTTCACAAAAAAAAATATATCTGATCCTGTAATCTACGTGTTGACAAGCTGYTGGGCGCCATCACTCCACCAAGCAGTAGATACTTGTCTTAGATTCTTCTACTTGACTGCTTTCATCAGATTAAGCATCTGGGATTTAATTTAACAGTTTCAGCTTTATTAAGCTGTCACAAGAGCGGCCCCGCTTTGATAACAGTAGCTGCTCCAATTATGGCTTGGTTTAGGGTTGACAAGTATAATGATTCATTCGTGGCACATGAGAAGCAATAAAAGGTTGTTTTGCATTACAGCTTTAAAAATGTGGGCACTTTTTTCATTTAATTTGTCACTTAGCTTTTGCTAAGAGGACATTTAAATTGCAGTAAAAGGCAAATGGGGCTTTTAGTTTAAATGTAATCCCCATATTTAAATGATCTGTAATGGCGCAGTGTTCGAGTGGGAACACTATTGTTTCACAGTGGGCCCTGATGGTGACATGTGACATTTGTATTCAGGTCCTGTATTATCCATGTGGCTAAAGGGCTTCCAATTTCATTTCACAGCCAGAAGCCTGCAGAAAACACCAATTAACTTGCAGATCCCATTTGCCGACAAAACTCGGTCTCTTCTCGATGTCTGGCATCTGGCAGTTCTCAACATTTAATTCCAAAGCACAGCCTTGCAGCCATCATGATCCCCATTCTGGGGCACAAAGTCAAATTTTCCCCTTTTAATAAGGAATTTTGTTCACTTTTGTAGATCRTAAGAAACTCTTATTTAATTTTTTATAGATGAATATTTAAAAATTATTGCTAAAGGAAGACTGCATGGACTCCAGAGTGCAAAGAAGGTTAACTGACCTTTCCTTGAAATCAGAGATCTTTGTTCATCAGCCATCAGCAGATATTTACTGTGTATTTCCATATTCCTCCATCTTATCAATGCAATTTAATTAAAAGGCAGATCAAGGGGCTCCATATAATTAATCATTCTGATATATACCATGGTCATTGAGAGCTAAACATCTAAAGATCAGCATGTGAAATTTACCTACTGGGATACCATTTAAACAGCAACAAAACGAAGAATTTCAGTTCAATATCAAACTTTGCACAGTGTATCCCTATATTACTGTTCCAAGTTGGAAGTGATCACCAATGCATAATTGAAGTCACATCTAAATCCTTCTAGCATGAGAAGTATATAAGCTAGTCTTACAGCTTCAACCCGTAATCTTGATCTTGCCAGTGTATCATCTCTGGAGTCTAGGAAGTAGCTTTTAGCTCAGTCCATTCTTTGAGGTACAATACAGGAATCAGTTTAACATAATTATGATATTCTTCTTCCTTTTCTAAAAGCTTTAAAAGCCAAAAAAACCCCACACTACCTTAACATATATAGCTAACAAACTGTAAATTGCTTATGGAATTACTTGTAGTGACTTCTTAGAAAATGGTGAGGCTCACACTAGTCGTGAAGCAGGAACTCTGATCAGAGTTCAATGTGTCCTTGTCAATAACCAATGCCAAGAGGAAGTATCAGTTAAGCTTTAATGAATGGCTCAAGTGACCCAATCAAGAAGCAAAGCTGAAGATATTTAAGTATGATGAAAATCCTAAGCCAAGATGAACCTGACAAAGCAGCCATATGCCTAATGGTYGGCAGACAGTAGCCCAAGGTAAGCAAACAGGCCTTTACTAAGTCTAGATTTACATATTTTACCTGTGCTAAAATCCTCTGTAAAATTCCTAACTACCTGGGAAATAAATGAGACCACAGCTAAGACAATTTTTTAAAAAACATAGATAAATGCCAAACTCAGATTACTCTGAGCAGATACAAAAAGGTAAGTATGTAAACCCCGTCCCAATCCATTTATTGATATTTTAGTCACATCCTAGGAGGAGGCAACCAGGTAGAAACTAGACATTTTAGCACACAATATCCCCACCCCCTCAGCCCACATCTGAGCTATCTCTGCCACTACTGGCCCAGGTCTTTGGTCTGCAGGAAYATTCTGCTCCTCCTTCTGCAGTTTGTTATTGTAACTCTGGTCTGCCCTAACACCTCCTTGGCCCTTTGAACATTCATGTTTATTTAGAGAAGCATGTTCACTTTGAAAAAGGGTTACCTTTTAGGTGAAATTACAGCAAAAACATGGCAGTAGCTTGTACTTTTCACACAAGGTAAGAGTCAAGTTGAAGAGACTCATCCAGTTAATTGCAATTTTTACAGAACTTACTAAGCACCAGTAGAAGGAATCCTACCAATGTGGGGAAGAATTGAGCAATTTAGCAGCATAAACACAAGGCCTACAACTGGAGATGGACGAACTAAGTTACATTATCCAGTCATTGTTCTGCCTTTACCCTACCGCATGCCTGAAGTGGGCTGAAATGCATTTGTAATGGAAACTGTAGTACAAGATCAAAATATTATGATAGTTTTGCAGGAGGTAGAGCAGTTCAGGACTGAAGTAGCAGGGACTTCCTAAAACTACAAACGCAGTGGCTGAGGTAATAATGAGGCTGGAAATYTGCACTGCAGCTTTTTGGGAGTGCAAATACACTGATGAAACAAAGGTAAACTACTCAATCCAATTAATGTGAAATATTGGTTATTTGATCCTGCAGGCAGAGAGATTCCAATTCCTCCACCTTCAGGTGGATGCTGTCAAGGAGATGATGTTAATATGGAACTGATGAAACAAGAAGAGGAGCCACTAAGACAATTTATCAAAATCTTTTATGTTTATTGGCAGCATGTGGTAAGACTGCTACAGGTAACAGATGGAGAACACATTTCTGTCTCTCCCAYCACCTACCAGCTCAACCCACATAAGCATCGAAGCATGAGACCCTTCAGTTTTCAGAAGGATACAATTTTGCTGTGTTTATGTCTGTCTAAGCATGTGCCATGAGTGGCAAAAGGTACTATTCCCCTTCCTCCCCACTCCATGCCAAGCCAAGATCACAAAAATGGCATGCTAGAAGGGTTAACACTATTCTATTTCAAATTTAATACCTAGACTCTCTGACAGAGTTTTGCCAGCTGACTTGAAAGCTTCTACCTCATAAGTCTACAATTTCAGCTACACAACCCGTGCTTTACTCGCCTAACACATCATTCTGAGTAAACATAATTTGTGCTAAACAGATTCTATCCAGTCTTAACCCCACTAAACAGTGGGAAATTAATTATGGTCATCTTTAATCTTTACAAGTGGAAAACTCAAGTTCTGCTTTTGACTTTTCCATCCTAAATAAAGCATTTTACTCTTATTTTTATTTAATTTCATTTAACTCAATTCTGGACCTCTAAAATTTATTAAGCTCATTTTGATTTTTGGTTCTTTCAGTGTTTACAATTTATCCCATGGCGCATCATCTGTAAGTTTTATATACATACTCCATTCTGCCTAAGTCAAGAATAAAAATATTGACCAGAACATGGGTGAAGACAGACTGCTGTAAGACTAGACTTGAAGCGTACTTCCAGATTGAGTAGGGGCACAGCTAACTACTCCAGGTTCCATGAAGCACAAGACAATTCTGTTCAGGCTGTTTTTCTTCAGTTTACTTTGAGAAAGTCTCCACAACAGCATCCAAAACTTTACTACAGCTAACATAYACCACATTAATCCCTTCCCTCATACACTCAGTGAATTATCTTTTAGAGAAAGAAATTARATTTACTGCTAAATTTTAAATAATTCCAGCCATCATTTGTCACTGTTACCTTCTGCATGTTTACACACCARCAGGTTAGTAGTTTGTTCCAGTACCTTACACTCCATGAAAGCAATGCTGGTAGTCTATTGTAACTTACTGCCACCTACCCTTCTTTAAAAAAATCGGCGACATTTACCTTTAAACAGTTTTAAACRTCCCCTTACTGTCACAAATTCTCACAGATTTTCAGAACTTCTGAAGCAGTTGCAAATAGTTTGAACTCTGTTAGCTAGTTTCTGGAATACTTYAAAGTATCAGACTTTACCATGTTAAATATTCTATTCCCATTACTGCCCCTGTTCCTCTAACTCTTCTAGAGCTTAGTTGTGTATTCTGTCACAATTAACATTTGCTGGAAAGCAGGAATTATTTTAACTCTGCCTTATTTGATCTCCTTCCCTGCTCAGTAATGGACTTCTGCCCTCCTTTGTTGTATCTTCTTCTGTTGAGTACCTTCTCATACTTTTAACAAATATTCTCTTTGTCTTCTCTCCTTCTCTAGTGATGAAGAGATTTCTTCCTTAACATTTCCTGTTGGTTACTGATTTATGTACTTACCCTCAKTTGTATAGATATTGCTACTTTTTGTTTGATTCTTTTTAGTTCAAGGTCATTTACAACCCATTTCAATTGTACTTTTTTCTTACCATGCTTCCTTTCCTTCCACTGCTATGTTCTCATGCRACAGATCAGAAATTGAATTTCACCCAGCCTTAACTGAACAAGCAAATGTGCAGAAACCTCCCATCTGTCTTATCTAGTACCACAATAAAGCTTTGCCGCTCCCCCAAATATTTGTTTCTCCATTATACACATGAACACCTAGATGAYTGAAGTCTGTGCATTTACCCAGTTCATCCCAGAGCTGCCTATACTTGTCAGTCATTGCAGTTCCTTGTTGTCTCCAAAGCGATAGACGAGGGTCAGCCATGAACTGTTCTGTTATCAATGTCAACATGCGAGCTCCATTTGAATCTCTCATCTTTAGCATCTCTCGCACCTAGAAAATGAGTTTTTTAATACAAACTTGAAAAAAAAAAGCAAATAGACAACATGCTGCAGTGTTAAACATTCTATATCTTTGCTAAATAAGAAGTAAAACAATTAATATAACCAAATTTTTGAAAAACTAGTCTGCCTTCCCAATTTTAACAATGACTTTGGATTTCAGTACGCCATTGCAACTCTTTAAACTCTTCCACAAGTAATCCACTGGTGTGTTATGCAAACTGCTGCAAGATTATCGTACCAATTTCTCTCAGATTTTGGAGGTGAGGAGGAAGAAAACAACAAAGCTGAAGATGGTTGAAATGTTACTTCAAATCCTTAAACTAATCTCAAAATACCTCATATCGCAGTCCATCGATGTAGGACAACTTATTAACCTGCTCTCATGTTCCCAARACTTAGACAACTGAACTCTGAGTAAGAACACTACGAAGTATAGACTGACTAGAGGGGAGGAAAATACAGAAAAAAGATAAGGTTTAGAATACTCAACAAACCTTTGCAAAAAGCAAATTGAGCTGCTTCCCTGATCCATGGTATCCACCTTGAGAGAGGAAGAGTTTAACCTGTTCTTGGACCTGTTCCTCATCCAAATGCCAGCAGTTTTCATCATCTATGCTAGCACCTGCTGTTGGATCAGGAGCACCTGCAAAACAGCAAGAAAAAAAAAAACTTTACAATCTATATAGAGATTAGAGGTTCATGGGCCCAAGGGAGGAGTAATGCAGAGCTTTTTAGATGTGTTCTGTATTGTTTTGGATGTCTTGGCTTCAATCTAAATAGTCTTTAAAATAGATTTAAATTTTTCCTCAGTAGCCTATGAAGAAATGACAACCTAGAAAATGGCATATAAACAAACTATTTTTAATATTAAAATCAGATTTTTTTCTAATACAGCTGCTGAGGAAAAAGTTTTACATGGCAAATTACACTTAGTATAGTATTTCTATAACTGTGATATTAAAACCACGCTCCCCCAAACACCTGTGCAACTCCTATTCCTTTAACAATCTTGCTCAGGAGTACATGATTGATAGTGAGCACTTCTATTGATGAGCATAAGGAAAATCATCACCTCAATGCCTCTGAACTGTGACAGCGCTGCAAAGCTAAACAAAGGGCAAAAAAAAAATCCCCAAACAAATCCAATGTCTTAAAGCACTAAAGCCATTTCCTACCATAAATAAAAATCACAGCTGTGCAAAAGTGTGGTGCTTTTGAAGGAATATTTGTGCATAGGTGATCTTATTATCACTGAGTTAATTCTACTTAACTCTTCCTTGATTATTATAGCCCACTGCAAACTAAAGAGTGACTGGATTTACACCAGGAAGTTCTCTGGCTTTTGCTCTAGCTAGCTGCTTTTGCTGGCTGGTTGCTCTAACTCAAGTTTTACAGCTGAGATCAGCGATTTTCCACTTGGGGCCTCTTCTAAAGGGCTGACAAAACTAACTAAAACAAGTTTTTGCACTATCTAGCAATCTACATATTTCTTTATGAAGAAGCTTGCACCTCAACTGGATTTTTTTTTTTTTAAGAGGTATTCAAACAAAATGGTTGAAGAGCACTTCTTAGACTGCCACAAAAACTTAAGTTAATGCATCACCATAGCAAGTGTAAGGTATTTTAAGCATACCCTAGACTCAAGTTAACTTGACAATTAGGATTTGGGGTTTGTTGCACTTTATGGAACTTCCTTAGGCCAGGATTTAAAGGTACAATTTTTCATACAGAAATTAAACGTATGTAATCAACACACACTAATCAGGACAAAGCATCTGCTTTTGCTGAAATGTTTGAACTCCCTCTAAGATACAATCTTTATCTCTGTTAGGTTTCTAGATGTTAGAAACAGAACCATGTTACACAATATATCACCTTTAAATCCCAAGCCACATTACCTGTATACTCAATTATTTAATATAATCAATATTAAAAGGTAACTACTGCTGGGGAAGGAAAACTAAACAGTCAGATTTGCAAAAACTTGCATCCAAACAAGTCCTGAGAACTTGAAAAGAAGAGATAGCTAAAACTCCTCAGTTTTTACAAGAATTAAACATCGACTCTATTGATTTAATCATTCATTTCACAATTGCAGCTCTGCCATGCAGGTAAAGCTTTTGGGTGGTTGCAGGTAACAGTGCAATCTTTATTCAGTGAAAATACAGCTGGAAGATTTCAAGGGTCAGAGAGCTGTCTTGTATGCAGCCACTAGTTGCTGAGAAAGAAAAAAAAAAAAAAAAAAAAAAAAAAAAAAAAAAAAAAAAAAAAAAAAAAAAAAAAAAAAAAAAAAAAAAAAAAAAAAAAAAAAAAAAAAAACTTGCCTCCAACTTAAGAACCTCCAACTGGGAATGGGGAATGCTGCACTGGTGTTGTCCTTAAATATATTTTTAGACTAATAAGAAATTATGTCTTTGAAGATGTGAAAGAACACTCCTGCCTTCCACAGGAACCATAAGAGTGTCTCTAAAGACAGAAATTGAGCCCCAGACAGTAYAAAACCTAAGGAATGAAAAACTTCCTCATTCTGTGAATATTTCCATCGTTACTATATTAGTTTTAAGGCGCTCTCAATTCAGTCAGCTACATGTAACACATGCTGGTAAGTCTTCAGCTGCAGAGAACAAGATAAAAAGGGAAATCAAGCCACATGAGAACAAGCAGTGCAGCTGTTGCACAGACCCAGGTTTGTAGTATCACCTTGCAAATAGTTTAAATATTTCATTGCTCTAAAACACACAGAAAAGACTTGTGAAAAGGAAATATTTAAATATATACATGCAAAATAATGTATTTTACTCCTTACTTCAATGGAGATTTACTTTTAAGTAATCTCAGTATGGCTACTTCTAAATTGTAGTAAAAATAGCCCAAGATTCTTCAGCTAAGCTTCTCTATTTAGGGAAAAAAACAAAATTCCTTCCRTAACTGTTTACATTTTATCAAAAGCTCATTGGTCAGTTTGTGCTAGAAGGTTAAATTTCAACATAGCTACTGCAGACTGTTTAACAGCAGCGTTCCCTTATTGGARCAAGGGTGCCCATCATCCCAGGCCAGTTGCTTTGCCTCCCTGTCACCTCCCCCAGGCCTCCTCTTGACTCTTTTATTTATTAATGWTGAAAACATTACCTTTAACATTGCTGCCATGATCCCAAATACTTTAAGGGCTCAGCTCACTACACTTGCGCCAGCATGACTTTCATGCCAGTAGGTTAGAGGAGGTACCAAGCGAAGGGTCTGAAGTTAACAAGCCAAGGGTCTGAGCTTTAAGATGCTGTTCAGTGCWGTACAGTACTTCTGATTCAAAGTCGTTTTTTCCATAAGATTGTATTTAGGCTGCACTGTTTAATCAAATTTGTTCATTAGAAAATTAGGATATATGAAGAAATTTCAGTRCACAGTTTACAGGCCCCAGCAACAGTCACAGCTCACTACTCTTCCACCAGAGCCAGCAGTCTCCTGCAATAGCGGTGGAGGAAGGAGGCGAGGAGATCGCGTGTCCCAGCAGGCATGAGCCCGAACCCCCAGCAGCAGTCCTGCGGTGCGCTCGGGCAGCCTCGTCCCCCTGCCCACGCAGCACTTGCGCTGCGGGTGCACTTTGCAAGACTCCTCAGTCCACTTACCACAAGGTAAACATTTGTTGAGGTAGCTTTTTTCCCTCTCCCACTCACATRTGCACTTCAGCCTGGACCAAGGGACAGGATATCTAAACTGACACTTCTTTTGCAGACACGGCACCAGGCTGATAGACAAGAAGCTCGATGACAACTGTCAAGAAGGGTCAAGCTCAAAACCAGGAAAATCTAAAGTTTCGGTCGTGAAGACGGTGGCTTTGCTTCAGATCCCGCGTGGCTCCGAGTGCCACGAGGCCCCGGGTCTGCAAGGGCGGCTTGGCCGCCGCACACAGCGTGGGCACATCTGAATTTAATCTCCACAACACGATTTGTCACTAAGACCGACTCCCTTTCCCCATCTGTAAACTGGGCATAAATATTACTTACATGTTTCAGAGGGTGCCATGAGGATGATTAGTTCACATTTGAACTATGAAAGTGAAAAGCTCTGTATAATTATACTAAATATTAAAACCTGTAATTAAACAGTGTCAGTTTATAGACACTCACATTTAATCTTCCTCCCCCCAACCTCTGGCTTTAACTTCTGTCACGACTGGTCTCTGAAATAGGTTTTACGTGATGTACCTACAGACAGTTAAACACATTAAATAAAATCTTTATCCTAAGTATATAGATATGGCCACACATTTTCACTCATACTCTATTACTGAAAATTAAAACATCTATACAATCTTAACAATCAAAGCAGGAATACTGCACACATTTTTTTGTGAAAACATACACCTGAATACAATTTTTAAAAGGAGGTTGAGCCCTTTATAATTTATGGTCCTAACATGTTACATGTTAAAAAGAATCTACTCCCAAGTTCTCAGCTGCAGAAGCATTTAAAAAAAATTAACAGACTTTCATCATTTAGATAGCAATTTTAAGAGCAACTGCTTTTAAAATCAACAACTGTATTCAAGAAGCTTTGTTGTATTTGGAAAACTTAACTTTTAAAAGAAAAGTAAATAGAAACAAAGTACAGGTCATTGACATTTCTTTCAAACCTGTATCAGGAGTGGATAGAATATAGCCTAAAAATAGCCTAAGCTGCAAACTACTCCGGAGCAGATCAACAGTGTAATTTGGATAAAATGACAATAGAACAAAGTCTGTAAGACAAACTGCTTCTCTGACCCTTATTTCTGAAGTATCACAACATTGTTTTCAGCTTCAAATGAAATTGCATCAAATTACTTACTCATAGCAATACTGCATTTTTTAACTTCATTTTATGAAAATCTTATGACCTTAAGTATACAAATGAACTGTAGATCAGTTAAATTTTATTAAATGTCATCCCGTGTCAGCATTAAGGAGATATGGGAAAAGATTACAAATAAAAAGCATGACTTAGTGAGTACTATGCAAAGATTGAATGGTCACAGCTACAGAGCAAGGTTGCTGCACACTGACTCACAACAGAATGATAATTGTTTTTATATAATAATTGTTTAGAATAATTCTAAGTACACTAAGTTTATAAAAATCAAACATCATAAAATTAATGATTCAAAAAGTATTAATATGCCTTTGATTCCCCAAATGGTTCAAAGTTTGTACATAAGTCACTTCATCTTGCACTTAATTTCAGAAGTCTTGGGTGGAATATAGTACCTGTTAAGCCATGCACATCATTGAAGAAAAAACAACAACTGCTGTGAGGCAACTAGTTTTAATACCAGAAAATGTAAATACAATGCAGTCTACAGTAAGCAACAAATCCTCAAGATGTTTTCAAACACTTCCCTTTTCCCCTTCATCTGCATATACAGCAAAACGCATAAACTTACTTCCTGAAAGTATCTAATCTCTCCTGCTAAAATCCTAGTCTCACAAACATTAGCATTAAGTTTCAAAGTCCATTTGTGTGTGGTAGATGGAAAAATACCTTACTAGTATAAAGAAGCATGCAGTATTTTCATTGGGTCCGCTTACTTTATGTTCCACGTCTTAGAACAAAATATCTTGATTTATTTTCTATAAAATATATTTTAATAATTTAATAATATATTTTAATGCTTTTAATGTATCTGCAAAACCTTTCCTAAAAATCTAGATTTCATAGTTTTCCATACTCTCTTGCAGTTGTCAATCCTTAATTTCATTTTACATTTCACTAATTTACCTCTAACCTGGATTTCCAAAATATTTCTAGTTTTGACTAGTTTTCTTTCTCATCTGCAATTTTACCTCTCATGCCTTCCTTCCTTCCCAAATCCAGATCAAGTCAGTCTAATGCCAAGCATTAAAGCACTTTACATTTATGCTTCTTGAAAGGAAAACCCAGCTGCCATTTCCCATATTCTTTTCTTAAAGTTGTTCCTCAGTTTTGCTGGTTTAACAGGGTCACATGACTATCAATCTTTTATACAATTTATATGCTCTCATGGTAATCAGCACCCTTCTTCACTTTTCAAGAATTCCAGTAGATTACCAATACAGTTTTCTGTTGCTCAGCCCTATTCTACAATTTCCCACCAAAAACCTGTGTCATTTCAATTAAATACACCAGGTCTGGATTAAGACCCATTCATCTGTGTGTTGGGATTACCCTTAGGGACTTACAGTACAGAACTGCACGAGACAGTGAAATCTTCAGGCAATAGGGCCTTAAAAAAAAAAAGTACAAATCTGGATATCTTTGGTTGCTTTTTCCTCCCCACTTGCCTCCAGGAGAGCTCTTTTTACATACGTTACGGTCACCTGTAACATGCCTGGAGATGCAGCTGCCTGGGCACCTCTGCTTCAGGGCACGCAGGAGGAGAGACGTACCCAACGCCTTTTCTTACAGTCCCTCCCTGYTACATTTCAGCTCGTCTGCATCTGGTTTCTTATCACAAAGTGACAGAGTTTAGAGATCACAAAAGCAGCATTAAAAACCCAAGGAAAAAAAGTAGTATGACTTAAAACAAAAAAAACAAAAGGAACTGGATCGTTAGGCTGTACTTCTGCAAGCAAAAGGCAGCCCCCCTTCCGCTCTGCACATAACGATAAATGACAGCAACGCCAGCTAACGTGACAGCCCRCCACGCTGCATGTCCTGCGGCCAGCCCGAAAGCCCACCCCTCGCCTCAGCTCCAGGGTGGGAGCTCGGCCGGGCCACATCCCGACCAGCAGCGCTGCCTGAAGCCRGCAGCGTGTGAGCGCAGACTACCAGGGAATCAGCATCGATATCCCCCGTGGTCTTCCCAGGCAGCTATGACCCCACAGCTCTCCAGGTTTGAGACCATCAGGAACATGCACAGTTGCAGCAACTAGAGCGTTACACAAGAAAATTGGATGCAACCTATCTTCTCAAATATAGGAAGTGCTTTAGTGTGCTGAACACATCCAGAAAGCCACTTGCAAGGCAATCACTACTAAGTGCAAATTAGCACGGCAAAGACAGAAGAGAGTTTCCAACATATCAGTCAGCTTCTCTGAAGAAGTTAGTGAACAGATAACATTCCTCCACTTCTAGCAGCATCCCCTTATTTTTCCCTGGAGCGAGCCTCAGTCAGGAAGTAAGAATGGACACTGCATCACTTGTATCCACCGAGGAACTCAAACGGATTTGTCATCTCAAAATCTGTGTCAGTGTAAGTCACTTCACTAGGTCCCCCAGTAACCTCTTCCAGAGTGAGGTGGCCAAAACCAGTCATCAAATGTTGCATAAGACAAAAATTTGAAGAAATGACCAATTATCCAATTTAACTTTTGTGAAAGGAAAAGGACTGCACAGTTATTCCATCTCCCTAGCCAGCTCATAAAGCAAGTCAACAAAAATGCTGTGGTCAAAGCTCTTGAAAGTCATAGATCAYTCTTAGACAGCAATAAAAAGTACCTCATTTGTTTGACTTATTACTGGAATGATAAGAATTAGTACAGTCATCACTAGTGAAAAACAGACATTATATATAACTATATATAACAAAAAGAACCACTAGGTAACACTGAAGATAATTTTCTCATCCAGCTATAGATTCAGGACTTACCTTTGATCAAGGCTATTTTTCATATTTCAGCAACAGGTCTCCTCTTACTTTCGTAAGGAAGTTTCTAYAAGCAAGTTTTTCCTCTTACTTACCTGTGCCTTCAGGCAGTGTTTAATATAATTTCTGTTCAATCAATGGTTTAGTGAGGTTAAACTGTCCAAAGGAAGAGAAGTCTACAAGACAGTCTGGTATTACAAACAGAACAGCAGCAGCACAAGAGATACGACAAAATGAATAGTGATCTTGTGTTCAATGTATGCTATTAGTGGACTTCTTCTGAGTAGCTTTTTAATTCAAAAAATTGGACTAGAGATCAAAATAACCACAGCATGAATCTCAGAAGAATGCTTACTTACTATGCAATCAGAGGTTACTTTTGCTATAAAAGAATCTTGTATTATTTTAGCACAGCAAACACTTTAAAAATAAGACTATATTTTTATGAGAGTTCAAGAGGAAGAACAGAAAACTTTAGATCTTTTTGTAACTCAGCTTTTCACTGGTAAYAGCATTTTATTTTTATGCTGTCTAGATTTTCTAGTTTAGTTTATGGTATTTTATTAAGAAACATGAACAGTCAGAGTAATTAATCTCAATGACTAGGAAAGTATCATGGAGCTTAAGACAAAAGTTTAAGTTTTGTGGATATTTTTAAAACACCCTTCTCAAACTCACTGTGAAAGTTCATAACTGATCAACTTAATTTTTGCTTTCTTACTCTTTTTACTATTTTGGCTGTGATCTAAACATTAAATATCTTTTCTAAATACTAACAAGTAAAGTAAGTATTTTCCTTATTTTGACAGTAAGGGAATAACTGACAAAGATCAGCACACTTTTGATTAGTATAACTAGAGTTAATGTTGACCAGATTTAAGGGCTCTCTACAGCRGCCTTTGTTGTTTCCCTTCCTGCTTTACAATAGCTAACATAGTCATATATAGCCATTAGCCTTTCTTCTCCTACCTTTGTCTTCTCCCAGCCTTTTCTAATCCCTCTCAACTGTGTATCTTCTCTGTGCTGCTCACGCACACACAGCATAATTGTTCTTTCCTTCCTCTCAATTCCTTATGTTCAGGCTATTAAAATTCTCACACTACACATTCCTTCAACTTTCATATCTGAAGCATCTTCCTCTATTGCTTCATGTCCTCCATCTGCTTTAACTTCCCTTCCTTTCCACTCCCAGACAGCTCTGCCATCCACCTTCTCATTATGTTCTGCAACKATTAAAGGTGCAGCCCTGGCCACCTCCCCAGAGCCAATAAAAGAACACTGCTTCTGAAAMTCACCTTCCTGGCTTCATCTTGAGCCCAAATTCCACCATGCAATGATTATTTTTATTCCTTCTGTAGGCTTCCTATTCAGTCACATTTGAACAAAGTTTCCCATCATCACTACAAAGCTTTGCAACAGCACTCTGTTCCCTTTGCATATCCCSTCACTACTATCCTCAAGGACTACTTCTAGTACTGCCTGCAGACACTGGACCATACATACGAAGATGTGCCAGTTTGCAGATGAGCCCTGCTACCAGAAAGATTTGCTTCTTCTATCCATATTGTGTCTCACGAACATGTACGTTTTTCCTCCTCTAATATTAGGCAGCTTGATTGTACTTGTATTACAAATTTTCTAGAAGAGTGGTCATCCCATTAAAAAAAAAAACTAACACATAACAGCTCTTGCTGTAAACGAACAAACAAAAAGATTTCATTTAAATTACTTATTCTTTCCCTCTAAACTGTATGTAGAGTTATAGCACTGGTCACATAAGAGGACATTCTATCAGCTGACCTTACATAAACACAGGACTTTAAGAAACTARCTGGGTCAACTCAAATCCTCAATTACCCACTTTTAGTCCAGCATAAACAGYCACCTCAGAAGCCTCAAATCACAGTCATCACCCTTTAACAGACATAAGTTCAGCACAAGAAACTGAAAGCCATTAAAACTACATTCTGCAGAAAGAGCAGAAAGATCAAGACCTTGGCTGATGCTACAAGACTGCTGCAAAAGTAATAGGAAAACAATACTGAAATACAGGATTTACATTTCTCCTSACTTCATATAGAAACAAAACCCCAAAGGATAATAAATGCATATTTAATGAATGAAAAAAACAGTAACACCCGCTTGCTTTTATACTTTGCCATTAAACAAAATTACACAATCAAATTGTCAAAAGATTAGCTTTAAAAGAACAAAACAACTAAAAGATGCAGTTGGTAAGTTGACTGCAAGATAGTTGGCTATACAAAGACATACACACAGCTTTCCTAGCAGGAAAATACAACTACGAAGTAAATCAGACAACATATTAACAGAATTGCAGGCATCAGTCTCACTGATTATGAATTCTTTTCTCTTTTCCAGAGCATCTTAAAGCAAAGTTTCAACAACAGAATCCTCTTTTGAAAATATCACACAATCAAAGTAATTCAGGTTGAAGGGACTTCAGAAAGTGAATGCCACAAAAAAAAGCTCAAAACCAAAGAATGAGAAAAAAGGAGGACAGGTATCAAACTTACCATGGACTTGATTGATTTCTGAATTCTGAGAAAGAATTTCATCTGCTAATTTTTGAGCAGTTGGCAAAACTTCTGTGTGGTGCACTGTGATCAAATACTGTACAAATTTTTGTAGTTGGTCTCTGTTCATTTGAAAGAGTGTCTCTGAAATGGGAAGATGCAGTTTGACCTGATCTGGCTTGCGGATCCGGTATAAAGAGAGTGCCACAACATGGGCACAGTAAAATATGTCCTTGTTTCCACAGCTACAGGTCACTGAGGTAATCTTGCAACGATCAAAGCTGATAGCTACATTGCAAACAGTTTCTGGCTCCGATTGCATTGCAGGCTCTGTCACTGTGCCACTCAAGTGGAAACCTGTGCAAAAAAAAACCAAGAATGCTTACATTATTTCGTAAAATATTATCATCTCATTGTCAATTATCTTTCATTAAAAGAGTAAAAGAAAAGTCTTTATAATAATATTTTAAAGATCTTGCTTTAATTATACTCACCTATAAAGAACCCTTTCTTTCTTAAGTACCCTTTTCACCTCCAATAAACTCTATCAGAGGCAAAAAGCCAGTTTACAAGCGTTTTTTGCCATTCCATAACAYGTGTAAGAGTCTGATAATAAGAATATTGTAAGACAGCTGTAGAAGTGGAGTTTCACCTGAAAAGACCAAWGTGAAACTCCCAATAGCTCAGCAAGTTCTTTGCAATTTTGCAAATCTCACACCACAGAGAGGTATACACCTATGAGCAAATTTAAACATTCTTATAAGAAGCAGGAGGGGAGTAGTGCACTCTAGTGGCATGAACCCAGGTCTTAATCTCAATTTTGCCACTAATTCACTTGAATAAGTCACTTAACCTCTTTGCTTTCACCTCTCCAACGTAAACTGACGCTAAAGATCACCCTCACACAAGCAGCACAATAAGACAACTATATTTATATAGTTCTATGGAAATGGAAACTGCTGCAGTTACCAACTTACAGGAAATCAGATCTATAGCACTGAATCAGACACACATGCACCTTTTTG
>NW_028186945.1:836106-863153 GCF_003343005.1 Rhea americana | reverse complement strand
CAGAGCTTTCTGCTCTTTATGGTAAGAAGGTATGGCAGATAGCAAGAGAGATGTTTGCTTCAGTGAAGACATCAAGACTCAAAAGAGCATTGAATCAAGGTCTCAGACAYTGTTCTCCGAAGATCAGACCTAAATCTACCTGTTTTCTCAACCTCAAGACACAACTTTTGCTCTCAGTATTTTATCTCAGAACACCAGAATTTGGGCTCTTTTTTTAGATTTTATGTAAGCATGACATTGATTTTGGCTCAATCATTAAGTCAGAGGCATAAACACACAGCAATAAAACCAAATTCCATATGCCACATCAGTAAACCATGCATATAAGATAGAAATAATTTGGAAAAGATCCTAACAAGTAAGAGGTTAAATGTTCACTATTTATAATGGAAATAACAAAAACATACTCTCATAAAGTCTGAAATTGATTTAGTATTCGTAAAACACAAGAAAAATGTTGTAGGAAGAGGCATTACATAAGAATTAGGTAGAAAAAAAGAAATATATATGTATTTCTAGTCCAAAATGTTATACCTTCAATTGTTTCCAAAAAAAGCTCTTTGAGTTACCGGAAACAAAGAGGAAAATGTCTCATTTTTTCCATGTGTTTACACTGTACATTTCAGAGCAGGTTGTGTAGTCAGCATCACCGTYTGGATTACATTCAGCTGCAGTACTCTGATACGCTCTTCTGAAGAAGGTCATATGCACACACTAACCTAGACTTTGCAAGAGGATGTTTACCAGTCAGAGTTGAAACTCAAGAGGCAGCAAGCTGTAAAGCACACAGAGAGGAAGGGGAGGGAGGAGGAACAAGCCTATTCGGTATTGTTGCTCTTGGCTCCTCTCACACTTGAGCAGAGAAGGGGAGCAGAACTGCCCTTCAGATCCTGAACTCCTCCCTGTGGCCCCCGATTATATTTTTAAAATAGCCACGACATGCTCCTGTGAGCGCTCTCTCCAAAACAAACAAGCCAAGGAAAAAAAAAAGAGGCTTTGTTAAAACTTAGTCAGCTCTACTTATTTCAGGCTGYCTCCCAGTAAATGAAAGCTGGATTGGTGGCCTCAAAGTAATTTGCCTGAGAATATGTTGCATGTTATATTGTACAGGAGATTCTTTTTACTAACAGTTTCCTGTGAAGCATACATGGAACAATTTCTCCTCTACAAGCTGAGGAAAAGCCTAGCACTTGACCAGCAAGACTGAAATGACCAGACCCCACTTCCTTCCTCCTCACAGTAAACAGTTAAACTCTCATTAATTCTGATAGGAAAAGACACTATGAAAGATTCCCCATAAAATGGATTGAAAACATTGTGGCCAGCCAACTGCTCCAATCCTGTTATCACTTTTAATTTGTCAGTATATAGTTCAAGCATTCAAAAGGTTGTAATCTAGAGAGATGAACATCTCCAKAGATATTTGGAGTTAAAAGAAGAACTGCCTTTAAGTCCCACTCCAGACACCAGCACAGCTCCCTGCTCCCCCTCCCTCTGCACGGAGATTTTCTGAGAATTCATGTTACAAGCAGTAACATTTATAAACAGAGGTCCTGCTCTAAACACTGCCAGTGCTAATACAGTAAGGTTACCTAACCTACCCTTCTTGAGTTACAGGGGATTTAAACAAAAAGATCAACTGCCTCTGCAGCCTAAAAACTAGCAGCTCTTCATTAACTATGTTGCAATGATATACTATGCCTGGTAATTACGAAGCACTATCTTCCTCTTCTTTTTCTGTCTGTAYATTTAAAGAAAAAATTTTTTGCTCATTAACTATGACCCTTAAAAAGGTTTCAACATGTCACAGAAAACACAGGAAATTTCACCTCASAAGTCCTGGCAAGGCTGCTAGGATGTAACCTATCAGACATCCAATACTGCCTTTTACAGCAGTCTACAACAACGCAGAAGACTGTTCCCCTTGTGTAGACATATCCTTAAAAAAAATTCTTTTTTTATCCAACCATCCAATATCCCCCAAACTAAAAGCATCAGAAATTCRTAGCAGAAAAAAAGAAAAGAATATATAAACAAAAAATACTTGCTGTACATTTCTACAAAGAAACAGTAAATTCAGCAGTAACCTACAGCCTAACAAGGAGAGATGTTACACGCTCCTCGAAGGAGGCCAGAAGAACCACCCGCACTRCGACTCAAGGATGGGGACATTTCACTAACAGATCCAAAGGAGCAGAAAGTCTCAGTTGCTAAAAGCTGTAAACCTTCCCACCAAGTAGCTATTTCCCTTCAAAGTGAAAATTCATTTTCTACTCAAAGTTACAAACCTTCACTGAAAACACGTATCCTTTCCAAAGAAAATCCCCCAGAACTCCAGTGTTTCACCTTTAAAATAAATAGCTCATTCATTTTTATCTAAAGACAACAAGAGCRTTGCAAGCAGCAAAGTGGGTGTTCACTCCAGAAGCTATTTATGGAGCGAGCAAGCGTGTTTCACCTTTTCCCTTCAGCTGCTGCAGTTCTAAACGTTTTAATGTTTTCAAAACAGCACGTGACCAGTAATTCAAGCTCTACTGACATTTTCAATGTGCAAAGGGTTTGCATTCTGGAAAAACGTATTTAGAAAAACAGCTAGAGCATTAAGACAACATATCAAAATGAAGCTCTGTCTTTGACTCACCTCAGAGACAAATGCACTGCAAAAATTATTTAACAGCTGAAAAACAGTGGGGTGTTCAGTGGCTGTGCTTCTGGAAGGAGACTGTGCCAAAGTGTCATCAGGAGGAAAAYGTTAAGAAGTCACTGGATTTTACAAAGTAATTTTTGTCACAGCCTGCCTCATAGCATCCTATGCATTAGCTTGAAGCATTTGGGGACTGTAAAATAGTTTGATAAATGTACACTCATACCACTGCAATGTGCTACTTGCTAGTGCAACTACATATTCCTCAGACGTACTTCTGAGTTTTGTCACAGAAAATAAATACTTTAAAACAAAACAAAACAAAAAGAAATTTCAAATTGTAAGAATTTAAGAGGCTTTTCTTAAGAATAGATGATAGTACTTCTCCAACATAATTCATAAGAAAAAATCCAAACACAGACTGTATATATTAAAAACAAAAACAACAACAAAACTTTGTCGGTGATTTAAAAACACCCATGCTCTAAGCTTTGTGCCTCCAACTGACAGTTTTGATGGAAAAACAACCATACATCACCACTGTGYATAGTTTATTATTTATGAAAAGTATAAAGATGTCAGAACCATCCTACAGAAATATCCTAAAGCTTAAAAAGTGACTTYGAATAACTTGCTGCCACGTGCCTCTTGAGAGCACGATGCATACCTCAGCCACTATGCATCTATTAGCTTAAAATTCAGAAGTATGTTAGCAACTGAAGCTGGAAAACAGAAGTGCTCCTTAATGAGTGACCCACTAACCCTTAGCTTTCTTCGAGAACTCTTTTTATTTCTATTCAGATAAACTGGGCTGTTTTACGTTCACACAGTTTTGAAGAACCAATCAACAGATGAGATTTACTTACAGAAGACATTTCCTCCTTGATAGAAAAGTGAAATGCAAAAAGTCTGAGGAGCTTGGTCTGAGCACTGAAGAGTCTTCAGTGAGCAAACCTCTAYGGATAATCTCCTCCTACACATGTTAATAATCAGTATCATGATCTTCATCTTTATCTGTCATTCAAATTAACTTACAGGCCTGCCAGCTAAAATTTSTTCAGACTACTATATTACCTGGCAAACATATAATCACTCTTTAAATTAAAAAAAAACAAAAACAAAAACATCTTTGCTTCATCTTGCCCACCAAAYAACAAGACATCCTTATGGAAAGTAGGTCCCAACTGTTCCCATTAGTTATTTTTTCATAACTCAGATCAGTGGTTGCATTTTTTTTTTCTCCAAGACAAGCAAAAGTCTAAACCATGTTTACCTCATTTAAATTTYGTTTTTTAAGAAGTGGTTTTCCTTTAAGACACCAAAGTAGTATCCTGAATTCAATTCTGTCTGAACCTTGGAACACTCTAAAACCAGATCAGTAATACACCTTGAAATTATTTTTAAGTCAAAACTTTCCACTCCACCATTCAGCCTGGAGCTAATGTTAACAGCCTATTTATAAACCAGGAAAAACAGTGATTTAAAACGGAACATGCTTACCWGTAGTACCTTAAACATGCTGGCACAAAAGGTAATAAGGAGTAGAAAAAAGAATAATTAACATGGGTGGCACATACGATACTTACTGTATGCAGTGAATGCACAGAGTACAGCATAGCTTATGTTTGAGAGCATTGCCACCTAGAACATATTTTGCATCAGCCCTGCTCCCAGACATTGACAGAGGACCCGTCACACACACAGTCATGACTCTCAAAGACAATAGTCAGGATTTGACATTTCGGACTGCTGCATGCAAGTGACAGAGCGGAAGGGGCAAAAGGAGCRACAACTCCATGCACATCCTCCCGCGTCGGGCGCGTGTCCGAGAACAGGCATGCGGCAACAGTGCCGGCACTAGTGACTCCAGCGCTGAGACCTGCTTGCCCCAACATCATGAATTCAACAGCCATATTTAAAGACAAAATTCCTCCAGGACTTTCTTCTGCAGTCCAAACTTTCAAGTCTAAGAACTGAACTAATTATGTCTGACAAAGGCCTTCACTCACCCCTGAAGCAGAGCTACATGATACCTCTGTATCACATCTCTGCTGCTCAAAAGCGACCATTTAACTGTGTGGTCCAAGCAGGCGTCATGCATGACTATGGACGGGATACATCTACCCACCCCTCTCTTCCCTAGAGAGAAGGAAAGGCTGTTCAAAGAGCAAATATTGGAGCCAAGTGCCTTCTCCTGCCCCACARCCTTATGAGATCTGGCCTGTTTTAGCGCAGATGCAGGCTGCAGCAGCTCCTGCTGCCTGGAGGTAGAGGCATAGAAAAAAATGAAACATGTTCCCCATGAGCACTGCCTCAAGGACCTTTCAAAGTTTTGCTCTTATCCTTCTGGCTACCTACTCCATACGACCAAAGAATATACTACAGAATGATGTTCCTATCAGCACTGCTCTCATCCTCAGATCACATCTCTGCAAAGAGCTGAAGAGAGTCTGCACTCCAAACATTTAACATGGATATAATCAAGCCCACTGTAAGTGGCTGCAAGCATCAGTTTAGCTGGCAAGGTGAAAGCAGCAAAGTCTTGGTGTAAGTAAGAGATACCTTAAAAAAGAAAAAATTAGCTTCTGGACAGCAGTAACTGTGCTCTGCCTCTAGCACAGTGATGCTCAAATTGTGATCTAGGACACTATGACAAATSATGCTTTCGGCCCACAGAGCACAAGCAGTGCAGAAGCAGTAAAGTCTCTTCAATTAGAAGTTTAATACAGTGCAGGATGTTCTCTAGAAGCACGAATGCTGACAGATTTCTTTTAGATGAAGGGCAGCAATCAGTGGCTGCAGGCCACCAGATCAGGTTTGTAATCCAAGCCTTTCTTCAAAAAGGGTATCAAATTAAAACAAAAATTGCTTCTCTCCACTAAGAGTTTAACATCTTCTCTCAGTACAAGAGCAAAAGAAAACAAAACCTAAACCCTCAGTGTGACCCTAGGAACCCTGAAGCTTATGGGCAGAAAAGTACAGTTTGCTGCTAGATATGAGCAGACAGGTTTGTCAATATATCCTRCAATTTTTCTAATAATATCCCCCTCCAAGAACATGTGACAGCTATTAAAAATTAAGGATGCCCAAGAAATCACAAGCTTCACAGAATGTGTGCAAATTAACATTTTATGATTTATGATGCATGGAATACAGTAAGCCTCGAACTTTGGGGGCAGACATAATCTAGGAGGCTATCTGYGCTGAGGGAAACTGGCTGGAACCGTATTACAATAGCCTGCTGCAACAAAAGTGCAGAGTGAGTCATCAAAATTATCACTAGCACCAAAGAGAAATTGGAAGTAAATTCAGAAGGAAGAAAAAAGATAATTAGTACTCGAAAAAGTTGCTAGCAGTGGAGTTACTCCAAAATAATTGAGCTTTTAACTARCCAGGCCAGCTAGTTATACCAGCTAAAATACACTTAAATGTTTACAGGCAAGTTGTAATGGAATATAAATATAGGCAGGCAACAGGCTCAAGTTTAAATTCAATTACAACAAAAGCTGGAAACAAAAGGTTAAGATTGACTACTAATCTTCAGTTAAGTTTCGATAAACCAACCTTCATTAGTTTCACCATAAACTTATGCAGTTTGGGGGAAACAAAGCAAACGAGGATAAAGCTGGTGAACKTAGCGGGCTCTGTTATTTTGCAAAGGAAACAAATTGAGACAGTAGGATGTGCAGAGTCTGCAAGGATCTCCACCCTGGGAACATGCTTAGGGAGCCCAAAAATAAGGATTGAATACTACCAGTCTTCAGAGGATCAGTGTGAAGATATTTGCTGCTAGCTTTTGAGGAGGAATTTGCTATACTACAGTGGGCAGAAGCTGACAAYCCTCCTGTAGGAAGCAGAAATTCATCCCATAAGTCCAGGGTATTTCCCAAGGTGATGCCATTTTAGCTTTTACTGCCATTTAGTTTTCACATCACAACAATTTGCAAAGAAAAATTATGTTTGGTTGCTACAGCACAAGTATAAATATTGTAAATGGGAAACTGGTTGCAAATGAGAAGCAACAAAGCCAAGCAAACTCAGATTAAACCTCTTGCTTTCAATAAAACAGCCTTAAAACAATAGAAAAAGAAATAGGCTGCTCCTACATTCATGAGAGTAAATATTTAGAGACTATCAGTTGTKTTAAGTAACTTAGAAGATGTGTTGCCTGTCAAACAGATATAATATGGCCATTTTTTAGTTACCATTTAGATTCCTATTGCTAAGAGGAGAAATTTCCTGTACTACATTCCTACACTTTAAGGCTTACCCTCAACTAAGAATCATCTCTCCCTCTCTCCACCAAAAGGAAATAAAAGAAATTAACTCTTTTGAGATTGAAGAAAACCTCCAGCAAGATCTGCTTGTTTTAAAGCGAATGGAAGGAGGGGAAGAGTCCAGCTCTAACTGAACTTGCTTTGAAAACTCCTTCCACCAGTTCAACCTCACCTCTGCTCTCTTCACCTTGGGTTAGCTCAAAGTATGCACTTTTCACATGCTTTCCCACTATTTTTTTTTTAATCACTCCCCATATCAGCATTTATTTTATTAATGTTGGCTGCTACTGCCTTTCCTTTGCTTATGTCATACAGGCCGTACCAACACTACTTTTTGTCATAATTTAGGGTTCATCTTTGATATAATTTGTATGGTGCTTCTGTAAGGCCTCAGCACTCCTTGACTTTTACAAAGTAAGAATGACTAACAGCAGTAAGCCTTATAAAGGATACYATCACTTAGTGGCTATTTCTCAAAAGCTCCAAATCTAAACTGAAGAATAACTTTCTATGTGGTTTTTCAAAGACAAACTGAAGTATGTGTGCTACAGAACAGCATATAGTTTCATCAGAAAAGATGGATTYTGAAAGCAAGATGAAGGAGGAAAACGCTTTAAAAATTACATCCTGTTTGACCCGTAACAACTACTTAATCAGGAAAAGCTGCCTTCTCATCCTCCTGATAAAGACTCCCACTGTATTTAATGGGAAGTGAATCAAACCCCAAAAAGGAAGAACACAGTAATCACTGATACAAACCTGAGAAGAGATTTAAAAAGATTAGAAAATGACTACTTCCTGAAAAAAGTGTGCCTGGACTTCCATAAGGTACTTAGCGTTTGGGAAAATCCAGCACAGGATGTTTGAAGCACAGACATCCTGCAGGTATTTAGGTCATTCCAACAACATAAAACATTTAACTGATAGAGTAATGTAAGACTGCACTCAAATGGTTCTAGTTTAAGCAATGCAAAAGTGTAAACCAATAATTTTGAAACTGCTATACTGACCTTTCATCAGGAAATGTTATATTTGGCCTAAAAGAGGAAATTGCCACTCCCATTTCCACTGCTAGTAGTGGAATAAATCATTTTCTTTTGTTTAAAAAGGAGAGAAAAAAAAGTCAATGGTGCATTTATAACAAATGAGAACTAGCGAACTCCCCAAAAGTCAAGRAGACCCTAGAACTTTTCTTTATTGCTACAGTTTCACTCTAACTTGTATGGATACATTCAAAAAATTTAATTCCTAGCATTTTTTTTAAATCTTCTATTACTTTAATTTTATTTATAACAGAAGTGTTTGTATATACTATATTACTGCAACAGGATTAATTCCTGTTTATTCATAATCAAAATGGATGAAAAAGAAGGAAAAGAGGTTTTTAAGTGAAAAAACATGGTCATCTTGTAGGACTCAGAAGAGGCTCAGTCTGGGCTGCAAATTGCATAGCATAAATGTTTTCCGTAACTTCCTCTGGTCACCATAGCATTATAAGGGATTCCAGCAAAAATAATGAAGTACGACGTAGTATTTCCTGACAAAGCAGCACAGAAAAGGCCACCAAAACCATGATGTTGAAAGAGTTCCAGGATAAAAGCCTATAAGAACACCAGCACCACACGAGTCACCCTTGTGTGGTTGAAGCCAGCTTTAGGGGGAAACATCATTCTTTTTCTAGCTATGCACTGCCAAACACATTGGACCCCAAATCCAGATTGGAATCTTGGGGCACTACTGTAATAAAAGTAAAAATAAAAGTAAAATAATAATAAGGCACGTGCAAAGGTCACCTGTATCATAAATCAGAATATCTTTGATAACATTGGCACACAGCCTAAACCCACACAATAGCAACAAGTGGACACATTGTATGAAACAGGTTCTCCTCACTCACAGCTTTTCCACACTGTTGCTAGGCTAGAAATTAACTCACTTCACAGTATTCAAATTACTTTTCCATGAAATCAAATTAGAATACCTGCCTGGCTACTGCACGCCATCACCAAACCTGGCTGGTATGACTTGCCGTATTACCACCCTCCATACAGACATACACCACCTCTTTTCAGACAGAGCATGCGGATGTGCGAACAGGCTTCACATGAGAATTTCTTTTTCCAAAGGCGATGAAAATTCTGAGCATCACTTGCTTACACACTCTTTTGTATTTATAAAATATAAATACCTGTTAGTTCAATTAAGAATTATGTATGCTTACCAAGCCCTAATTTCTTGGTTTCTCTGATTTCTGGGAGCCCTAAGCACAGGAAACACTTGCATTAGGGAAGGRGTGGGGAGTCTGATCTCTGTTCTGCTACTGACTAAATCAAAYCCTTCCACCACACCAGCACATTCAGAGCACAAGACTACTCCTCAAACAGTGCGGGTAAGATTAACGTGCCRTTTTCTTGTGGAGGTAATTTAGGAGCCCACCTCTTCCTCTAAAGTCACATACCAGTTCCCCTTGAATGAGAAAAGCATACATTCTCAGTTGCCAGAGCCAAGAAATTCTTAGGAACACTTCCTTCTACCATGCAGCATCCAAACGTTTAACAAACTATAGTTATTCTCACAATTAATCCGATTCTAGATAGTATTTTAGTATTCTAACTTGCTGTCCAAGCCTCTATTAACAGATGTGGTGTTGAAAAATAAAATGCATTATGGATGGGCTACATTAGGTAGTGCTTCCTGCAGAAAAATAAAACTTCCTAGACAACAAAGAACAYGGAGCAAGACAGCGAATAAGTCTGAGAAGACAGGGGAAAATAGGAAAGAGCAGAACTGCACYATCAAGGAAGCAAAAGTTCCAGGGTAAATTAGAGAAAGAAAACAATTCAAAGAAAGAAAAGTTATACAAGTAAATATGGTCTAATTTTYCCTTTATATTTATTTCAGTTATTCTAGTTACTGGAATTTAGCATGCTGTGGTTACACCTCCAGACCATGCTCTACAGTGCATCAGTTACTAGACTGAGGACCCCAACAGGAAACACCTCTATGTACATCTTTCACTGAAAAGCCAACACACACTTTACAACTATCCTYTGACAAGAATATGGAAACAGTTGCAAAAACACTATCATTTATTTCACTTTTACAGTCCACTGCAGGGAGACACCTAAACAAGGAGGCAGTAAACAAAAACTTCGAGGGTGGTAGGTCTCTCCAGCTGGCAGCAAGCCAGCCAAAGTCTCCTTTTATGCAGTGATGAAACGATTCATCTTCATATTGGAAAGATTTCTCTTTCCGTTCTAGACACCTGCATTCCCCTGTCATTTATTTTTTGGGTTTTGGCTTTTGATAATCTATTTTACAACTATTAGCATTTGTGGTAAGTCGTTACACATTGTACTTGTGGGAATGTGGTTAATACTTCATTTTATTAGCTTTGGTTGCCKACGAAAACAGTCAAGGGTTAGGCTTGATGAACATGAAACTCAACCCACAAGACTAAGCACATTGCTTACTAATTTTGTGGCTCCACATTGTTTATTTTACTTATCTCAAACTACACATACATCTTGTACTGGTGCTAAATCTGTATCAAAATTATATAGGTCTCAGATCTAGAGCTCTATCTTTTGCTAGAGGAAAAGGTCCTCTTTTTATATTCTTTTTACTTTCATCATAACCTACATTAACAAGAATTGAAGGGAAAACAGAACAGTTACAAGTTGTTAAATGAAAAACGCCTATGCAGATGTTCATATGAACTTTGAAACACATGCAGGTAAAGACAGAAGGGATGCCCCTCCTCTTGCAGAAAGTCAAATGGAAGGCATTCCTCTAACACCACCACTGCTGATATTTTTACTGTTACTACTATTGGTTATAACTTTTCTGAGTCAGATTAAATTGTTTGAAACTCTATRAAGTACTGGAATTATCATACTAGAATTACATTATACCATGTCACTTGCTTAACGTTTTCTCATAGTGCACTTGCAAGATTAACAAAAGATTACATATTAGTTTTTAGCATTGTTCAAGATACTCAAATTGAGAGATTTGCTAGTACTTTAAGCAGTTCTCTATATTAAAATGAGAAAAGCAGAAACAGAACAGATTTCAATTCTGTATCGAGCCTCTATTATGAGGCTAAAGATCAGTGAACTGAAAACTGGGTATTTAACTTTTAACACTGCCAGCATCCTAGCTCTCATCGAAACAAATGGAAGTACTTCAAAGTAAGTCAGGTCCTGAAACAAAAAACTATCRTTTGATTTACTTTATATTTTAAATGGTTCAAAGGAAATTTGAAATATCTAGACAAGGCACGTTCAGTCTTGTCCCCTACAACAACATCCCTGCTAATATTCTTCACGTCTCCCCTGCTACCTCACTTGGGCAGAACAATTCAAAGGAAGGAGCCTGGTACTCTACCAGAGTTGCCCACTTTCTAAATCAAAATAACTTCCCCCAAAGTCAACTTCTACCTTCAGTCAACTGCAAAGGAAAAGGACCGATTAACTAGCATCATGCTTCCAGAAGGTCRATTACTCTATGATTAGGTTATTTTTATCTATTGAGAGAGGGTTTAAATAGACCATTCACTACAGCAAGGTAGATTAGACTTTGTAGCAAGGATTACTACTCCCTATATCCGGTTTTTCCTGTTTACTTAGCCAAACAGGAGACTTCCTCCTCTGATAAGGAGTGAGACAGATATCAGAAACTGCAAGCATTATCAGCCATTTCCTTAAAAATCTGCCYTTCCTCTCTCCAGCCTAAGTCTCTGGATCAGAGTTGTGACAGATGCCCATATAATGTCTACCACCCTTTTTTTTTTTTTACTCTCCAAGCAAGTCTTAGAAGCTCCGATTCATTGACCCAGCTTACTCCTAACCAACAAAGATGATGTTTTAAGGTAAAATGGGGTCACTTTCCTACATGAATATTTGAACATTAGATCAGCTGTTCTCAAAATACTTTAAAAACACAGAATATACAAGCAATAAATCTGGAGCACCCAAAGCTTGTTGATCGCTGCTTACTCAGCAAGAAGCTTGCGAGAGAATGCCCATGAGAGGCCTGAGTGTCAGACCCAGCTGCTAGCTGCTGGCTGCTAGCTGGGTCTTCCAATCTGTGACATATGTTAATTGGATCAACAAGCATCATGACACACTGAAAGAAGGATGAGGGAAAACATTGCTCACCTTTTCMGTATCAGTTCTTGTGGATGTTCTTGTTTGTTTTTATTTCAATCTTTTGGTTGAAATGTAAAATATATAAATATATAAAATACATAAAATAATATATAAAATATATAAAATATAAYGCAAGACATCCATCAACTCAGAACAGGCACAGAAACCTATCGCCTTCAACTCACTAATGTGCACTTCACATGCCTGCTTGTCCATTTGCAATAATAATTCCTCAGTTTGAATACAAAGTAACAGATGAGCATCCCTCTTTATGAATTTACCCCCAAGAGCTCTGAAATGTTGCTCCATTAAAAGCACATCTCAGCACATCCTGCTGGGTTTGGTTGCTGGAATGCTCTACCCCTCCCCAATCCCCTTCGGTCTCTCATGGACTATAGAACCAAAATTAGCTATTCATTACATGTGAAGGAGTCTCACATAGAGCAGCACCCTGCTGTGAAAGACTGCTACTTTACATGGCAATTTCAGAACTACAGCATCTGCTACCTTACTAATATGTATATTTAATGCTGCTCTATAATGTGCAGAATTATATGCTGTTCATTGCCTGTTTGTTCAGATATTATGTACTCTTAAGTAGCATTATTCCCTTTGAAAAACACTGTACTTTTTATTAGGCCTTCTCCCTAGCGTTCTTTGTAATAGATTCCCAAATGCCTGGCTTGTGGTCTCTTCCAGACCAAAAAAGCTGTGACTCCAGGTGAGGTAACCAAATGTGACAATCTTCTGGCCAGCAACTACTAATGTAATTCCATTTATATTCTGGGTCTCACTCTCCAGTGTATTGTTTTGATATGAAGGGAAGTGAAAAGGGAATCATATCTCAACAACTGGTGGCAAACCTGCTCCAAGTTACTCTTGCCACTGAAAATATCAATACTTATAGCAATCTTTGCAACAGATTTTTTCCTTATTAAACTCAAAATAGTACTATTAAGTTCTATTATATACATTTATTAATCATTTTGTTCATAATAGCAAATAACTTCAGGAAAAGGAAGTTTTAAACTAAAGCAGCAAGGTTTTTGGAGTCTAATTATAGAATCAGTAAAGTTGGAAGGGACCTCTGGAGATCATCTAGTCCAACCTCCCTGCTCAAGCAGGGTCACCTAGAGCATGGTAGACAGGGTTGCATCCAGGCGGGCCTTGAAGATCTCCAGAGAAGGAGACTCCACAACTTCTCTGGGCAACCTGTTCCAGTGCTCCGTCACTCTCACAGTGAAGAAATTCCCCCTCATGTTCAGGTGGAACTGCCTGTGCTTCAATTTCTGCCCATTGCCTCTTGTCCTGTCACATGGGACAACTGAAAAGAGTTTGTCCCCGTCCCCTCGACGCCCTCCCTTCATATACTTGAAGGTTCAATAATATTGAACCACTGCACATAAGATGTTCTGTATCTTTCAGGGAAGACCTCAATATGCCCCTATACAAAATACCCTCTTTTTAAAGCAGTGTCACCTCATCCCTGGAATGATACTGGAAGGCCAAATTCTTTTTTTTTTTTTATTTCAGGGAAATCAAATTATTAATGTTTAATCCATGTCACAAAGTGATTGGTAATTTGGTCTAGAATGCAGTGAGCACAACTATGTATGGTTCCTAGCTCAGATTTGGACCTTAATCACGTGCTTCCAAAGCAGCCCAAGTAAGCTTCATGAAACTACTCTGCATTACTAAAGTGATGCCCTCTGGGAAGCAGTGATTTAAAATTGCTTTGGAGCAAGTGATAATCTGCTCTGTTGGAGGGTCAATGTAATGCAAGGCAGAGGAGATTCCAAGTATATTTTGCTAAAGCAAGCTTTATCTAAGCTAGACATTCCAGYGTGTGCATGCAGATGTCTGCTCCCCAATTAGTGTTCAGATTATTTTGATGTTAAGACCTGGGAACTATGACAACATGGAAAGCTACTTTAAGATACTACAAATAAAATTAACTGATGCATTCTTGTTGTTCTAAACAGCAAACAAATCTAAACATGACAAAGCAGAGACAGAGAGACCACTTGTTGGACAGACATTCAATCCAGTCTCCTCTTATCTGGTATTAGCATGTGATAGTCAAACAGTCCATTGTTTCGATATAAAAGGATGCCCAAGGCTATCCTATCTCTCTCAAAAAAAAAAAAAAAAAAAAGTGTAGTAGACAAGCCTCATTCCTGAGGACCAAGAGATTCCAGTGGATTGGGACTTTCTGCTATCCAGAACACACGCACAGGCTGCTCAAATGTGTGATCCAAAGGCTGTACTGGGAACACGGTAAAGCAGAAGCTGCACTGCATAGCCTGACAACTTGGAGAAAGCAATAGGCTGAAATAAGCTGCTGTCTGTTGTGCAGCACTAACTAGAGTATGGACTGCAGACATTGAGAAGTTTGTACCATGGAGAACTCACWAAAGGAAACACTAACCACCACCCCCCCACGCACACACACCCACACACAATTTGCATGCAGTGAGAACAGGAAAATTATCAGTCAGTCTTTTCTACCTTGGATCTGATAAGGCATTCTATTAAGCAACAATAAGAGTATCTTAATCTTCTTTCGTGCTGTTACTGGACTATACGAAGTTTTTCATGTAGTAAGCTGTTCAAACAACATGTCAATACCTCTCCAGATGATGAGGACATGGACTTGCCCAGACAAAACATTAGAGTAATGGAGACCCAATCAGTGAGGAAGGACAGTCACAACTAATGAAAACTGTGAAGCATATGAGGTTCGAGCAGAACCAYTGCCCATATGAACCATGCCAGGATCAGAACAGAATCCATTTCTTCTTCCATCAGAGGCAGATTTAACAACAACAATCACCTTCAATCCCTGTGAAGAGAAACAACCTGAATATTCAAACCATRAAGCTGAATCAAGTCTCTTCTAAAAAAAGGTTAATTCATTTCTTTTTTTTTATTCATCTACATAAAATTTATGAAGTAGAAAATGGGACTGTTACATTTGGGTTTTGTAAATTTAGTAGGCTTTTAACATATTCCCGCCAGAGATAAAACTGCTCCAGAAAAAGGCATTTATTTTCTTTTTAAGGGTAAGGATGTCACAGTTCAGTCAGTTTTGTTTTGAAAGGTGATGTTTGCTTCTTGCATGAGAGGGCAATGCAAATCCCAAACCTTCTAGACTATGAAAAACAAAAGATAGCTGAAGAAACTGTTCTTTAAAGGATGGTAATTCTTCCTTCTGAAGAAAGCTAGACCCCAAAAACCAAAGTTGTCTCAAATATTAAAAGAAATAACCTTGATATTTTCTCTGAAAAAGCCTCAAGCACTCTTGCTATTTTAGGTGTGTTTCGAGGATCTTGGTTTTAGTCTATTTGTCCCCTACAAACTTTTCAGTTATCATACTTGGATAGGAAATTTTTATAGGAATTAATTTTTATAGCCAAACGTGCAAAGGTTTTTCTGAGGACAGTGGTAGCACCTACTGCTGCAATGACATGGTGGTGAGAGTAGGAGCAATTACTTTAAACAGCTTCTAGAATTTGACCAGCTCTAAACAAACACTACTTGTACTTATTCTTTGAAGAGTTAATATCGAATTCAGAAGTAAGACTTACTGAAAYAAACTACTGATTTTTAATCACACTGCTAAACAAGGAAAAAAAGCCAAAATAAAAAAGACAGAATTTGTTTGGATTCAGGGCTCCTGACCTGGTAGTCTCCAATAAGCAAATTCCTTTCTTCAAAGCTGAGATGACTTCCCTTCTTAAGGTTCTTTAAGGGCAGTGAACAGAAAGAAAATGACAATAATCTTCCTAAGTACCTACGTCTCCAACCACCTAATGAAATTGCCCCCTCTCAGGACTCCAAAGGCCTTGCTGCAAGGAAGTAACTCGCTTCAGCACTCGCATAGTCATGCACCATTGACCCATTCCACAGCCACTTCAAAGGGCAGAGAAAAAACTTCAAACACACCAGAGGCAGTTGGCTAGCATCTGCAGCGCTACACAGCATTATTTATGCTCCCAGTCCACAAAAATCACTTGCACTGGTGTGCGGTGGGGGAGATGTGCGTCCCTTTACCACTGATTTGGTACTGTGGAGTTGAGAAGGGCAGTGCGGGCACGGCGCAGCGGCAGACTGGGCTGAGCCACAGACACTCTGACAGCTGACCATGAGGAACGCATTTACCGCACAAGGGCCTCTTCACCCCGGCGAGAAGAGCCAGCAGACTGCAGTGGCCAAAACCTGGTTCGTATTTGCAGCAACCTGAAGAAATAGAAGTTTGTATCTAAAAGCTTTCAGGGTTAAATGGGTAAACCAAGGGCCAGATCCAAGGCTGCACGTCTCCAACAGGCAGTGAACTCAATGAGAAAGGAGAGGAGAACCCACAGTGGAGCAGCGTAACCCACGAGCAATGTCCGGGCCAAGGAAGACCTCTGTGGGAGCAACAGGCAGTGGAGATGGCACAAGGGARCGCTCCAGCTCGTTTGCTTCAACTGTTTCACAGTAAAGACTCTTCACACACCAAAACTATGCTGACTGTTTAAACATACCATGATAACAATTACCTGACAGATTAAAAATGTACCAAGAAAAGCAGAGTGCTCTGGACATCCACTGTCTGCAAAAATCTATCTTCCTCCTCTCCTCAGCAGTAGTACTTCAGACATAGAGCAGCTAACCAAATACACTAAGATTTACCATTTGAAGTAGAAGGACAGAATAGAATCAGGGTGGGGAAAGGACTTATTACAAAAATTAACTTTTCATGAAACCAGAAATTATTTGAAACACGGYATTTAACATTTGTTTAAAATATGCATAACTAGGTTTGGAAGAGTTACCCCGATTTAGAGCAGAAGCACATCTGTTTATGCGTAAGTAAATATCGTCTGACAGCAATTTGGATCATCTATCAGAAAGAATCAACTGCAAGCTTAATAAGCATTATTTGTATTCTACATAATAGTCTATTTGTTCTTTCAAGTCACTGCAGTGATAACACATTTAAAGTCTTCTAGTGTGTACTAAATCTAAGGTACCTAGGCAAAGCACAGCATATTCCAGTTGGATGCTTCCCAAACCATATCGCTCAACTTTTTAAAATATTACCGCCATCTGGTTACTAGGCTTTGTTTACCAAAACAGTAGCTGTGCACACATTTCTACAGCAGCTGTAGTCAAAAATTTTAAGTGATACCATTTGGTTAAGTTACAATTCACATTAAAAAAAAAAAAAAAAAAGACTAACAATGTTTTATCAGATCAGTTACTATTGTACCTAGAAAAATGAAAGTTAGGTAGCTTTGTGTCTTTTGCTTTCTTTCCCATTTCAGTGTTCTAATGTTCTCTTTAATGTTCTTCACCAACTTATTTCCCATCTAYACTTACACAAGAAAGAAGCAACAATGACTAGAGAATTTGTCAAGAGCTAAATAGGTAGTCTTGCTTACATTACATGTAATTTCCTTCTGGATGAGTACTGCTACCAGAAAAATTGCAATTTTAGTACTTTAAGTTGTAGTTAGGGTACCTATCGAATTGTAGAAGTCCCTCAAAGAGACCCCAGTACCAAGCTCTTCAGAGGCTGAAAGTTCTGATAAATTCCAGKGACTCTTCTCAATGTCCAGGCCACACTAAACAAAATAAATATTTCAATTATGACTAATCTGAAACAATGCACAATGAAAATCAGGGAACTCTTGGGAGCAGTGGGAATATTTAAATTGGAAAAAAGCCTGTGGGGTTTTTTCCTATTCCTAATTACAGTTCATTGTATTAATCAGGGCTGGAAACCACAAGCCCAAGGCTCTTTGTGATCAAGTTGTCATGACACTTTTCAAGGCCAAACAGGTGAAGAAGCATTTTCARTAGCTTACTGCTTGGATATCCTACAGGTATCCAGCATAGGGAAAAATTCTGATGATTAAGAAAAGACTCACGGCCTCAGACAGCTGATATTCTTGACTGGATAAAGGCCAACATTAATGTAATTAACAATAGACTTTTTTTTTTTTTTTTTTAAGTTCAGTTGTGTTTGAACTTCACCTAATGCTCCATCCAGCCACCTATTCATTTCAGTAGTCAAATAACCAAATACAACAGAATCTGACAGTTGCTTAAGATATGCACAACTAGGTTTGAAATAGTTGTACCAATTTAAAGCAAAAGCACATGTGTTTGTGTGCAAGGAAATACAGTCTGACAGCAATTTGGATCAACTACCAGAGTCAACTGAGAATTTAATAAGCTATGGGATAATTCACCAGTGTAGTTCATACTTATGTGAGTAYGTTGAGCTATGTGCTGTTGGCCCAAGTTTTCCCACCAGCATCTTGGTACAAGTTTGGTACATGCATATGCATCCTTGCAGCAGTCACAGCAAGTTCCTGGATCTGAATGAAGACTGCAGACTGATAAGGCACCTTACAGTCCAGAACAGCTCTGCAGACAGATTTTGCAGACACTTTGCAGACACTTCCAGAAAGCAGAATTTTGTATGCTGCARTTTGTTCACATGTTGATGTTTTAGAGAGAGCTCAGCATTCCTGGAAGCAATCATTAAGTTTTTACTTCTGTTTCTCCTGTTCTTGGAGCCAGATAACCCCAGTCATATGTTCTGGTCCACCATGACTGAAACAGCTACAGCATCTGGCCAACCTCTAGCCTGAGTGGACAGGAGGGCTTTATGYAAGACTTCAGGACATCAGAACAATTTCACCTTGCTAGGGAATAGTAAGAATTTTGGTACTGGCCAAATAAAAAAAATTATTAATAAAGAAAAAAAAGAAGGCTTTAAAACAAAACTAAGCACACATCTGATTCATAAACTACTAAAAAAAAAAAAAAAAAAATAAAGAAAAAAAAGAAGGCTTTAAAACAAAACTAAGCACACATCTGATTCATAAACTACTAAAAAAAAATCACACAATTATGTAAGAAAATCATATGATAAATATGGAAATCAACAGGGCTATCAATGTAAAATATCTTCATGAATAGATTGTCTGAATTGTCAGAAAAATAAGCACTGGAGGTTTTACCATGTGAAACATCTATTAGGTCAAAAAGATAAACCAACAAGGTAAGTATTTTACTATCTAAAAAGAAAAGCTGCAGAACTGAAAAGCCAAAAAGCATTAGCCTGCTGCAAGAATTTCCATAACATACCCCATATTACATCTTTAAAATAAACTATAATATAAAAGATTCAATTAGTCAAATATTAATGAATAGTAATAATGTGAATTTTGGATTTTAAGATATTATTCAGCTGCCGTGAATGTGAGAGTGACCAGTGCTGCCACCTCCTCCCATCCAGGTAAGAAGCTTATGGCAGGTCTGTGCTTTAGGTAAGTAGCACAAATTATAGAGTAAAACATGCCATGGAAAGCTTTGARCAGATGAGTAACTGAAAAAAACTAAATAATTAAAAGAATTTCCTTTAATTTTTAACGTTGAGACAAATTTAGGAATTGGATGTGGATCAATGAGTGAACGCTCACCAAGACAAAAAAAATTACAAGCTACCAGAACTACAACACCAGGTTATTACTCCTTACCTCTGTAATATATACTTATGTTCTAGAGAAAAAGTTTACTGTGTCGCATGCTCCTAAAACACACCACTCTTTCAAGAGCTTAATTTCAGATTCCTACAAGCAAAGCTGGCAGGAAAGAAGGATATTCAAGTAACAAATTTATTTTAACTTCTTTTTGGAAAGAGGTAGGGAAAAAAAGAATACATTCCTTTCTAATATTGCCTTACATCTTCCACCCAAACCTGTTAAGCATTTTCTTTTTATCCGGTAAATCTTATAATGACATAGATTTGGCACCGATGCATGGAGTGTTTTTCCTGTTTGTACAGCATACACTTACAMACAGTTTTAGTCTCAGTAAAACCCCTAGGAGTTACTAAAATTTACATTTAGCTTTTAAATCTGATTTCCAAGATACATAACCCAGTCTAAACACTTAAATGAAAGGTCTCAAGAAGAGATGGTAGTGTTTATCTCCTCTCACCCTCCACTCCTCCCCCAAGGTCTGAGGCAACAAGAAATCCCCTCTTAATGCTCCCCTCTGTTTCTGACCTGCACTTAACTGCTTTTCCAGTGCTAAGTAATACCAGCTGGGGCAGCTATGGATGGAAGCATTATTCACTTGCCCTGGGCTTCAGAAGCCCAAGTCTATGGTTCATTTTGCACAGGTTGTCTAGATTCCATCACCATCCCTCCAATGATGCATACACATCTAAATTCAAATGTAGCACAGGCCAAAGTTTAATTTAATGTTGTTGAGAAGAGGGAGGCAGAATTGTTTTGAAATTCTCCCTGAAAAGCAGCCTGTTGTATTAGAACAAAGCAGCTTGTTTCTATCGTTCCTTTGTTTGACAAGTTTGGGCTGGTTAGAAAGGTCATTTATGCCTCAAAGCATCAAATTAACATTTGAGGACATGAATTTTAAAAATGGCTATTTGCTTCTGCTCTCTGAATTGCTAATGCTTAAAAAAAAAGAAAAGAAAGAAAGAAAAGAAAAAAAAAGACTTGGTGAGACCCCAAAAGGAAAGAGAGCCTTTTCTTCAGGCAAACTAGGCATTGATTTTATGTCCACGTCAGCACAAGCTGACTACATCTTAATTAAACCTCCCAAATTAAGCAGGTAGCTGAAATGGTGTCAAAAAATGTTTAATTACCAAAGAAATACTTTCTGGTATATCATATACAGCTTCCTCCCTCCCCTGCCCATACACCAGCCCGAATACTCCCAATGTGAAATCCCCACTGAGAGCAGCAACTCCCTGGCATGCTTTGCACTGATTTGTAATCTTTCACACAGCACTGCTCTTGCTAGTCCAGGTTATAATAAACTAAGTCTCTACCCATAACACAAATACAATTATTTATAAGTGACCTTTTTTTTTTTAAGGAAGTAAACAAGCCTGTGTGCTTTTGAACTAGATAACCATAARTATTTGGGACCAAGTTCCCTAAAGATTAGGCCCTGCACTACCCATCTCTAAAAGCACCCATGGTTTTCACCTACACTTCACAACTAGCACAGCTTAAATGAAAAACTGCATGTCAGTGAAAGCCTTACAAGCTTATAAAACATTCCCAAATAATTTTCAAAAACAATCAAGTTGAACTCATAAGTTACTCCAAACAGGTACAATCTGAGCAAAAGCTCATACCTGCTCGTTTGTTTTCTCAAGCTCTCTGCAACCTGCTCTGCTGTGTTGCATTCACTTCCCCCCCCCAGCACACAGAGACGGGAGTACAAACCACAGATAACGCTCCCTGCCCTATGCCAGCCTTGCTGGCTAAAGGGGGCTTCTAATTTTAAGCAACAAGCCCCAAATAATAGCAGCCCTCACGCAGCTCCGGCAGCCTGCACGCGGGCGAGCGAGCGGCTGGCAAAGCCGGTGCCAACTACGTGGGGTTGTCAGAGGTGGGCGGCAGGAGGAGCCCAAGGTAGCGCGCAACGGTATCGCCCTGGGAAACCTCCTCCTCCTGCCGGAKAGCGTCGCCGCAACTCGGGGGGGTTGATTTTTGCTGCCCCATTCCAATGGGAAGTTTGTATTTACAGAGAATGAGCCACATGCACAGTCAAAAAAATTTTTTTTCCCCCCCAAGAATTATCTAAATCTTTTTGCTGGAGAGAAGATCCTCTATGCTCTTTAACAATCATACATATTTCAGGCTCAGCATCCAGGAAAGCTCAAATGCCTCGTATCAAACAGAATGCCTCAGTTCTAGCCAGGGCAAGATTCAAAGAAACTCAGGTGGTTCCACCATATTTTAAACAGATGCTGCTCACCTAAAAAATCAACCAGATAGTATAAGCCCTGTGACAGAGTAATCTGCAGCAACAAAAACATTGCCTAGATGTTGCTAGGCACTAGTTCATAGTAAATACAATTGTAAATTGCTAGTACAAAAACAGCTGTTATTTTGAAGACAGCAAAAAATGTCAGACAACAGATTCTTACACAAGGCAAGTGAAGGCAAAATTTTCATGTTTCCACCTGTTTTATGGAAATTAAATTAAAAATGGAAATCTATGGAAATTAAATTAAAAAATAATTTCCTGGGGAAATTATCTCACTGTTTTATGCCAAAATTGGGGAGAGAGGGAGGAGGCGGGAACAGTGAGAAAAAAAAATGCATAAATCTGCTTATAAAATGCTTCTTTGTCACTTTCCTGCAATTGTTACTTGTATTATTTGTTGAAACTTCAATGCACGGAAAGGAAAAAGTATTAGTACAGGGTTACCCATAGACGTTACTTCCGAACACAGCAGAATTATTTTTATTCTTTTGATGTGTGCAGTTATCAGCATGAAACGCCAGATACTACACTTTTACATTAATTCTGCAACCAATAGACTTGTACTAAGCACTTATTAAAACAACAAAGTAATTCCAGCCAAGTAGGAGCAACAGATCGGAATTTATGTGAATCCTTTTCCTTACTATTTTTAATTTTAGCTAGAACTACAGTAAACTATCCACTACAAGGAGCTGTGCAGCAACTCTGACTTCAAAGAGCATACTTTGGAATAACCTTTCAGAGAAAAAAATCCAAGATCTCATGAGGTTTGCCAAAAATAAACCTGTATTCTTCTGCTCTCTTCCTATGGATACTGAAGATCTCAAAGCACCGGAGAAATGCACATGATGCTGTATCTCAGTGTACTGTGACATAAGTACCATACTGCGATGTAAGAATTTGTCAGCTAGTACAAAAGAGCTCTGTGATACATTTCAAGGATAGAACTAGGGTACACCGTGTTTTACAGAAATTAATCATGCACACTTGAGCCATCAAAAGCCGTTAGCAACAAAGACTATTCAAAAATCTCTTCATCAAATTGTAATGGAACGAGATCCATTTTTCCTAATTCTGGGCCTCCTATTATGGCAGGCAAACAATGTACAAAGTATGCCAACTAGTGTTCTTTGAGATGCAAACAAGAAAGYCAGCAATGAACTATGCCATTTATAGTCTATAGTCTGTGAAATTTTTTAAAAAATTAATGCAAAAATGGAATAAAGCTGACATCAAAAAGTTCAAGTCAGAAAGCTACAATCAAACAAAATACTTTCTTACAGGGACTGAAAAGACATTTTAACAATAGTTTTTAAGAAAGGCTCAACTCACTTGTCGCCTGTGGATATAGTTATTTTATTATCAGAAGTATTAAGAGAAAATTTAAATAACTATTATGATGGTCAAGCTAGCCACACACAGTCAAGTCTGCATTGCCCATAACAGCTTTCTGAGCTACATCYTGCATTTGGTGTGGGGTTCTCCAAGACAACATATAAACACTCACTCCCCCATCGCTGCTGCTCTACCAAGACTCCGCAGTCCCACAAGATCTCCTGGCACCAGCTGCAATGCCACTATGTCTCACATCCTGGTACAGAAACAATATGGGACGCRGGGCAGACGGTCTTGAAGCAAAAGTTGCCAGGTGCTGGGGAAGGAAAGATGGAAAAGGAAGTGATAGGTAGTAAATGGGATGGGACAGAAAGGTTGCTTATTTGTCACCACCACCATCACCACCCTGTGGAAAACCTATCAAGGCAAGTGATAAGCAGGAAAGATTTTCATGCTCCTCATTCAGCAACCCAGGAGGAGGGAGGAAGGAAGGGAGACAGACACTGCCTTCTTTTTTAGCCAGAGTGGCATCTCCATCCCCACACCCCAGGAAAATCAAGTAATAGCTGCAAAACAAAGCTGTTCATTTACCATGGCACATTAGAAGGCGGGGGGTGGCGGGTAACACTTGGTAAATCTCCACATTTGCCTTCTGCAAAGAAGTTCTACTGAGAATGACTAGAAATGTCTTTTGCTGCACCTAAAAACAAATGATTTTTAGCTGCCCACAATACTCAGAAAACTGGTTCTGTTGAGTATTATTCTCTTACCTAATCAAATAGCTGCCTAATTTATTACTCCTAAATGATCCACCAGCTGCAAGGGAGAGCTCAGCTCTCCACTGTCTGGCTGCAGGGAGCTCACCAGATGGGCAGTCCCCAAAGACACACCTCTTTCTCTTGGGGGAAAAGAAGGGAAGAAAGAGGTGGTGTTTTAGTCAGCCTTGCTAAGGTAGTTTCTGGACAAGCTACACGTGAGGTGGCCTTTTAGTTAAAACATCCAGAAAGCAACTGAGACAACGATGTGCCCTGTTGCAAGCTTCTGTAGTTACTAGAACTCGGACAAGGGTGCAATTTTAGTACCAGTGCCCCTTTATCTAAAGTAGTCAATATAGGAAAAAAAAATCAACATAAGAGTTAATACACTGTGAGGGAAAGGAAAATCATCCACTGAACATAACTAGTGCACACACATGGCCTTCACTAGAAGTTTGATCTCTTTGCTTGTTATCTTCTGCCTGTTAACAGGGGGACAACACCTAAAATTACAAAAGGGTTGCTGCTATTTTTTTATTTCAGTTTTTTTTAGAAGCATTCTAGTTCCTACATAATTACACTGGCATCCTACTGAATTCTTAATACRGCATCGGTACAGACAGGCAGGACCTCTACAAGACAGGACCATCAGCTGGTCCAGCACAAGGGAAAACAGGGTGTGACTTGGACATTAACACTGTAACACTGTGCTTCTCCTAGCCTTTCCAAAATCACAATAAATAATATGCCACACAGGATTTCTTAGTAGAGACATTGCTGGATACATTTCCCTTCAGTTTACAGGGGAAGGGTATCTCTTTCCCACATTGCTTCTAGGTTTCTTTCTTTATGAGTCACCACGATGTGGGACATGAAGGTGCAAGTGCAAGGGGCACTGCAGCTTGCAAACCAGGCTTCAAAAACAGAGAAGTGAAACAGGAACCGTGAGGAACACTATCTACCGYAACACCAATGAAAACTAACTGCAAGACAAAGATTGCTTCTGCCACATTAATTCACAGATTTAACAAACAAACAAAAAGAACAAATGGAAAGAAACGCACACTTAGGTAGAAATTTTAGTAGAATTCACAGCCTAGAAATTCAATCCATTTTCACATATTAAATCTCTAAAAGTGAATTTCAGAAGTAGTTATGAGATGTTAAGCTTTACATGCTGCCTGTTCTTTGTGGAAACAGAACTTCAATGAGTCTCATTGCTCAAACCCATTTTCTACACAATATACAGCAACATTTAGGTTGCTTGAAAGCTCCAAAGCCCTGTTCTGTGCTGCATTTAGCTAACTTTAGCCATTTTACAGCTGAAGAAGAAATCCCAGATTGCACTCACTGGAATGAGAGRTGTAAAAGTAGTCTGATTCACGTAGGCAATCTAGAGGCTTCAAAACAGTCAAGCTATTGTATCACYACTGCCTGGATGCCCCAGACAAAACTGGAGGCACCACTGCGGTATGCACTGCCTCATAGCAGTCACAAAATGCAGTAATCATCTCCAACAGACAAGACAGCAAAAGGACAGAGCAGAAAACTCACACAAGAAGCATGACTCACCTARAGCCACAGAGCACCCCAGTGGCACAGAAGAAATTCATCTCTTCTGATTCCCAAAGCCCCACCACTGACTCGGTTATGTCTGAAACACAAACCTGAAGAGGTGTTTTCCATACTAGTATATCTGGTCTTTTTTGGCTCTGCTTAGAACTTGGCCCCAATACCATCTGCCAATGAATTTCATGGGCTAGTCCTGCCTTGCACAAACAGGTTTTTCCTTTTATTAGTTTCAAAATTTGTTATCTCCATTCTGCTGTTCTCTCATACATCTTTATTAATATGGACAGGTAAACTTCACTGATACCACCTACATCTGCAACATCATTCACAAGACAGAAACCAGAAGCACAGGAAGAACAGGGGATTTCCTGGTTTCTTCACATCTCCCCTTCTCCATCACAAAACTCTGTTAGTACCTCAGTTCCATTAGGTATTTACGTTTAAACTCTGACCAGAGTCCTGCATTCTGTTCCACTAATTTACAACAGGAATAAAGTGTTTGTTTTATACAAGACTTAGTGACAAATACACACTGACGGGAGATCTGTGATGAGGTACACTGCCGCAAAAGTTTTGCKGATCTATCAATGAAGACTAGAAGCAGTAAGACTGGTTACAGGAGGAAAGGTAGTCCAAAACAATAAAACTAAATAAAAAAGCCAAGGGAGCCACTTCAAAGAAGCTGCCCGGACCTGCTTAACAAGCATCCAGACAGTCTAGAAGCCTCTACAATCAGCAGTTCTCCTAAAATCAAGGACAGAGACATTTAAGTAACGTTCCATTTACTGGCATTGCCAGTAACACTGACATTGAAACRTGCCTTCTGTAACTCTCCTGTAACCTGCATATTTTCCAGATAGAAACATATTTTGTATTCTTCTTCTCATAATATCCAAAACCATTAAATCTGTATTGAATCTGCATGACAGAGCTGAAGAGAATATAATCCAGAAGAGAATCAAATCCAAAAACAGGCTGGTTTTAGTCATTACAAACAGAAAACTTTGCACTTTTTCATCCTAGAAATATCTTTCTAAATAAGTTTTTCCTTAATTTAAAAAAGGACCTGTGACAGCACAGCGGCATCCAGGCTGCTCCAGTTCTTCTGGCTGTAATTCACACCAGACAAGTCATTTCCTTAYAAAGGGCAGACAACGCACGCACAAGCTGCTACCTTCTGCTTCGAAATCCTTGCTGGACTGAAGACGGCCGGARAGGCAAGCGGGAAAGGAGCCCCGGCTCCGACAGCGGAGAACGCACGCAGCCCGGGAGCCGGGCTGAAGCGCTTCCCAAGCTCCTCCAACCYTGAGGAGTCAGAGGTGGTCTTTTGCCACCCTCCTCACCTCTTCAACCGCTCACCCGAGGTCCTGAGAAGGAAGTAGGAAAACACAACCCGCGCTGTTGGTGGAGGACGGGTATTACTAGCTGTTCACAGCTGCGCTGCAAACGCAGTGCTACGGCGCGAGACGAGGAGTTTTGTTGGATTTTTTTTTTTTGAAGTGTTTTA
>NW_028186945.1:812568-836070 GCF_003343005.1 Rhea americana | reverse complement strand
GGTTGCACCAGAAAGCCAGGGAGATCTCCGCAAAGGGAGAGCCGCCGGAGGAGAAGGGGGCGCGGGGTCCGGGTGAGGGCCTGGCGCCCCGCAGCCACCCGCGGCGGCGGCGGCCCCTCCGGCGCTGTCAGCCCAGCCTGCCTGGCCCTCGGCTGAACCGCCCGCGCCGACGTCAGCTGGCGACGGAGGCAGCATTCCTGAACAGTGCAGACAAACCCACTGGTGGGAAGCTTAGAAAGCCCTCAGCTGTAGTGAAGAAAGCAAAGGCTTGGCTGGGAGCCAGACTACTGAGCTCAGCATTTTGTAATGCACTTCCTTTTTACTTAACAGCTTGCATAATGCCTTAGCCAGTTCCACCTTTAACCCTTTTTTTACCCCTCTTCACCTCTGAATAGGGTTTACAACTGCTCCGCGCCGCCAGCTCACGCAGCCTTAGGCCAGCRGTTTCTAGAAACGCAGAAAAACAAACTGAGAGGCTGTAGTAACCAGGGGGGTTATCTGCACGTTTACTCCTCAAAAGTARATGTCTGAAAAGAAAAAAGGGGGAACTAATCTGGAGTACCACAAAGCACATGCAAATTAAGCAGTACCATACACAGCCAACAGATTGCCTTGATTTCCTCCAGTTCGCGTATGTGCCGACAGACAGCAACAGCCAGGTGCAAAGACTGTATTTTCTGCAGCTCTGACTTTGATCGGATTTTTATATATGATGCCTACCACCCTGAATCATGAAAACGTCTCTGATCACACGGATCCACGTGGATAAACCAGCCAAACCGCAGGCGTGCAACGGGGGCCCGAGGTCCGCCAGGCTCCGGGCTCTGCAGCGCAGGGCGCGCCGCGCACGCAGGGCGACGTGGGTCTCGTCACGCTGAGCCGGCAATCTAACTTAAGACCGAAAACAAGCGGATCTGAAACTAGAGGTGGGTGTGAGGCTAAGAATAGCTGTAGTAATAGTCTGTTACATGCACACACTACGCAAATGATTTCCAATAATCTCTACAAAGCTGAAAAAAATGAAGGAAGTTTTCTGAAGGTCATGTAACCTTGATTTCCATGTTTCATTCATACTGTCTTAATATTTTTGAGACCACATATTTCCCATTTAAAAGCCCTTAAGACAGTATAGCACAGTAAATTCCTTCCCACCGCTGCAGACCTCTGAGAAGGTGGCCCCTTTACTAGATGACACTTCTCCAGTGGGGCCACAGGATTATCAGTGCTCACACGCTCCCCTGTCCAAACACACACTGCTTGTTTCACAACTAGCACCGAGAATGACAAATATCAAAGAAAGCTTCACTACTCCTGAACCACTTTTTTCAAGAGAAGCTCTTAAGAATGAGATCTTAAGAGCTAAGACCAGTTTAACACAGCCAAGCACAAGCGTCAACCACAGCACATTCACAGATAACGCGTACTTGCAGCCTTGCCCGCTGATCACAGGACTCTACACTAGACCTTCAAGTTCAGCTCTATTTCTCTGAATACATGTCATACAAAAGTACCCTTCCAGGGTTTGGCCTTTCAAGAACAGCTATCCAGTATAGTTTGCCTCACCCATTAAGAGGCACCAATTTTAAAACTGATTAATGATCTCCCTAGAAAATGTTTGTTTCAAATTCTTTGTTTCGGACTATTAACACCAGATAAACACCATAACTTTACAGATACTAAAAATCTGAATCAGATGATTTCTCAGCAATATCAGAGTAAACTCAGAGGTACAGTTTTAACTCAGCTAGAAAATAAATTGTTGGCAATGCACATTCACAACACAAGACACCTTGCTGCAACCATGTCAAATGACCGAAGTCCAAAGGAAAAAACATCCATATACTTCCTGAAGAGGGGCAAACACAGTATTGGTAAAATCTCATAACGTTACAAACTACTATTTTTTTTTAAGCGACAAAATAAAAGTTCATAAAATGGGTGTTCAGGTCTTAATTGGAAAAATTTAAGTTCTCCAATTAAAAAAAATAGCATTCCTCAAAACTGGACAGTGCTCAGGGATAGTTAAAGCACAATAAAAGCTTTGTCCTCTAAAARCTTTCAATTTGAAAGAGATATTATAGAATACCATTTCAGCTTCCCAGTACCTGTGTTCCTATATTGAATGAGCAGCTAGGGCTGGGAAAAAGAAAGGATGTCTGTTCCCCAGCACTCTCTCCATGCTGCACTTGCAATCTGAAACATGGTTTGAAAGAAATTCCCTTTCCCAATCTCCTGTACCACCACCCTTAGGAGCATAGAACCTCTAGCTGTCAAGACTCCAGAGTTGAAGGTTTACAACGTTAGAAGACTGCAACATATATGCCATATATTATTTTAACTGATAGTACAAAGGATTTCAAATATTAACAAATACCAAACATTTCTACTTCTCCTTTCATCTAAAGCTCTATAAATCCTGCACAGATTGCATTTGTTGGCAAACTGGACAAATTGAACAGCTTACTACTACAAGCAAAAGCATTTTATCTGAATGCCTAACTGACACCAGTATTTAAATGCATGGTATGAATCAGTTCAATGCCTTCCAAGCACAAGGGCACTTATTTGAATAAAAGTCCCCCATAGCTACCATAACTGCCACAACATACATATTTTAAGGCAAGATTTTATCAGCATCTATAGCAACACAAAAAATTCAAATGCACCAGGGAATGACTTAATACTTGCTGTGGGGGCCATAACTTTTAGTTTTCTTGACATTTACAAATTTGGTCTCTGCTTTAAACATGCCAGCTCTGTATTTATCTTGCATTTACTAGATAATTGGGTTGGAAAGGATCTGTTGCTTTATCTGATCTATTCTATCATTATAGAGCAGGATTCACAGATTTACAAAATCATTCATCTTCCTGAAATACCCTAATGATGTCAATTCCACAAACTAACTTAAAATGCTCCACTGGCTAACTAACACTGGAGTTAAAGGGATTTCAATTAGAGTTTCCATTTTCCTAGTTTCAGGTTTTCTTTTGCAGCACTTGCAAACTATTAAAAATAACTCCTCTTGCATCTTCCTTCTTCCTTTTGTTCCAGTTATGCTTCTGAATCACCTTTTCTGATAAAGCACAAGTTGAGACATATTTAGTACATCTCATTTCTAGACACTTCAGAGAGAGTTATAAAATTCAAATTAATAATTATTTACAGATGTAGAAGTAGAAAGATATTTTTAATTTGGATTTAACTTTGTCTTATTTAAAATACTTCCTCAAGGCTAATTCAGGCAGCATCTTTTGAAAACAATGTCATTTTGATGGTTTTGCTCTATCACCATCACAATTATCTCTGTAGTCCTCAAAAGAAAAAAAAAGATCATCAGCACGAAAGCCAATCACATTAAGTGCTGTTTCTGGCTCCCCTTAGGGATTTGAGAACAGGAAAATGACTGGTCTATAGACCCTCCAATTCTAGTCGCATTTACTATTACCAAATCTGTGTTTCACTACTGGCTTACCATTTGAAAAAGCTGAACATCTCAGTATCAGCACAGGTAACTCGCACTATTGTCAAACAGTTTTCTTAAAATAATCTCAGTCTTAAATAGCTCAGAGCTTTCTATTGGCCTTTGCGATTCTCTCATTTAGGTTTTATTTGTGTCCCATTTTGGGTCTTTGGACTGTTTTTAAACTTCTGTTTTTAGCTGCAGAGAATAGTTTGAAAACTGCAAACACATAAAGCATCACAAAAGTCAAATAACCATGGAATTTCAAAAGTATCTCCTGGGATTTTTTAGTTTTTTTAAAGCCTTTTGATTTCAGAGGAAATCAGTCATGATTTTTGAACACTTTAGTTGACAATTACGCAATACTGTGTAATTATATACCTATTTAGTCTGTGAAACCACACATTTCCATGTTTGTTTTCATGCACTATTCCTCATTTTTTGCTACGCTTTTTTGCATCATATTTTAAGACTAAACTTCTCAAAGCTAGGACTGACCAGTAACATGAGTTTGTACTGTATCTAGCACAACAAACAGGATAACACCGTGTGCAGTAGCATACAGGTGGGTATTGGCAGAGGCAACAGGAAAGCTCTGCAGAGGCTGTGTAAACATGCCCCGAAGAAATCCTTCCTTCGGGTCACGTAGGGGCAGCTTCTCTATCAAATCAACCAAAGACGACTTTACAAACTCTAAAAAAAGCGGTTAGATGTTGTAAGGTGGATGAGTATGGTATTAAAAAAAAAAAAAAAAAAAAGCCTCTAAATACGAATAGTTCGAAACAGTAAATCCAGGGAGGAAAACTTAACAGATGAACAAGGAAGTGAACGGAAGCAGAAAGACAGTTCAGCATGAAGATGATACAGCTAAAATTCCCATTTTGGGAGAAAAGCTAAGGTCATTCTTATAACYAATAAGCATCTTTATTTTTATTGCAGTTTCATATAATTTACTAGCYTTGCAATTATATTTGAAGACAAACTTCAGTGCTAAACTGTACCCTTTAAAGTTGGCAACTCTTCACAGGTTCTATTTAGGAACAAACTAACTCTTACATTTTATTTTTGCAGATCAAGGCATGGATTTCTCACGTGAGTTCTACACTCTCAAAACATCTAGTTCTTGGTCTACGTTCATCTCTGTGAGCCCATATTTCATTCATAGAAGGTCAAAAAAAGGAAGTTTCAAGTGACCTTACTTGTCCCATTCTTCACTGCTGCAATTTGTGCTGCAATGGATAGTTAGGAGCATAGATCCTGCGCATTTTCAAATAGCTTTTATTAAGATGCACTGTGGCCTAATGCCTGATTTCTTAGGGCTAAAAACAAAGTGTTGTGGGCCAGGTCATTAAGAGTGCAAGACCTAAGAAGGGACGGATGCTGCAGAAGGAAGAGTCCCACATTAACAGTCATGTAATAACTCAGCCAACCCGGATATATTTGAGAAAGCTGGGTAGCATATATTCCCTTTTTCCAACCAGCAGAGAGAGAAAGAGGAAGAAGCCAGCTCACCAAGGCCAAATTATATTGAATTTTTCATATGGAGAACTACATCTGATGAATCAAATCTTTGGAAGAACCACTTTGGGGAAAGGGATGTTTTATTTTCAAGTGTTTTTCTTCCTTCCTTTAGTTTTGGGTTACACGGGATGTTCGTTGATCCCCCCCTACAATGCTGTGTTTCTGGAACAACTTTGGTGGCAGCCTGGCCTGATGTAATTTAGCAGCTGGCTTAGAGAAACTAGATGAGCCAGACAGAAAAAGGGGCTTGCTCCCTCCCTCCTCCTCCTYCTTGAGGAGAGATTTGCTGCCTTAGCATAAGCACAGATTAGAAGAAAGAAGGTAATAACATATACCATTAATGGCTTATGATTAGCATTGGGAAATCCATAGCACTTCAGTCTAACGCACTTATGGGTACARCTTCATGCACGTGGCTTTCAGCATTAGGGAGAAGACAGGAGTTTGCAGAAAATGTCACTGGCACTCATTCTTGTCCTCTTCACTCTGACCTCTCAAGTTATACGAAAACTTCTCTCTGTGGTCTTGCACCCTGACCTAAATCAAGGAAGGGATCCAACTAGGAGGAAAAAAAAAATAGAGACTCCTTTCACTGGATAAGTTCCCTGATCCACATCACCACCCGGCCACACACACACACAATTCTAGAACAACTTTAGTTCACATTGACACTGTAAAAAAAAAGGTTGTGGATCTACAGCCTGAATCCTACTTAACTATGTACTGAGTTCCCCCACTGGTCATAGCACATAGTAACATACACTTGCAAATCTTCAACCTATCTTAGGAATTACTTCAACAGATTTTCACCAGTTTAAAACTGGCTGAACCAAAAAYGCTTCCCCTCCATATATGCACATACATAGCAGTAGCCTTTGTTCTCTCCCCACTGTACTTTCAGAGAACTGTCAAATTCTAAAAAAAACCCAAAGCCACATATTTGTCAGTTAAGCTGCTAATCTCACATGAAAATATCAGTTCCTGAACATTTTTATTCTAAGCACTACTTTAGCTAACAAACCACCACAGCATAAACACTCCTGAAATAGCCTGAAACTTTCACAAGTACTCTGAATAGCCACAACTGTAGCCCCTGCAATTTTAAGTTAAAAACTTTATGTTCCAACTTCTGTGTTTCATTATGACTTCATTCAGGGAATATATTGCTCATTTTTCTCTTTCAGAACAGTTCTGCAAACTTTTAACAAGTATTAAGCCTGTTTATATAGCATACTGGAGTAATCTATAGTATTTTCCAAACTTTAGAGAGAGCTGTTCTAGTTCAAATCGGAACCTTTGTTGTATTTCCTGCCCACAATATAACACTCATAATAAAATGGTTTCATCTGCAACAAAGCATCACCCAGTTCAAACTGCAAGTGTATGGTTTGAGTGTCATCATAGGGCACCAACACAAAGTAAAATCGCAATGGCAGTATATTAGGACGCTGCAGCAATATAGTGCTTACAGTTACACATCGGGCTAAAAAGAACATCATGCAAAGAAGGAGGTTCAGAGACTTAATGTAATAAGCTGCTAGCCAATTACCTGTTCAAAGTGTTCCTCTTCTGAGGAATCACCTCTTATTATTGACTTCTTAATAGATTGGAAAAAATTGGAAAAATTCCTGCTTTGCAAAAAAAGAAAAGTCAGTTGTTAAAACTATGATATTGCTGAGGCAAAACATAAAATGAAATGAACAGGATTGCCAAGCATATTGAAACACTGCAGTGCAACTGCTAAAGGGCAAAATTAAGAGGCATTAGTGACTCAAAGCTACCCCAACAAATGCCAAAAAAAAAAGGGGTAATATTACATTTATCATCCAAGAAAAGCTACCATTACAGAAAAAAAAAAAAGTTAAGACAGCAGTAAAATGTCAAACATGCTACTTTGCAGGATGTTTAAAGAACATAGCAACAACACCGCCTACAGGGGTAATATTAACGGTTAGTTACAAAGCCACTGGGCTCCAGTTCTATTTACAAAATGCTTCATTTGAATCCTGATGTATTACGTGATTTCATCCTCAAATTAAGGATAGGATATAAAATAAAAAGGTCTGTCCGAGCTAATGGTAATAGTGCTGAGGTCCRCGGGAGTTCAATCCCGGCTGCCCTTGTAAAAGGGCCAACGTCTCTGAGAAGGTAAGGGGGAAGGTCAATGCAGATCAGCAGCCACCTAGCAGTCTCCTGGGAAACTTCCCAAGAGACAGAACTATAGAAATTAGCCTTGCAAAATTGAGATGTGGAAACCAATCCAACCCTGTGTAACTCATTTTCTCCAAAGATCTTTGGGGGGGGGGGGGGGGGGGGGGAGAAAAAAAAAAAAAAAAGTCCCAAAGGGCCACTTCTTTCTTCAGAACAGTCAACTTAAAGTCTCCTGAAGATTTAATACAAAGGACTTAACAATGAAGTACAAACAACATTTAAATCAATTTTTTTTTCTTCTTGCTCCTAAACTACCCTATTTCTCAAGGGCTGAATCATCAATAAAATTCTGTAGTTCAAACCCTTTTATTTCATTGATGTTATTTCAAGGAATATAACTTTTAAAAATTATCTTTAAAAAGAACAGCCTTGTAGGTCTTCCAATTAGGCAACTGACTGGTGGTGATTACCTCAGATTTTATCTGAAAACCTGATACCACACTTAGTCACAATGCAGGGGGCATAAATTATAATGCAAAAGCTAAGCCAAAACTCCTACTGAGAAATCACTCCATGTCTCAGGCTCTAAGGAAGCACTGGCATTTGATAGAAGAGATGACCTTAGAAGTCACTTTAGAAGGTAAGACATTAATGGTTTACAGAGGAAACTAAAGTGTTTAGTTAACTGCTGTCACAGATTTGGTTGCAGCAACATCTACTTCTGAGCTAGAAAATATTTCTCTAACTGAAACATAAAGTTACATTATCTTCTCCCTCTGGGAAGGTGCTGGCAAGAAGAGTGCCACTTCCCTTTCTGTCAAGTGAAATGGGCTGAAGAAAAAGGAGATGTGAATTGAGACAACAGTCTTAAGCAAGTCCTAAATAGATTCAACCAAGGTATTTGTAAGCTATTTTCTCCTGTTGCTTCACTGCCCCGCAAGGAATGAGAACTGGAAAGGAAATACAGCTTCATCCTAGTTGCCTCACAAGACATACTGATGGCCTAATCTCTGAGCAAAGTAAAAACTACTTAATCTAAAGTCAATGAAGGAAAGTAAGACCTCTACCCTGCCAAATCTRAATCTCATCTGCTCACAATGTCTGAACCTCACATAGCTCTATTTTGTGTTACAAACATTTAGGCAAGACAGGCTAGCTCAACCAGCCACACTAATTACTGTCAAAAGGATCCAAAGCACAATAGGCCAGAGTCAGACTGTCTTTTGCCTGCTTGTACCCTCTGCTGATGGGAAATCTTCTGTCACTGCTGTCTTGACAGAACAGATCAGAAAACTGAAGAAAAAAAAGCGTTGAAATTCTACGGAGGATCCCAAAGCAGACACCGCTGTCTCAGACACGCTGCTCTCCAGTGAGAGGAACAGTGAACTGTGGACGCAGAGGACATGAACAGAACAAACAGAAAGAGCCAAAGAAATTTTATTAGCTGCTGGTTTCTCTGCCAGAACAAAAACTATCCACATGTTTGCACCAACAGCCTTGCAAAACCAAGTTGCTTAGACCCAAATATCCTTGCCTTTTTTGGACTGGAAGTAACCATTTGCCTCCTCTAGTTAGTTACTTAGATCCAGCTATTAACATGCTGTTCAGTCCCTACATTCCATTATTGTCTCATCTGACTGTGGACTTGTAACACTCCAGATTCTCCCTAATTCACTTGTATGTTTAAAAGACTAATTTACACTAGCTTCTTGGCAGTCAAACTAAACATTCCTGTATCCCTTCTGGTGACTGAGGAAAAACAAATAAACAAAACAAAAAAACTTTTAACCAAGATACAAAGGTGTAACAAAATTTTAGTGGATTAGAATCGGTAGGGACTTAACTAAATGTGGTCAYGGCATAGAGAGAATATGAATGAGCAAGCATCTAATAGGTCACTTGACATTAATGTAATGAATCCTCTAGCTGTATTTGAGAGTTTCCTATGTCTGGCATGACCTTACACATTGAGGGTTTACTAGGTCTTACATCTTCAGTGATACATTATACGATACATGAATTAACCTTAAATTACCACAAAATCTTCTGTATTACGTTCAAGATGCAACCTGAAGATGCAACTTTTGATAATTTAAAATTTTTCAAACACCCTCTTAATAGCAATAGTAATGCTTCTGCAATGAATTCTAAACAAAACACTTTGAATCAGCCAAATAATCTCTATCATGAACTTTTCCTGCATGTTTATATCCAGCTGCTGCAGTATGCCCTCAAGAGCATGTAGAAAGATGGTTTAAAAGGTTCCAAGCCAGCATAGGTCCACCTATATCAATACGCCCAACAAGAAACAAGTGTTTGACAATTGAGTGGGAGTTACATCATCATCCTTATGCAGCCAGAGGTAATGATTGAAAATCCTTGAGGTTCTCTGCCAAGTGTTTAGAGACATAAGCAGATCTTCACAGGTAAAAATGAGGTAACTGCTCCAAAGGATGGTGATTTTAAAATATGATAATTTGCAAAGAAAACATTATTACAATTCTACTGAGACAGGAGCCTAGCACACAAATTAGAGTTAAAAATCAAAGACAAATTGGCAAAATCTTATTTTGTTTTTTTGAACAGTGTTAAACTAAAAAATTGACAGGTAATGCTGGTATCCAAGAAACTGTGGTTGTATGGCAAGTATTTTGATGTTAATGCAGTCATATGCAAAGTTAAGCAGGCTCTAGCCTTGCAAAGGTAAACCGTTCTCCAGAAATACGCCAGTCTGAACAAAGATTATACAGTTTTTCATGACATCAAGTCTGAACTACTGATTATAGTAAAGGTCACAAGACAGAAGATTGGACCTATGATATTATAGTTGTATCAACTACATGACAAGAAATAAATTTGTAAATGGAAAAAACCCAGAATTTCACTAAGTGCGAGGGCTAAAACTTTGGCTGCAAGGCTATATATGTGTACACACACGTGCACATGTATTTACATACACACAATCTACATTCCAGTCATCCATTCATATGCCAATCTCCTCCTTAAACCACAGCCTACYTGTACTTCTCAACTGTACTACATCAAGAAAGGGACTATGAGTTAAAGTTGTTACAATAACAAAAATAATAGTGGACTCTACATGTAAGTTCTAGAAAATAAAACATTTTAAAACATAGTAACTTTTTGTTATTACTTTTTTTTTTTTTAGTGCACTACCCATCTTGAGAAAGGAAAAAAGGGCTTCTGCAGATACTAGAAGTGTCTTTCAGCACGGAAGGAAGCGCAGAGGGGAGTATGGATCAGCAGTCTCCCATTCCATTTGACAGTTAGCTTCTGAATTGAACTGTACATATAAACCCCAGMTTTTCTTTAGGGAAGAGAATAAAGTCATCAGTATGTACTTGTTATAATATAGCAAGTATATATATAGTTTAGCAGTCATATATAGTTACCTATTTACCTGTATGAAAATGCTTTTCTGTAAGCCTTATTGTACGCAGGAAAGTATAGACTGTGAAAACAGTCTTTTAGACCACTTTCAGGAAAAGATTTGCTGTTTAAAGGGTACTTAAATAATTTCACTTCTCAAATGTAATTTTGCACCTGCTTTTCTTCCTTTGTACCTTCTCTATAACTGATGAACTCAATTAAAGCAGACGCTTATTAAGAACAAACAATCATTGTCCTGAAAATCACTTCGCTCTCAGCATTCTCCCCATTTGCAACTCTACACTAAAACATTCTACCTGATCTAACCAGAAACTAGACACTCAAATGTATTTTGCAACTATAGTTTTCATTTTGAAGTACCATCCATCTGCAAGAGACTCATCGTAAGAAATAATTACATTTTGGAAGAGTAAGAAAGGCAAGAAAGAGCTATATCATGATATTTGTTGGTGAAATGGAAACAGAAAGAGAGAGGGGAAAAAAAAAGAAGGAGCAAGGACCAGATCCTAATAGATAGCCTTCTCAACCCACACCACTCTTTTGATTCAAATCAGGCTAGTAATAGATCCAGAGAGTTAAACCACTGCATAGCTCTGAAAACCTTCTATTAGAAACACTTACTTAAAATTCCTACTGTATGCAAAATAGAAGACAAAAAAAAATCTCCAAGAGATCATCCTTAACTTCTCTTTACYGATGCTTTGCTCCACTCAAGATATTTTTTTTTTTGGGGGGGGGGAGTCAGAAAGAATTTTGGGGGAACAATCCAGGTGAACCTTACATTATTATTCCCACACCCCAAAAACCTGTCCATGAGAACGAAAGCAGCAAGTGGGTCATCTCAAGCAAGTTCTATTAAGCAGAAATCCAAGCAAGTCATAGAAACAACCATGACAAACATACTCTGGTTAGCAAACAATATGATAACAGAGGAGAAAATACAATTAATGGAGTCATTCTATAGCTCCTCCTAAATGAAAACAACACCAATTCCAACCCTCCATGCAACAATTTACCAGCTACCACCACACCATACTGGTAGTGGTAGCACCAGCTGCTGTTGTAAACTCAAGCTTTAAAACTACTCCCCCTCCCAGAGTTATGAATGAAATTGTTCTAATTACACAGGCAGAGTAAATGAGGATTCATTATTGTTTTTTAATTAAAACAAATGTTTTTATTTCACTGCTCTTTGAGGTTAAGGGGAGTCTGAAACACTGAAGCTAAAAAAAAAAAAGTTTAATTGTTCTCTCTTTAGGCTTGTTTYTTGATTGATAGATGAAAAATAATTAGAAGCTTAAAAAGTTAAAGCATTAACTCTTCACTTATATTGGAGGGGGAGAGAAATCAATAAAACAACAAAAACTCCAACCTCACAAACAAGTCCAAGGTCTCATTCACTAACAAGCTTAGGATAACTTTGAAAAAGACACCCAAGATACTCATAAGGAAATAACTTGTATTCTACTTGCAGCCAGAGCCACCATTAACTACCCTGAACCAGACTAAAAGAAACAAATTACTTTCACTAAGCCGTACTCCACCAAGATCTGAAGTGAGTAGGACTCACRCTCCAAAACAGAGCAGAAACAAAGTTAAACTTCAAAACACGATCACTAATTACAGCTATCTCCATGGTATCTGCATCCCGGATTAAAAACATGACTAGCATTACTTCCACATTAACAGCTATCCCCTTCTCAAGCAAAATCTAAGTAGATTTGAGGAATAAAGGGATGTAAGATGTTTTATAAGGCTCTCTGCTAACCAAAGTGATGCACACTGTACTTGAAAGATCACAAATATTTCTTAAAGCTACCCTGGGCACTTGGTCAGTTTACCAGATACTCTTACTGAGTGCAAGACAACTTGTCAGCCCCAGTAATCAAGTTTGCTCTGAACTAAATTGCGCCAGATCACTGAGCATGTTAAAGAGATCCAAGACTGTAAATCTGATACCGAGGTCCACAGGCAAGAAAAAGGTAGCTACCACAGGCTCAACCCCGAAGAACCTGCTATATTGTCTAGAACTTCTTTGGGAAAAACCTCTTGTGCCCAAGAATTAATCAACTCAAGTTCTCATCTAGTACCTGCTGTGCAAGCCACTGGGCAGCAACATTAAGCTGCGCTGTAAGGAAATCCCCATCTTTGCTACTGCAAAGAAAACAAGGTTCTTTCCCATTGTGACCTATACTGAGAAGTTTTATATTTAAATATTTCAAGGTATTTTAAAGTACTATTTTGATAGCTACTCACAAAACTTTGTTTTTTCCTCTCCTCATACTGACCACGTTCTCTTTGRCATCCAAGTCCTCGAACAATTGTTAAAATTTGGCCTTACGCTTCCATTATCTGCAGCTAGTTYCTTCCAGGGGTAGGCTACCGCAGTTCTTCAAATGGTCTGATCTTTGAGGTACAAGCTTCACATAGGCAGAAGATCATATATAAAGAGAAATTAGTCATCTCATTAGATCCAGCTTTTCCTTCTGTTAGCTTCCCAGATGCAAAAAAAGTGTTTTCTGATCAATATCCTGGTTTTATGAAATTGTTAAATTTACTTGCCACATATAGGCAAGCAGTATATAGAGGAAAATAATACTGATTTTCTTACCAGCATTTTCCAGGCCATCACTTTAAACTAAATAGAAATCTCAGGAAGGAGTCTGATAAAAAACCCTGATTCCTAAGTCATTTGCCTGTACTGCCTTATCAGTTTGACACGTATGCCTGCCAGTATTCTTCAGCCTTGACTGAGAGTCTAAAATTTCAGAAACAAAATTACTAGCCCAGGATTCTCCCAGAATTAAATCTGCCAAAAAAACAGACTCAAGAGTTTCAACTCTCAGCTAATCACTTTTTTTTATTATTTCTTCTAAAGAGACAATAGGCTTAAACTATATTAATAACTGTTCAAAAAACTTCTAAAGCTTAAATTCAGCTGCCAGCAAAGATGCCATCAAAAATGTTTAATGCCTGCTGAAAGATCTGAAAGGTTCAAAAGAAAAGAGGCAGAGTTGTTTTTGTTTTAAAATCTCTTATTAAAACTCATTCTTCATGGAGCAGTTATTTCTTGAAAGAAACCAGCAAGGGCCTGGTTTTTAAGACGACATTTTAGTGCCAAAAAATACAAACATGAACCAAGTGATTAGCTATATAACTACTGTTGAGTTATACATATATACATTTAGCTATAAAGTACTCTTAACATAGGACTACAAGAGTTTTCATTTTCAGTGGAAAATTAGTTTCAAGTTCTCCAATCACTTAAATTTCAGTAAGTTCCACACTAGCAGTATAGGCCTCAAAGCACATGGTAATTATGTAAATTCAATTTAAAGTCCATCAACACTGCCAGAGCACATGTTCTTCAGCTGCAGATGTAGTCAAAGCTATATTAAACCTATATTAATACTAGGAATTGTCCAATGACATACTGTGTCTTCTTGGTAAAGCATAGCTCTATCTTTTCATAAAAGCACCCACTTTCTAAAACTGCAAAGAAAAAGCAAATTATATTTTAATCAATCTTACTGCATGCAGTTTTTCACAGGATGCCATATTTCAAGAACAGAAAATGGCCCTTGAAGAAGGTAAAACTTTGTATACAAAGTTTCAGACACRCAAAACAGATCAGTTCTTTTCCTTATGGACAGCAATCATTTGTTCCATTCAAGTAGCACAAACTACAAAAGCTTTCAGGTGACATGAGATAAGAAAAAGCTATAATGAGGGTCTTGACAATGGACTTTACCTCATTATCCATTTGTAACAGATGAACACAGTGCAGAAAAACTGGGAGAAAACTCCAGAAGAGGAGAAAAGGAAGCATGTTGATACCAGCGTCTAGCTAAACGGATCCCAGAATGACTTTCTGAGCTCAGGTAATGATGCTTTCCATAATCTAGAAGGTGTCTTCAACAGCTAAAAAAGTTTGCCACAAGCAAGATAAGAAAACAGTGTCACCTCTACAGCAGAGGTAGGTCATTTTGGCTTGGTGGGGAACGGAATGATTGCCATCCATGATCTTTGTGTCAGAGTCAGCTCAACTTTCTAATACAGAAGAACATTTTGAACAGTAAAATTCACCATATCTTTCAGTGTTTTGATGCTGTGTTTTGATAGCCCTATACATAGTAAACCAGTGAACTGTTCTAACTCAACAGCTTTTCAAATATGCACTATGCCCTTTAAGAAAAGAATCCTAAAATGTGACAATCTCTTGCTCTGCAATTATTCAACTATACTGTCCATGAAAAGTAGAGTAATCTAAAAGCAGCGTAAAGAGCTGAGGAAAAAAAAAAGGTGGCTCCAACCGATTTTAAATTGCTTTCTATTGTTCAATGAACACATTGCATCTTATCCTCTGTAAAAGCAGTTTGAGCACTCAAGTCTGCTGTAACTAAGCTCAATGCTTATTGCATGTAAAACATGGAATTTAGACCTGTGTTTCACTTTGGAAGATTGAGTGGCACTGGACTGTACAAGATAAAAGTGTACTTCAACTACTACACTATAATTTATTCCAATTGGTTAAATATTTTCATATTCTATATTCAGTAACAGTTAAGTTTCAAACAAAATATTAAACTCAGGAATTTTACTTTGAGATCACGTAACTCAGCTAGGTTAATAATTCTTTTTTCCAGTGTTCAATAGTGCACATTTTAAAAGAGGGTAGTAAATCATATTAGAAATACTCTTTAAATTGCACAAGAGCATGTATTGTTGGTTTTAAAGTGGTAGAGTTTGTGACATAATTTATAAATCACAATACAAAAATGTTTGCCAACTATGAAGGTTATTATAAAACTTTTTTTGATGCAAGAGTTCACTTTCTATATGTTACTTAGCCTGTACACTGAAATTACACTGCTTTCTCATTACTATGCTGTTGTGCTCAAGTTGTTCTTTGTGCCTGGAGAACTTGATTTAGCTTCTCCCCACACACCCTCCCCCAGCCCAGTCACACAAGTTAGCAGTTGCTACCCTTCAAAGCAGAACATACATTTCTCCTTAAGAAACATCTCTGAGCATTGCTGATGAGTTATATGGTTTAACAGCAAAGTAAACAAACAACTTAAGAGTTAAAGCAGTCACACAGCAGATCAAGGGTTGGTGGTAATGATTTAGATACCTAGAAAAAATAGGAGGGAGTTGGGTAGCATTCCTCTAAGGTTATCTAAGTAATGATACATATGCAAAGAAAGAGATACTGCGGCTGCAGAAAATATTACAAAAGCAAGCTCATCAAGATATCTGTTTACAAACATCAGGGGTTGCTTTCTTTAAATGAATATTTCCTAAACACTCCCACATAAAGCTAAATTCAGGGAACCCCAACAGCTCCAAGACCTACAGGGTTTATTTACTTAATCTAGTTTAACCCCAGTGACCCCTCCCATTCCCCACAACAACACAAATCACACCATTTGTGAAAGCAGTTCCTGCCTTTTATTTCAACAGAAGCAATTCTATCTATTACTCTTTGTATATTACAGCATTTTTTGCAATCTAGAAAGTACTGGCATGCAATTGTATTTGCTAAATTTTAACATCCTTCAAAGACAAGGTAAAAATAAATCTTTACATATTTGGGGGATTTAAGTTTCCAGATATTCCAGATTTGCACTCATGCTACCAGCTGCCTTTACACTTGTGCTTCTTGAGGGAAAAAAAGCCTTCCCCCTCCACCAAAGGTCTTTGTTCTACCCAGAGGCCAGCTCACCTTACCCCTGAATGCCTTGGGAGCTTTTGTCAGCTGTTCACACAATAAACAGCTGTGGATGCATGGAAAACCTATTACTACTGGCTAAAAAATGAAAGCTGGCAAGTAGTTTCTGTACTTTAAATGGAAGAGTCTCCAAAACACAAGCATTTCAATATATTCTGAAAGATGGTTCCCCCCTCCCTCACTCCCACATCTGTTTGCAAGAGTCTTCAAAATTACTCTGTGTATGATAAAACTTAATTAACCTCAGGGTGCCAAAAATAGGATATCCTCCTAAGTGCTAAAGTGAAATGCAAAAACATTAGCAAGAGGAGCAGTGGAGTCATCAGCAGCCCATCGAGTTAATGAAGGCTTTCCTAYGGTCATGTGGTCATGTTCCTGTTTTATGTACAATGCTAGGTGGGCTGACACAAATCTAAGCACAGGGCAGATGTACATCAGCTCTGAATTCTGTAACAGAACAAAGAGGCTTTCTTGCTTTTACACACATACTCAAGAATTGTGTAACTTTCGGTGAATTGGTTAAAAGCCACAGATTTCTTTTCCTTGCCGTATTTTTCACTGTAAAACAACCTGTCAATTATGCTACAGTTTCTGCTTTGGGATTTTATCTCATTTCAGACATAAACTTCATTTGAAAACCAAGACACAGCACATGCATACTTTATCCCATTTTCTGAGGAAACATTCTTTCCTAAATGACCAGGCTGAGTGAAGTTCAGCTATTTTAACTGCCAATTGAAAGAACTAGAACTTGTCACTTGAGTTCCATTTATTCTGTCTGCATGCATCAGCTTACAGCAGGTTTTGTCAAGATGCATTCAAAAATACTGCATTCAAAATAACCAGAGCACAAGATATATTAAGAGAGAGAGAGAGAGAGAGAGAGAGAGAGAGAGCGCGCACGCTTGCAATCATCAGTAATTCATTTCAAGTTTAAGTAATTAAGAGTTAAAGGACCTCAAAACATTCACAATTTTATTGCATCTAATGAAGTCAATGTCACGTTCTGCTTATAAATCAGAAGGTCTGAGTCATCTCTAACCGTGTTTAGGGGCATCCTCACAATAAGCAGCATGGGGCTGCTCGGCTTTACCTCTTCCTCTTGTCACTACTACATGGTAGGGGGAGGGGAAGGAAGAGAAGGAAATAAACTGAAAGCATCACAAAGCTTGATCATGAGAAGCTTACCATGATAAAGTACATGGTGAACGTACAGGTTCACGCTAAGTCATCATCTAATACAGATATTCCTTCTTTTGAGAAAGCTAGTATTTCCAAAACTACCACACTGCTTTAGTATCTTGATTTACAAACATTTGCAATGGTCTAAAATCAGGAATAGCCATTCCCATCTAAACGTGAGTTTCATTTGCTTCATTTGAGTGATGAATGTTATGAGGTATCCTGATAATTAAGGTCTCTGAAGCAAATAAAGATGTGTTCCATGCAAACTTATGATTTGGTGCAATAGCATTTTTGGGAAGACCCTACCTTTCCCCCCCCCCCCCCCCCAAAAAAAAAAAGAAAGCACAACACACTTCAAAGTTTCAGGCTAGTCAAATTTACGTCTGCCCTTTCTGCCTAAGTATTCTGAGCTAAAATAAAACCAATATTTGTATTCCCAATCTGTAACAGATTCAACCCAATGGAAGCCTATCAAATCATTTTGCACACTCTTAAGGTCTTCCAGGATGTACTAAAAGGTCCATAGTGAAAGTAATTTTATGAGTCACAGACCCTACTTTGTGCATGATTTTATCTTTAAAGATGGATACATTTAAAGAGGCTGCTGGATGAACCAAACCTGCCACCTGCATGGGATCACTGACAGCAACCATCTAGTCTGAATTCAAATAGCACCAAAGTAGATAAAACTGCAAGAAAAATTTCAGTAATATCAGTTACCTGAACTCAGTACAACCTCTTTCTCATATCTTCAAAATTTAAAATTAGAGAGTTTTCTAAGACTTGTCTACTAAGCCAAACAATGTTGTGTAACATCCCACGTACCGCAGGAACAAGAACTATGCAAAGGCACAGCTGGTGACAGGTTCACTGCTCTACGGAAATTGCCCTGTGGACAGTCTCCTAACACYGACTGGAAAGTAATCCACAGTACTTCACCCCTTGGTGGAAAGGGGTCAGCTGTCTTTCAGGAAGGTACAAGATAAAGCTCTGGTGAGAGGAAATTACAGTGAGCAGCTGACATGTAGCAGCTTCTGACCTTGTACCCATAGGCAGTATTCTCACCTTCAGCTGGTATGAAGGTATTTACGTAATGCTTCTGGATGGCTTTGAGAAGGACAGTAAGTGTAAAAATCAAGCTTTCTGATCCAGTTTTGCAAAATTCTAAACAAGTGAGTTCTTTGTGTACAGATTTACTAAGCAAGTTTTTCAGTTTTTCGGGGGTGATCAACCGTTTTTCACTCAGTCTAGAATTCCAATGAGAACATCCATCGTGAGYCATGTCTGTTCCATTAAGAAAACTCAAATCCACAGAGTTTTACATTTCGGAGATTTGGGGAGGCTTGCTCGTCGGTAGCATACAGAATCCAAGGTTTTTAGCGCTCTTAAATGCTTTTTCCAACAAAACAATGCTTTTTCACTGTGGAAAAAGTATTCCCAAGATGAATAATGAAATATACTTATGAATAAAATGCAACTTAAAATACTTGTCCTAAACAACCTGAGTTTGTTCATAATCTTGATTTGGGTAAATACAAGAAGACACAAATTCAACTACAGCAGATTAAATTATTTAATTTCATCGAGAGAAATTGATCCTACAAACATTGTTCTTTTCCCCCGAACCAAGTCCTGCAAGCCACATACCCTTTCTGAGATAGCACTTCTTACATCTTAGCCAAGCTTCAAAACTACTTTCTTCTGCATTAGCTTTATGTGAGCAATAACACTCTGTATATAGTTCAGTACACTGTTCTGAACAGYCAGTTTTCCCCTAGTGCATTTGTCTTCAAAATAGCAAAGAGAAAGTGGGGGGTAAAGGTGGATGAGTTGAAAGGAAGACAATTTTAAAAACAGACTAAGCGGCACAAATATTCACGGCTCTGCTCTTCATTCTTTAAGTGGAGAAAAGTTCAAGCTGGTGTTTCTTTAATGAATCTGGCTTGCAGAAGCCATGGTGATCTTATGTGAGACATTAAACACCTCCAATCAGCCTAAAATATGATTTGACAGAATAACCACCTAATTTAGTAACCTAGTCARCAGTACAGAAATAGAGCAAGAAAGGTAAGACTGAATAACTTCACTTTCCCCAATGAGAATGTATTTGGTCTAAGAGCCCAGATAAGCATGTACATTAACRACAAACACTATCTGCAGAAGTTAGGTAGGAAACTAGACACTTCAGTTCAGGTTTGAGGTCATGCAAGCTCCTTTCCAGCAGCAGACAACCAGGAAAACTGAAGTACTCTGTTTAAATACTGTACAATTTAAGGCACAGGTTCTCACCTATGCATACCTTAGAGTCTATACAGAGCCACAATCCCCTAGGCAGAGCTATAGGAGAACTTTAGGAAGCAAGCAACTGGGATCAATCTGTTCTCATTGAAACAGGAATAAGCTTTCATCTCCCCTGCCCAAGCAGTTGAGAAAACCAAAGCATCCTACCCACACAGACACACGCAAAGCCCTAGAAAATCACTCTTCCCTTTACAGTAAAGGGAAGCCATTTCTGCTCTTCCACACTGCCCAGTACGCAACAGGGTTTTAAATGCACTTCCTCCCCCCATCATGGTATGCTTGGTTCTGTGTTAGTCACATCCTTAAGGATTAGATCACACTTCTGCTTTATTCTAGTCCTTAAGATACACATTTCAGTAAACAGGACTCACTTAGAGAAGCAGTTGTCTGTCCTAGCACACTGTACAAGCTATTCAAAAGCAGCAACTCTGCTCAGCTGCTACTCTACTTGGGAAAGTAGCAATGAAAGCGGACTCCCCCCTCCCCCAGTTATTTTAGATTCTCAGTGAGGTCCGTATCWAGAGTTCTCAGTTTACAAACAGTAAAGATTTCCCTCCCCAAGCCTTACAAACTCAGCTTGAAATCTACAAGTCACTGTATCACTTCCTTCCATTACTGGCATTACCATCAGTAACAAGGATTCTGCAAGGCAGCTAAAAATCTCTGCTACAACTGCAGACGAGGCTGTATAGGTGCAACTCATTGCAGCCTAAGAAACAGAGAGGAGCAGCTCATTCTTAGCTATGCTGGCACAGCAAGGCTAACAGAACAAAAAGCTGTTAACACTTATTTCAGCAACTTAAGTCAATAGCTATACACAAAAAATATGGAACATGTAACCTGGTCACCACTCAGACACCTGGGAATAATAAAGAAAAATTGCTTTGAAAGTTTTTTCTTATTATTCTTATTATTCTGTCTCCCCAGTACAGGCAGCATTTGAACTTTGGAAAGGGAGGGAGAGAAGGGAGAAGCATCTGATGCAAAAGCTGTATAGAGGTAGAAATAAGTGAACATGTATAATCAGAGCAAGTAGTTAAGGATTCTTTCCTATTTCCTGTACTCTTCAGGCAAATATTTATCTGGTTTTCTTTTAACCAAAGGGGGGAAGCAGGGGGAAGAAGTAGGGGGAGGAAAAACAAAACACTCACCTCTTAGTCAAAGTTTCGTAACAAGGAAAAATATTATTATGAATGAATAGGGTGTGGAAGATGGATCTAACCTATCCTCACTCACATAAGCCCAACACACATCACAGTCCCTTCCAGTCTCTGGAACAATCAGGTCACCTTTTGCCAAGAGCAAATTCCCAAGCACAACCACCATCCCCTTTCCAGGCAGTAGTCAGGGCTTCATGATCTTCTCAAGCTTTTCTGCACCCCCCTCTTCCGATTTCCTTTCCCTTGAACCAACAGTAGCATTTACACAGCCAATCAACAAGGTAAAACTCACCTAGTGAAATCTGAATCCTCAACCAGGCCAGTTCTCTGGCGCACCAYGCAACATCACATGCAGCTACATGAACCCTGGCACAAGGTGAGAGCTTGAGGAGAATACYAATGTCCCTTCGATAGTAGCCTGTGTTTAAGCCAGCCTAAAGCAAACATGAAATTTTAGCGTGAAGCACACAATGGTCTTCACAGTAGGTGAAGTTGTAAAATGAGAATCATGAAAAAATCTTTTCAAAAATACAAGCTTATAAACACAGCAATCCATATTTTCTGTTCCAAGAGTTACACAATGAGGCACAGAACAGTAAATGAGTCACAGCACAATAAATGAGTTATTTCATTTACCATATTCATGACTAGAGCATTTCACAATGGAACACGTTTATTTTGATAGGCTTGTTTCATAGTTCGTTCTCAGAAGAGTTCACCTAGAGACAAGAGGGAGCAAGTTTGCTAGAACAGACTTCTGGAGAACACCAAGTCCTGAGCTCACAAGGAAGTGTTATGACCATACTTTGTTGCTGTTTCAGCAGGCTTCCTTACAGCAGCAGGCTTGGTCAGCGAGGAATGTGCCCACTCCCTAGAAAAAGGGAGGGGGAAAGAGTGATAACATTGCTGAATYGTAACTGGAAATACACTTTCAGCTTGTCTCAGAGTAAAGGTTTATGGCCTTTGTCATTTATAATCTTTGCAAAGCAACCTAAGGTTACCAGTCTTAGAAAAAAAGATAGACATCAAGGTTATATTCTAGCTTTAAACCTGTATTTACAGAGAGCTTATGCTACTGGTATCAGCCTTTGATCAGTACATCACCTCTGTGACACAGTCCAGGATTTGCAGGCCCACGCAATAGGCTCTGAACAGTGGACGTGCACAGTTGGAGCTCACGGAGTCCCCTTCACCAAAAGGCCAATTCCCCGTACCTGTATCATGGCACTAGTATGCCCATATTGGAGCTAAATCAGACGCAACAACCACACTAGACACTGCTGCTAGATATATGGAGAGCAGGCTACTAACAAACYTCACAACAGCTACTTGCTCACAAATACATTTGGTTCGCTAGAAAAGCAAACTGACTAAAAGTCTGGCAGTGCTTTTGCCTGTGGAAGGAAGCTGCTCAGATGCTGACAGCAGTGTGACAGCACTGAGCTCTGCCAGGGACAACCCAAAGGTCCCTCCAGCCYGTGCTGAACGTTCTCCTGGCAACTTGCACCCCAGCTACCCATCAAAGATTAAATCATACAAGCCTACCTCTTCTGCATTTCACCTCCAGACCACACTGCATAGACACCCTTCCCACTGTACTTCTACAGGCACTTCAACCCAGTGCAAGCTGGCAGCACCAGCAGGATCTGCTGGATCTGCTCTGACTTCCTCTTACTCCCACATACCGCACTCCCCCACCTCCAGGCTCAGGGCATTAATTTCCTTACCAAAGATCCTATCCAATTCACCCCTTCCAGACTGTCTTACCAAAACACAGTTAAATAACCCTCTCTGCTGCCTACCAATTAAACTACATGTTTGCTGTTAACACACAGTCTTTTCGTACACTGCTGCTGCTGACTGCACCTATATCATTCTTTCCCCCACCTCATTCCTCCAGGTAACTTCYGTCAGAGGTGCTCATGTTGTATCATACCACCTTCCCCACAACACTACCCACCTCCTCTCACAGCCTAGTAGCTGAGTACACTGAGGCCCTTCTCTGGGATGCAGTTCAGCAATTGAGCATTTCCTGCTTCCACCAGGATGCCCCTGAACTGGAACTGCTCTCACCAGTATCTCCAAAGATTTTTCTGGATACATTTCAGGATTTGGATTCCTCTACCTTTCAGTGCTTCTACAGATTGTGACTCTTCTGAGAACTTTTGACCTTCACTGGCTTTTGTGGTTCTCTTTTTACTTCCTAAAAATCACAGCTTACTGTCTCATTGCATAGTCATCCTCCTCTGCTTCCTCCTTTCAGTAGATGTTTCTCAACAGTTATCCCTACTTCTTAACTTCCTTTTGTTATTCAAGGGAGGGGAAGTCTTCATTATAGGCAGGGATTCACTGAAGTGCTAGCCCATGATTCACATCTCTTTCCATTTATCCAGTCTAACATTTCACTGGCTATCCTTTCACATGTTTGAGTCATCAGGAAGTAGCAGCTTTGATCTTACTGCCATCTTGCTCCTTCTGAGGCTACTCTATGTATTGGGAGTATTCAGTTTTCTGACTACATCAGCACACTTCCTTGTCCCTTTTTCCTGTGCAAACATAAGTCTTTCCTTTCAAATCCA
>NW_028186945.1:803559-812423 GCF_003343005.1 Rhea americana | reverse complement strand
AAAAAAAAAAAACTCTCAGTTGCTCATGTGTCTAGGTACCACAAATATTTATTACTGGGAAACAAAAGGATAAGAAAACACATCCCTGCCCAATTCTTCTTTTTGCAATACAAAATACCTTAAATTTAAGCCACTTATTGCTTGTTAAGAAGAATTAAGATGCAGTTTGACCATTCTTTCTAGTAAAAAAAAATATATAAAAATAGATAGATAGATAGATAGTTTTATTCCATGCAGGAGCCTACCAATACATATTTAATGCTAAAATAAATCCATTTCAAACAGTTGTACAAAATCTAGTCAATGGCTTTGTTTTACCACTGTGACTACAGAGCCTCTGTGACCCACGAGAAGTAGCTTTCACTTTTGATGAACTTGAAAGACAGTCTGACAAACATCCCACAGTTTAAACAAAAAGTTAGCACTTGCTGAAGAAAGAATATTTCCTCAGTATGTCAGATATCTTACATCCAAATTCCAGTTTTAGAAATAAAATAGAAAAATACAGAGAAGACCCAGTTCACAACCTTAAGCACCTTTTATGCTTTCAAAAGCTACCAGACAGTCAAGTCTTGCCAATCCACTGTTCATTTTAAAAGCTTAGTTTCATTTTGTAGGAAATAATCCATCAGCTTCCATGTCTTTGCTAATACTCACTGCAAGTAGACCAGATAGACAGAACAGTTGCTCACGTTGTACCCTCACTAAATACCCCTCTTCCGGGATCTACTGAGCTCTCTTTGACCTCTACCTCATCACAGACATCATTACCGCCCCACTTCTCCTAGCCTCTCATCTATAAAGGTCAGCCCAGCACTTTACCGTCCATCTTCTCTTCAAGAGCATGTGCCAAACTCTTATTTACTCCTAAATGCTTCTTCACTCCTGACAGTCTCATATATGTAACTACAAATTAATTCCTGTGCATTACTGCCAGGATACATGACAAACAACGTAAAGTTTGATCACTGAAAGCTGTCAGCAAAACYAAGCAGTATGCTGCTTCTAAAATTTCTAAGTTGCACTGATCAAGTTATTGTCAGTTTCCTTATCCCATGCATCTGTTACACCAAATCCCATTTCCAGTCGCCATCTACCATTCCTGAGTAGCACGATCAGCTGAAGTCATCTCTATTCATGCACTTAGATTTGATCAAGAACTGCACAGTGGTTCTCTCACATATYATGGCTTGCAATAACAAAGAGCTAAAAAAAAAAGTTACACATTTTATATCGTCCTCATCCCTYTGCGGTAGAAGAAGCAAAATTGAAGCTTCAAGCTCATATGTAATATAGCTACACTAAATCTAGACACAGATAGAGAATATAATGGACTTGATATTTTATCCCCAAGACACTAATTGTAGTCAGTTTGCAAGGTTTCAGTTTACAACCTAAATCAATGGAGGAACTGAGACTCATTTTGCATCTAAAACAGCAGCAGTCAGCCAGTTGTCCCAGTTGTCATTGGTCATAGCAGAGTATTTCTTAATGAAAGCATTCCAGGATTCCTTCTGGCAGTCAATACATGAAACAATTCATTTAGACCATCAATTCTTCCCTGTTCAACTGTTAAAGCCAGTGGACAGCAGAAATGTCATGAAGCATCCCATGTCACGCTCAGTGTGGTCACTGAGGCCAACTTCGTAAATATGCAAAGGAAGGTTTTACTAAGACTACTTCTCAAGTGCCCAAAGCAGTGCATTGTATTCCACAAAAATGGAAAGGAAGAGAAGCACTTTACTGAGGCTACTGCTGTGCAAGTAATCAATAGCTTACTGTGAAATCCTTCACTCAGCCTCAGTAACCCGCTCCTGTTTTCCAGAAGATTCCAGGAATAATATCTATAAACACTTTTGCTAATAAATTCCTAACAGACATTTTATCCACCAAAGCCAAAACTGAACTGGCAAAGATGACCAGCCACYAAGCACGTGAAACCCTGTCGACAACACTATTTGCATTTACTTATACTTTCCACAGATGTACTCTCAAGCTCATCACTAATTACCAAATATGGATTGATGCTCTATGAATTTTAGACTGGTCAAAATATCAAAACTGAAACTAGAAATTAAATATTAATAAAACTCACCAGCTGTTCCTGACCAGGGTAAGCTAGAAGCCTATTTGATGAAGAGAGTTTGTGCTGTCTCTATGCTCAGCACGCATTGCTGAGCATGTGTATGCAGAAGACACACTATTAGTATAAAGTAGGAAAAAGTTAAACCCCAAGCAAAAGGAAATCCAAAAGAGCCAATGCTGATAAAAACCTTTACCAAAAGTCTTGCTGTTAACACAAGTTTAATATTAAAAATGTGAACATAATTAGAATACATGTGAACTTGATCTAGTGTATTACAGACTGTAAATTTGCCTCACACTTTATAAAACAGTTTATCCAATTTTAAGTGCCTCACTGGTCAAATGTTCTTTATATCATTAGTCAGTATAAATTAAACATCGTAGTCAGCTGCACAATTCCTGCACCGTATTTGCATTACTACCGGCTGTCAGTAACCAGTTAGCAGTTAAGTTTGGCATGCATACAACAAAGTGTCTCATTTCTTAGAAGTCATATAGCTATGTAACATTTGATTTTCTCAGTCCTTAAAATGATTGTTTGAATGTAATTAACKTTTGGCCAAAAAAGACCAGATATATTAATGCCTACTTCTGTGAAATTTCTTCCTATTATGCCATTKCCCCCCCACATACACACAGTTTTCAGACAATTCTATCATGTATTAAAGGTCTGACACCAATTAACAATGAAAGATGACTTATGTAAACAGGCAGACTGTGAAATAAAGCAGGACAAGAAGAAAGACACCTGAATTTTTAGCACATTAATTCAGTAAATGAGCTTCCAATTTATCCAATYGGCTAGCTCTACTAGTACACATTTAAACTTACTGACAGGTTTTACTGCATCCTTCCAATTAACGTCAGTCCTTCTCAGCCATTGCCCATGCATTTGGGAAGCAAAAACTTCCAGATATTATAAAAGTTGTCAAATGCACTCACTTGCAACAGCAGAAGAGAGTTAAAGAAAAAAAAAAAAAGCTCTCCTTTTTAAAGCATGTGATGGTSCACATCACAATTATCTTAAAATGCACTTTAAACACAGATAGAGATTCTCCTCTTCCGCACCTTGTTTTTCAATTTTCAGAAAGGTTTAATCAAATATAGGTAAAAAGTCTGCATTAAGAGACAATTCAGTCTACAAGGAGCCGYGTCAAATCAGAAGTAGTCTTTCGTACAACCACTAAGTTCCTACAGGAGGCCTTTTATCAGTTCTGACTTAACCGCAAAGGAATTCTCTACTCTTCAGTTACTATTAGAAGCTTACACTCCCCTGGTCTGTTTACACATCTGCAGTATTAAGTCAGAAAAAAGGAGATATTTTCAGACAGTGACTTAGATCACAAGCTCTCCAGACACCCTGGCCCTTAGCAGTAGGGCGGAGGATGCAAACCAGCGAACAGCACCAGCCGACATCTCTGGAGATCCAGGTCGCTGAAGGTTAGGGAGCCACGTCAGGAACTACATACACATCCAGCAGAGAACGGCATTTTACACAGGTAGTTTAGATTGTAAACCAAGGGGAAAAACTGGAAGTTCAAGGAGACAGAACTCCCAGAACAACAAGTGTAGTTATTGGACAGTACTCAAGTATTCACATGCTCTCAGGCCGACTGCATTCCAGGCAATCAGAATTCACATTAAATCTGTACCCTTGTTACAGATGAAAGCTTTTTAAAATTTCAAATTAGTTCCCGTCACAGAGAGTATGTTCAAAAATTAGGATAGCCTGACAGTAAAAACAGTTTATTTCTGTTTTTAAAGTACAGTAAATTCTCCCACCTAATCCCCAAGGAAAGTATGCTAAAGAGAAAGAAAGTTAAGGGGTGGCAATGTTTTCTAAACTATAACTTTGTATCAGTATTTTGTTACTAAAAAACTTGAGGATTTGTCTTAATATAGTAACTAGACTACCTAGATAGGAGGTTATATTAAAACACAAAGATGTATCATATATTGTGCAACTTATCACATTTTTCTCACTAGTAAAAATTGCTATACATGATAACACACTTCCTCTTATTATAAATAGGCTGATTTTTGTTAACAGTCAGTCTCCTTGTCTTATATAGAGGTTCATTTTCACAGGTTTATGAGAAAAATAGCAAACACTATGGCAAAACATAGCAACCAGGAATAGTTACAGATTAAGCGAATCAATTTATCCAGTACTCACTTTCAAACAGCTTCAGCCTATCCTGACATACAGAATTTGCTTTTAATTAATTTCATCTCTGAAAGTTAGACAAGAGAGAGAGGAAAAAGGAAAAAAACACAAGAAAGCATCAGCTGCTGGCATGACAACTGGCTCCAATTCAAGAACTGCTACATATGAAAACATCTCATCATATACAGAGATGGAATCAACTTCTTAAACAAAAATAAAGCTTTGAAAATGGAAATTGTTTACTTGGAAGTGAAGAAAGCCTTGAAATTAGAGGGCAAATGAAACATGAGAAAAACTGATATAAAAATAATGATTTTTTTTCTCTTAAGGTCAACACAACATGAAAGTTTCTATAAAGGAGATTTCTGTGTTTTAAAGATTGTAATGGGAAATGAGTTACAGCTCATTGTTTCTCCTTAAAAGTAACTCTAGAACAGAAGTAATAGCATTGTCCTTTTAAAGAATCATTCTGCATTAATAATTACAAAGAAAAATAATATAAGCCTTATTTTCACCTCTTGGAATGTTTAAAGCATTTACTTTCTCTTGAAACTCATATCTTAGATATTTTAGGAAAGATTAAAAAAAGACATGAGCTGATTTAAGTTTTCCACGTTTAGTAATCTGGTCTTGAAAGAAAACTTTTTTTTTTTTTTTAGGTTTCCAAATAAATTATTCAAGGTCAAGTATAGTACATTAGAGCACACATGCATACACACTGAAAATAGCTTGCGTGTTCCCTAATTAATACATTGCATTCCAAATCTAACAAGGAAACTGGAATACATTCAGATGTCTCTCTTTCAGAAAGAAATCTTTAAAAATGAGTTCACTGGTTTCTGTTACGGAACTCAAACATTGGTAGATGCTTCTTAAAGTGAACTGAAACTGGAATCACTGAAGATATTTTTGCAAGACCATAACAGTCTTGGAACTTATTCAAAAAAAAAATCAGTAAGAAGTCAGACATTTGTTTACTCCCCTACCACAATATTGTATTAACAAATTCTGGATTACTTGTTTTAGTCATACATTCCTAACAAAACCCCAACATCAGGCTGACTGTTGAAAAAAACATGCTTGTTTCTGTGGCATCTCAGCAGATACGCCAAACTCTGCCTATTTGAGGAGGACAAGAAGTTTAGCACAACCTTCTCCCGCTGGAAAAGGGTCACTACACATACCACGACAAATCAGAAGCACAARACACCAAAGAGTTAATGCAAAACAAACTGCTTACAGCTCCAAAATGACAGCCTTAGGTGAGTCATGTATTTTAGTATTACTTACATTTAAAAAAAAAAAAAAGTTTTACTAAATCCACATGTCCTAAAAGTTTTATCAACAATTAGGTATATATTGCGTGCTTCAGTGGAGAACATCATGTCTGCCAAAAGATGCATTTCAATTCATGGCACAAAGATGTTTGTGCCAGCTTTGATAATAAAATATGCAGTGTCATTTTATCAACAGAAAGGTGTTTCACAAAATACTGTTGGCATTGTAACAATTAAACTTTATATTTACAAAACAAATTCCATTTGTTTTGCAATTTCATGATACTTTGGGCAAAAATGGCTATGAAGAACAAAAAGAAATGATTTACAAGAATCATCATCCTTGGAAAGGATCTAAAAGTTGCTGAACACAATAAATATAGATTGCTTTCAACCAGAATTACAGAGCAGTAACCAACATGATCTTGTAAAGCTTTCTGTTTCTGGTTCAAAGAAAAAAAAAAAAGAAAAAGAGAAAGAAAGAAAAAAAAGCTTCCCCTGGTTCTGAAAGCAATTAYCAAGTTTTAGCTCATATTTGCAAAAAAAGAAGATGGGGGAATAATTAACTGCAACAATAGATGATAAAAGCACCTCTGAGTCAGAAGATAAATACCTCTCCCTGAAAGAGAACTATAAAGAAAAAGTCACAAGTCTTAACTTCATTTCAGAATCAACTAAGGAAACATCCAGGGAGTTCCAAGGATTAGTTTACACTTGAGAAGTTTCACTTTTTAGTTACATCCCCCACCACATCTCACTGATGTGCTGTGGAGAATGAATCTGCAGTTCCACAGTGCCGATTCTGTTCGGCCGAACCCTCTTCCGGAGGCAAGGTAGGCTTTTCTCCCAGCTTACAATATTAACATCAAATTCTAGAGCTGTGGTAAGCACCAGTCAATTAGTTCTTTRCATCATTTGTCTTCCTTAGGAGTTTCTTCCCTCCAACTCACTCTCTGGCCATTCATACCTAAGAGGCATGACTACAGTGATTACAAAGCCCTACACGACCGCGTAAAGGGCTGTAACGCCTTACAGGAAGGCCTGCGTGAGCAAACGAGGTCTACGCAGCAAGAACAGGCCGACCTCAAATTAAAGATGGACAAGAGTATCCAAGGAGTGATTACATGACATGTCAGAAAATCACTTCAAGAGCTTCGAACGTGGATGCAGCTGCGGCAGCAGCGCTGAGCACTGCAGCCTGCCTTTCCCCAAGCAAGAAGTCATACCAACGCGGAGCACCGGGCTCCCCCCGCTCCCAGAATAGCTGCGCCAAGGGCCCTCGCCAGGTCAGCTGTGCTATTGAGGGATCACGCTTCTTCCTAACCTTGACAGACACAGCTGTGACGACAATACAGTACTGTACACTAATTCAGGACTAACCTCAGAAACCAAATATACACTTCAGCAACTAAAACTGTCTGCTCACTCTTGGCATCCCTGTGAATTCGGCCAAATGAAACACAGGCAATTTCTAATTTTCCTTCCAGATTGTTGTATTTACGCAAAGTGTTTTCACGTTTAGACTGCAATTATCACTAAAAATATTTAGTTTGAAATAAGCGAAAAACAAGTATAGCAGAAAAGCTTTGTTTTATATGGTTCAAAAGGTTTGTTTTAGGAGCCTGAATTCTGAATCTTTTTAAATAAGCTAAGGAAAAAGAAAACCCTCTGTCTGGTTCAAGCCAGACAAAAAAAATTAAAAATTAAAAAAGGCTATCAATAAATTTGATGCTAATAGTTTTTAAACCAACTTCTTTTGAGAAAAATCTTCAAAATGAAGTGACACTAATTATTACACTGAAACAACATCATTTAACTTCAAAATACACTAGCAGACAGCTTTTCTGCTTGATTATTAAAACCGTTTGTGACTAATACGTTATCTTCCTTTTAGTGAGGATTTTCTTTTAATTATAGAAGGGAGACAAAAGTTAAAGGGGRCCTGAAGCAGTGTAAGATGAAGAGTTTTAGAAAAAGAAACAAGGTTTAAGTTCTACTGCTTTAAAAAAGTTGCTATGATAAATTTGACTGGATGTTTATACGCAGCTAGATTGCAAAACGTAAAATTCAGAAGCAAATGGTTCCATTAACCAGCTCTAAAAACAAAATTTACGCATCTCCATCAGATACCAAATCCTGCATTCCCTGTTTATAGTAATACTTAGTGTAAAAAGTAAGGCAGTTACAATTGATACGTAATAAGATGTACTTTGTCCAATAACTGCACTTTTCCATAGTACAAYAGTAAACATTTACAGAGTTTCCATTACTCATACTGCAAAGAACATAAGTTCACATTTATACGGTCACTAAACATGCACTTATATAAACTCAACATTAAGTTTTCCTCAATGCTACATATTCAGCTGTATTATATGGAACCAATTCCATTCTCCACCCAATATAACTCACTGCAGTTGAATTTGCTTTCACAGTTGCACCTTTTTGCTTCACAGGGAGTATTGCATTGGCAAGAGTCTTTAGCAGCCCTAATGACACAGCTACCCCAAATTATACAAGTTTCCTGTGAGAGCCCAGCCCACCCGAAGTGTTCCCCTGCTCCCACGCAGGCCAAGCCAAAAGCCTCCGTCACAGCAACTGGCATGTTTCATATCACCAGTTTCCACTATTTTTGCACAGCTTTCCAGAAGAGGCTCTCATAAGCTAAAAAAAGAGTGTATTTTCAGTAGTATGTATAGCGTTTGTTTGGAATGTGTTTAAGGGCTCCAGAAGCAGCAGTCAACACTTCAGTCGTATTTATGCATATTTTCTTTCTTCACATTGACCCTTGCCAACATTACTCAATGCCCCCCTCCTTTCTGAAGCTATACAAAAAGTTACTTTTTCTTTCACAACTACTCACTGAGGCCTATTCCACTGCTGAAAGCAAGCAAAGTAAAGCCCACGCTGGGTGTCTGTCTCCTGGAGAAGATTGCATCTTTTATTTATCGCCCCTTGGCTTTATTTTCACAGCGAATTCCTGGCTTAAATGTAATCAGCCAAGAAACCCTCCCTATGTGCACTCCTGTCATTCCTCATTGCTTGCAAACAGAATCAAGTGCAAGCAAAAAAAAAAAAAAAAAAAAAAATCTCAGCATTGCCAACCAAACCAAGAAAGCCCTACTTCTGGTTTTGCCAGTCCTGAGGAACCACAGATATGCCTCAGACCTTTGGAAAGGAAAGGAAAACCAAAAGATGAAACTCTCTTATAAGAAAGTTAATTAGATTTTGAAAAAAAGAAAGGAAGAAAAAGGAAAAAAAAAGAGAGTGATTGTCTCCAAGCCGAACTGCCCCTAGGCGAAGGGAAGGGCACGGAGCCCTGGAGAAGCAGCAGC